>NC_091983.1:252235283-252565624 GCF_044704955.1 Pristiophorus japonicus | reverse complement strand
TCGCTCTCGGTTCCTCGCTCTCGGGGCCTCGCTCTCGGTGTCTCGCTCTCGGTTCCTCGCTCTCGGGGCCTCGCTCTCGGGGTCTCGCTCTCGGGGCCTGGCTCTCGGAGTCTCGCTCTCGGGGTCTCGCTCTCGGGGTCTCGCTCTCGGTTCCTCGCTCTCGGGGTCTCGCTCTCGGGGTCTCGCTCTCGGTCCTCGCTCTCGGGGTCTCGCTCTCGGTTCCTCGCTCTCGGGGCCTCGCTCTCGGGGTCTCGCTCTCGGGGCCTCGCTCTCGGGGCCTCGCTCTCGGTTCCCCTCTCTCGGGGTCTCGCTCTCGGTTCCTCGCTCTCGGGGCCTCGCTCTCGGTTCCTCGCTCTCGGGGCCTCGCTCTCGGGGTCTCGCTCTCGGTTCCTCGCTCTCGGGGCCTCGCTCTCGGGGTCTCGCTCTCGGGGCCTGGCTCTCGGAGTCTCGCTCTCGGGGCTTCGCTCTCGGTTCCTCCTCTCTCGGGTCTCGCTCTCGGTTCCTCACTCTCGGGGCCTCGCTCTCGGTTCCTCGCTCTCGGGGCCTCGCTCTCGGGTCTGGCTCTCGGTTCCTCGCTCTCGGGGCCTCGCTCTCGGTTCCTCGCTCTCGGGGTCTCGCTCTCGGGGCCTCGCTCTCGGGGCCTCGCTCTCGGGGTCTCGCTCTCGGGGTCTCGCTCTCGGTTTCTCGCTCTCGGGGCCTCGCTCTCGGTTCCTCGCTCTCGGGGTCTCGCTCTCGGGACCTCGCTCTCGGGGTCTCGCTCTCGGGGCCTCACTTTCGGGGCCTCGCTCTCGGGGTCTCGCTCTCGGTTCCTCGCTCTCGGGGTCTCGCTCTCGGGGTCTCGCTCTCGGTTCCTCGCTCTCGGGGCCTCGCTCTCGGGGTCTCGCTCTCGGTTCCTCGCTCTCGGGGTCTCGCTCTCGGTTCCTCGCTCTCGGGGCCTCGCTCTCGGGGTCTCGCTCTCGGTTCCTCGCTCTCGGGGTCTCGCTCTCGGTTCCTCGCTCTCGGGGCCTCGCTCTCGGGGTATCGCTCTCGGTTCCTCGCTCTCGGGGTCTCGCACTCGGGGTCTCGCTCTCGGTTCCTCGTTCTCGGTTCCTCGCTCTCGGGGCCTCGCTCTCGGGGCCTCGCTCTCGGTTCCTCGCTCTCGGGGCCTCGTTCTCGGTTCCTCGCTCTCGGGGACTCGCTCTCGGGGCTCTCGCTCTCGGGGCCTCGTTCTCTCTCGCTCTCGGGGCCTCGCTCTCGGGGCCTCGCTCTCGGTTCCTCTCTCTCGGGGTCTCGCTCTCGGTTCCTCGCTCTCGGGGCCTCGCTCTCGGTTCCTCGCTCTCGGGGCCTCGCTCTCGGTGTCTCGCTCTCGGTTCCTCGCTCTCGGGGTCTCGCTCTCGGGGTCTCGCTCTCGGTTCCTCGCTCTCGGGGTCTCGCACTCGGGGTCTCGCTCTCGGGGTCTCGCTCTCGGTTCCTCGCTCTCGGGGTCTCGCTCTCGAGGCCTCTCTCTCGGGGTCTCGCTCTCGGGGCCTCGCTCTCGGGGTCTCGCTCTCGGTTCCTCGCTCTCGGGGTCTCGCTCTCGGGGCCTCGCTCTCGGGGCCTCGGTCTCGGTTCCTCGCTCTCGGGGTCTCGCTCTCGGTTCCTCGCTCTCGGTTCCTCGCTCTCGGTTCCTTGCTCTCGGGGTCTCGCACTCGGGGTCTCGCTCTCGGGGTCTCGCTCTCGGTTCCTCGCTCTCGGGGTCTCGCTCTCGGTTCATCGTTCTCGGGGCCTCGCTCTCGGGGCTTCGCTCTCGGGGTCCTCGCTCTCAGGGTCTCGCTCTCGGTTCCTCGCTCTCGGGGCCTTGCTCTCGGTTCCTCGCTCTCGGGGTCTCGCTCTCGGTTCCTCGCTCTCGGGGCCTGGCTCTCGGTTCCTCGCTCTCGGGGTCTCGCTCTCGATTCCTCGCTCTCGGGGCCTTGCTCTCGGTTCCTCGCTCTCGGGGTCTCGCTCTCGGGGCCTCGCTCTCGGGGTCTCGCTCTCGGGGCCTCGCTCTCGGGGCCTCGCTCTCGGGGCCTCGCTCTCGGGGCCTCGCTCTCGGTTCCTCGCTCTCGGGGCCTCGTTCTCGGTTCCTCGCTCTCGGGGACTCGCTCTCGGGGCCTCGCTCTCGGGGTCTCGCTCTCGGGGCCTCGCTCTCGGGCCTCGCT
This sequence comes from Pristiophorus japonicus, assembly GCF_044704955.1. NCBI lineage: Eukaryota > Metazoa > Chordata > Chondrichthyes > Pristiophoridae > Pristiophorus > Pristiophorus japonicus. The sequence continues at coordinate 252,563,468 of NC_091983.1, read as the reverse complement.
CTCGGTTCCTCTCTCTCGGGGTCTCGCTCTCGGTTCCTCGCTCTCGTTCTCTCTCGGGCCTCGCTCTCGGTTCCTCGCTCTCGGGGCCTCGCTCTCGGTGTCTCGCTCTCGGTTCCTCGCTCTCGGGGCCTCGCTCTCGGGGTCTCGCTCTCGGGGCCTGTCTCTCGGAGTCTCGCTCTCGGGGTCTCGCTCTCGGGGTCTCGCTCTCGGTTCCTCGCTCTCGGGGTCTCGCTCTCGGGGTCTCGCTCTCGGTTCCTCGCTCTCGGGGTCTCGCTCTCGGTTCCTCGCTCTCGGGGCCTCGCTCTCGGGGTCTCGCTCTCGGGGCCTCGCTCTCGGGGCCTCGCTCTCGGTTCCCCTCTCTCGGGGTCTCGCTCTCGGTTCCTCGCTCTCGGGGCCTCGCTCTCGGTTCCTCGCTCTCGGGGCCTCGCTCTCGGGGTCTCGCTCTCGGTTCCTCGCTCTATGGGCCTCGCTCTCGGTTCCTCGCTCTCGGGGCCTCGCTCTCGGGGTCTGGCTCTCGGTTCCTCGCTCTCGGGGCCTCGCTCTCGGTTCCTCGCTCTCGGGGCCTCGCTCTCGGTTCCTCGCTCTCGGGGTCTCGCTCTCGGGGCCTCGCTCTCGGGGTCTCGCTCTCGGGGCCTCGCTTTCGGGGCCTCGCTCTCGGGGTCTCGCTCTCGGGGTCTCGCTCTCGGTTTCTCGCTCTCGGGGCCTCGCTCTCGGTTCCTCGCTCTCGGGGTCTCGCTCTCGGGGCCTCGCTCTCGGGGTCTCGCTCTCGGGGCCTCACTTTCGGGGCCTCGCTCTCGGGGTCTCGCTCTCGTTTCCTCGCTCTCGGGGTCTCGCTCTCGGGGTCTCGCTCTCGGTTCCTCGCTCTCGGGGCCTCGCTCTCGGGGTATCGCTCTCGGGGCCTCGCTCTCGGGGTCTCGCTCTCGGTTCCTCGCTCTCGGGGTCTCGCTCTCGGTTCCTCGCTCTCGGGGCCTCGCTCTCGGGGTCTCGCTCTCGGTTCCTCGCTCTCGGGGTCTCGCTCTCTGTTCCTCGCTCTCGGGGCCTCGCTCTCGGGGTATCGCTCTCGGTTCCTCGCTCTCGGGGTCTCGCACTCGGGGTCTCGCTCTCGGGGTCTCGCTCTCGGGGCCTCGCTCTCGGGGTATCGCTCTCGGTTCCTCGTTCTCGGGGCCTCGCTCTCGGGGTCTCGATCTCGGGGTCTCGCACTCGGGGCCTCGCTCTCGGGGTCTCGCTCTCGGTTCCTCGCTCTCGGGGTCTCGCTCTCGGGGCCTCGCTCTCGGGGCCTCGCTCTCGGTTCCTCGCTCTCGGGGTCTCGCTCTCGGTTCCTCGCTCTCGGTTCCTCGCTCTCGGTTCCTCGCTCTCGGGGTCTCGCACTCGGGGTCTCGCTCTCGGGGTCTCGCTCTCGGTTCCTCGTTCTCGGGGCCTCGCTCTCGGGGCTTCGCTCTCGGGGTCTCGCTCTCAGGGTCTCGCTCTCGGTTCCTTGCTCTCGGGGCCTTGCTCTCGGTTCCTCGCTCTCGGGGTCTCGCTCTCGGTTCCTCGCTCTCGGGGCCTCGCTCTCGGGGTCTCGCTCTCGGGGTCTCGCTCTCGGTTCCTCGCTCTCGGGGTCTCGCACTCGGGGTCTCGCTCTCGGGGTCTCGCTCTCGGGGCCTCGCTCTCGTGGTATCGCTCTCGGTTCCTCGTTCTCGGGGCCTCGCTCTCGGGGTCTCGCACTCGGGGTCTCGCTCTCGGGGTCTCGCTCTCGGTTCCTCGCTCTCGGGGTCTCGCTCTCGGTTCCTCGCTCTCGGGGTCTCGCTCTCGGTTCCTCGCTCTCAGGGCCTCGCTCTCGGGGTCTCGCACTCGGGGTCTCGCTCTCGGGGTCTCGCTCTCGGTTCCTCGCTCTCGGGGTCTCGCACTCGGGGTCTCGCTCTCGGGGTCTCGCTCTCGGTTCCTCGCTCTCGGGGTCTCGCTCTCGAGGCCTCTCTCTCGGGGTCTCGCTCTCGGGGCCTCGCTCTCGGGGTCTCGCTCTCGGTTCCTCGCTCTCGGGGTCTCGCTCTCGGGGCCTCGCTCTCGGGGCCTCGGTCTCGGTTCCTCGCTCTCGGGGTCTCGCTCTCGGTTCCTCGCTCTCGGTTCCTCGCTCTCGGTTCCTTGCTCTCGGGGTCTCGCACTCGGGGTCTCGCTCTCGGGGTCTCGCTCTCGGTTCCTCGCTCTCGGGGTCTCGCTCTCGGTTCATCGTTCTCGGGGCCTCGCTCTCGGGGCTTCGCTCTCGGGGTCTCGCTCTCAGGGTCTCGCTCTCGGTTCCTCGCTCTCGGGGCCTTGCTCTCGGTTCCTCGTTCTCGGGGTCTCGCTCTCGATTCCTCGCTCTCGGGGCCTTGCTCTCGGTTCCTCGCTCTCGGGGTCTCGCTCTCGGGGCCTCGCTCTCGGGGTCTCGCTCTCGGGGCCTCGCTCTCGGGGCCTCGCTCTCGGGGCCTCGCTCTCGGGGCCTCGCTCTCGGTTCCTCGCTCTCGGGGCCTCGTTCTCGGTTCCTCGCTCTCGGGGACTCGCTCTCGGGGCCTCGCTCTCGGGGTCTCGCTCTCGGGGCCTCGCTCTCGGGGCCTCGCTCTCGGTTCCTCTCTCTCGGGGTCTCGCTCTCGGTTCCTCGCTCTCGGGGCCTCGCTCTCGGTTCCTCGCTCTCGGGGCCTCGCTCTCGGTGTCTCGCTCTCGGTTCCTCGCTCTCGGGGCCTCGCTCTCGGGGTCTCGCTCTCGGGGCCTGTCTCTCGGAGTCTCGCTCTCGGGGTCTCGCTCTCGGGGTCTCGCTCTCGGTTCCTCGCTCTCGGGGTCTCGCTCTCGGTTCCTCGCTCTCGGGGTCTCGCTCTCGGTTCCTCGCTCTCGGGGCCTCGCTCTCGGGGTCTCGCTCTCGGGGCCTCGCTCTCGGGGCCTCGCTCTCGGTTCCCCTCTCTCGGGGTCTCGCTCTCGGTTCCTCGCTCTCGGGGGCTCGCTCTCGGTTCCTCGCTCTCGGGGCCTCGCTCTCGGGGTCTCGCTCTCGGTTCCTCGCTCTATGGGCCTCGCTCTCGGTTCCTCGCTCTCGGGGCCTCGCTCTCGGTTCCTCGCTCTCGGGGTCTCGCTCTCTGTTCCTCGCTCTCGGGGCCTCGCTCTCGGGGTATCGCTCTCGGTTCCTCGCTCTCGGGGTCTCGCACTCGGGGTCTCGCTCTCGGGGTCTCGCTCTCGGGGCCTCGCTCTCGGGGTATCGCTCTCGGTTCCTCGTTCTCGGGGCCTCGCTCTCGTGGTCTCGCTCTCGGGGTCTCGCACTCGGGGCCTCGCTCTCGGGGTCTCGCTCTCGGTTCCTCGCTCTCGGGGTCTCGCTCTCGGGGCCTCGCTCTCGGGGCCTCGGTCTCGGTTCCTCGCTCTCGGGGTCTCGCTCTCGGTTCCTCGCTCTCGGTTCCTCGCTCTCGGTTCCTCGCTCTCGGGGTCTCGCACTCGGCGTCTCGCTCTCGGGGTCTCGCTCTCGGTTCCTCGCTCTCGGGGCCTCGTTCTCGGTTCCTCGCTCTCGGGGCCTCGCTCTCGGGGCCTCGCTCTCGGTTCCTCGCTCTCGGGGCCTCGTTCTCGGTTCCTCGCTCTCGGGGACTCGCTCTCGGGGCCTCGCTCTCGGTTCCTCTCTCTCGGGGTCTCGCTCTCGGTTCCTCGCTCTCGGGGCCTCGCTCTCGGTTCCTCGCTCTCGGGGTCTCGCTCTCGGTTCCTCGTTCTCGGGGCCTCGCTCTCGGGGTCTCGCACTCGGGGTCTCGCTCTCGGGGTCTCGCTCTCGGTTCCTCGCTCTCGGGGTCTCGCTCTCGGTTCCTCGCTCTCGGGGTCTCGCTCTCGGTTCCTCGCTCTCAGGGCCTCGCTCTCGGGGTCTCGCACTCGGGGTCTCGCTCTCGGGGTCTCGCTCTCGGTTCCTCGCTCTCGGGGTCTCGCACTCGGGGTCTCGCTCTCGGGGTCTCGCTCTCGGTTCCTCGCTCTCGGGGTCTCGCTCTCGAGGCCTCTCTCTCGGGGTCTCGCTCTCGGGGCCTCGCTCTCGGGGTCTCGCTCTCGGTTCCTCGCTCTCGGGGTCTCGCTCTCGGGGCCTCGCTCTCGGGGCCTCGGTCTCGGTTCCTCGCTCTCGGGGTCTCGCTCTCGGTTCCTCGCTCTCGGTTCCTCGCTCTCGGTTCCTTGCTCTCGGGGTCTCGCACTCGGGGTCTCGCTCTCGGGGTCTCGCTCTCGGTTCCTCGCTCTCGGGGTCTCGCTCTCGGTTCATCGTTCTCGGGGCCTCGCTCTCGGGGCTTCGCTCTCGGGGTCTCGCTCTCAGGGTCTCGCTCTCGGTTCCTCGCTCTCGGTTCCTCGCTCTCGGGGCCTTGCTCTCGGTTCCTCGTTCTCGGGGTCTCGCTCTCGATTCCTCGCTCTCGGGGCCTTGCTCTCGGTTCCTCGCTCTCGGGGTCTCGCTCTCGGGGCCTCGCTCTCGGGGTCTCGCTCTCGGGGCCTCGCTCTCGGGGCCTCGCTCTCGGGGCCTCGCTCTCGGGGCCTCGCTCTCGGTTCCTCGCTCTCGGGGCCTCGTTCTCGGTTCCTCGCTCTCGGGGACTCGCTCTCGGGGCCTCGCTCTCGGGGTCTCGCTCTCGGGGCCTCGCTCTCGGGGCCTCGCTCTCGGTTCCTCTCTCTCGGGGTCTCGCTCTCGGTTCCTCGCTCTCGGGGCCTCGCTCTCGGTTCCTCGCTCTCGGGGCCTCGCTCTCGGTGTCTCGCTCTCGGTTCCTCGCTCTCGGGGCCTCGCTCTCGGGGTCTCGCTCTCGGGGCCTGTCTCTCGGAGTCTCGCTCTCGGGGTCTCGCTCTCGGGGTCTCGCTCTCGGTTCCTCGCTCTCGGGGTCTCGCTCTCGGGGTCTCGCTCTCGGTTCCTCGCTCTCGGGGTCTCGCTCTCGGTTCCTCGCTCTCGGGGCCTCGCTCTCGGGGTCTCGCTCTCGGGGCCTCGCTCTCGGGGCCTCGCTCTCGGTTCCCCTCTCTCGGGGTCTCGCTCTCGGTTCCTCGCTCTCGGGGGCTCGCTCTCGGTTCCTCGCTCTCGGGGCCTCGCTCTCGGGGTCTCGCTCTCGGTTCCTCGCTCTATGGGCCTCGCTCTCGGTTCCTCGCTCTCGGGGCCTCGCTCTCGGTTCCTCGCTCTCGGGGTCTCGCTCTCTGTTCCTCGCTCTCGGGGCCTCGCTCTCGGGGTATCGCTCTCGGTTCCTCGCTCTCGGGGTCTCGCACTCGGGGTCTCGCTCTCGGGGTCTCGCTCTCGGGGCCTCGCTCTCGGGGTATCGCTCTCGGTTCCTCGTTCTCGGGGCCTCGCTCTCGTGGTCTCGCTCTCGGGGTCTCGCACTCGGGGCCTCGCTCTCGGGGTCTCGCTCTCGGTTCCTCGCTCTCGGGGTCTCGCTCTCGGGGCCTCGCTCTCGGGGCCTCGGTCTCGGTTCCTCGCTCTCGGGGTCTCGCTCTCGGTTCCTCGCTCTCGGTTCCTCGCTCTCGGTTCCTCGCTCTCGGGGTCTCGCACTCGGCGTCTCGCTCTCGGGGTCTCGCTCTCGGTTCCTCGCTCTCGGGGCCTCGTTCTCGGTTCCTCGCTCTCGGGGCCTCGCTCTCGGGGCCTCGCTCTCGGTTCCTCGCTCTCGGGGCCTCGTTCTCGGTTCCTCGCTCTCGGGGACTCGCTCTCGGGGCCTCGCTCTCGGTTCCTCTCTCTCGGGGTCTCGCTCTCGGTTCCTCGCTCTCGGGGCCTCGCTCTCGGTTCCTCGCTCTCGGGGTCTCGCTCTCGGTTCCTCGCTCTCGGGGTCTCGCTCTCGGTTCCTCGCTCTCGGGGCCTCGTTCTCGGTTCCTCGCTCTCGGGGCCTCGCTCTCGGGGCCTCGCTCTCGGTTCCTCTCTCTCGGGGTCTCGCTCTCGGTTTCTCGCTCTCGGGGCCTCGCTCTCGGTTCCTCGCTCTCGGGGCCTCGCTCTCGGTGTCTCGCTCTCGGTTCCTCGCTCTCGGGGCCTCGCTCTCGGGGTCTCGCTCTCGGGGCCTGGCTCTCGGAGTCTCGCTCTCGGGGTCTCGCTCTCGGGGTCTCGCTCTCGGTTCCTCGCTCTCGGGGTCTCGCTCTCGGGGTCTCGCTCTCGGTTCCTCGCTCTCGGGGTCTCGCTCTCGGTTCCTCGCTCTCGGGGCCTCGCTCTCGGGGTCTCGCTCTCGGGGCCTCGCTCTCGGGGCCTCGCTCTCGGTTCCTCTCTCTCGGGGTCTCGCTCTCGGTTCCTCGCTCTCGGGGCCTCGCTCTCGGTTCCTCGCTCTCGGGGCCTCGCTCTCGGGGTCTCGCTCTCGGTTCCTCGCTCTCGGGGCCTCGCTCTCGGGGTCTCGCTCTCGGGGCCTGGCTCTCGGAGTCTCGCTCTCGGGGCTTCGCTCTCGGTTCCTCTCTCTCGGGGTCTCGCTCTCGGTTCCTCACTCTCGGGGCCTCGCTCTCGGTTCCTCGCTCTCGGGGCCTCGCTCTCGGGGTCTGGCTCTCGGTTCCTCGCTCTCGGGGCCTCGCTCTCGGTTCCTCGCTCTCGGGGTCTCGCTCTCGGGGCCTCGCTCTCGGGGCCTCGCTCTCGGGGTCTCGCTCTCGGGGTCTCGCTCTCGGTTTCTCGCTCTCGGGGCCTCGCTCTCGGTTCCTCGCTCTCGGGGTCTCGCTCTCGGGACCTCGCTCTCGGGGTCTCGCTCTCGGGGCCTCACTTTCGGGGCCTCGCTCTCGGGGTCTCGCTCTCGGTTCCTCGCTCTCGGGGTCTCGCTCTCGGGGTCTCGCTCTCGGTTCCTCGCTCTCGGGGCCTCGCTCTCGGGGTCTCGCTCTCGGTTCCTCGCTCTCGGGGTCTCGCTCTCGGTTCCTCGCTCTCGGGGCCTCGCTCTCGGGGTCTCGCTCTCGGTTCCTCGCTCTCGGGGTCTCGCTCTCGGTTCCTCGCTCTCGGGGCCTCGCTCTCGGGGTATCGCTCTCGGTTCCTCGCTCTCGGGGTCTCGCACTCGGGGTCTCGCTCTCGGTTCCTCGTTCTCGGTTCCTCGCTCTCGGGGCCTCGCTCTCGGGGCCTCGCTCTCGGTTCCTCGCTCTCGGGGCCTCGTTCTCGGTTCCTCGCTCTCGGGGACTCGCTCTCGGGGCCTCGCTCTCGGGGTCTCGCTCTCGGGGCCTCGCTCTCGGGGCCTCGCTCTCGGTTCCTCTCTCTCGGGGTCTCGCTCTCGGTTCCTCGCTCTCGGGGCCTCGCTCTCGGTTCCTCGCTCTCGGGGCCTCGCTCTCGGTGTCTCGCTCTCGGTTCCTCGCTCTCGGGGTCTCGCTCTCGGGGTCTCGCTCTCGGTTCCTCGCTCTCGGGGTCTCGCACTCGGGGTCTCGCTCTCGGGGTCTCGCTCTCGGTTCCTCGCTCTCGGGGTCTCGCTCTCGAGGCCTCTCTCTCGGGGTCTCGCTCTCGGGGCCTCGCTCTCGGGGTCTCGCTCTCGGTTCCTCGCTCTCGGGGTCTCGCTCTCGGGGCCTCGCTCTCGGGGCCTCGGTCTCGGTTCCTCGCTCTCGGGGTCTCGCTCTCGGTTCCTCGCTCTCGGTTCCTCGCTCTCGGTTCCTTGCTCTCGGGGTCTCGCACTCGGGGTCTCGCTCTCGGGGTCTCGCTCTCGGTTCCTCGCTCTCGGGGTCTCGCTCTCGGTTCATCGTTCTCGGGGCCTCGCTCTCGGGGCTTCGCTCTCGGGGTCTCGCTCTCAGGGTCTCGCTCTCGGTTCCTCGCTCTCGGGGCCTTGCTCTCGGTTCCTCGCTCTCGGGGTCTCGCTCTCGGTTCCTCGCTCTCGGGGCCTGGCTCTCGGTTCCTCGCTCTCGGGGTCTCGCTCTCGATTCCTCGCTCTCGGGGCCTTGCTCTCGGTTCCTCGCTCTCGGGGTCTCGCTCTCGGGGCCTCGCTCTCGGGGTCTCGCTCTCGGGGCCTCGCTCTCGGGGCCTCGCTCTCGGGGCCTCGCTCTCGGGGCCTCGCTCTCGGTTCCTCGCTCTCGGGGCCTCGTTCTCGGTTCCTCGCTCTCGGGGACTCGCTCTCGGGGCCTCGCTCTCGGGGTCTCGCTCTCGGGGCCTCGCTCTCGGGGCCTCGCTCTCGGTTCCTCTCTCTCGGGGTCTCGCTCTCGGTTCCTCGCTCTCGGGGCCTCGCTCTCGGTTCCTCGCTCTCGGGGCCTCGCTCTCGGTGTCTCGCTCTCGGTTCCTCGCTCTCGGGGCCTCGCTCTCGGGGTCTCGCTCTCGGGGCCTGTCTCTCGGAGTCTCGCTCTCGGGGTCTCGCTCTCGGGGTCTCGCTCTCGGTTCCTCGCTCTCGGGGTCTCGCTCTCGGGGTCTCGCTCTCGGTTCCTCGCTCTCGGGGTCTCGCTCTCGGTTCCTCGCTCTCGGGGCCTCGCTCTCGGGGTCTCGCTCTCGGGGCCTCGCTCTCGGGGCCTCGCTCTCGGTTCCCCTCTCTCGGGGTCTCGCTCTCGGTTCCTCGCTCTCGGGGCCTCGCTCTCGGTTCCTCGCTCTCGGGGCCTCGCTCTCGGGGTCTCGCTCTCGGTTCCTCGCTCTATGGGCCTCGCTCTCGGTTCCTCGCTCTCGGGGCCTCGCTCTCGGTTCCTCGCTCTCGGGGTCTCGCTCTCTGTTCCTCGCTCTCGGGGCCTCGCTCTCGGGGTATCGCTCTCGGTTCCTCGCTCTCGGGGTCTCGCACTCGGGGTCTCGCTCTCGGGGTCTCGCTCTCGGGGCCTCGCTCTCGGGGTATCGCTCTCGGTTCCTCGTTCTCGGGGCCTCGCTCTCGTGGTCTCGCTCTCGGGGTCTCGCACTCGGGGCCTCGCTCTCGGGGTCTCGCTCTCGGTTCCTCGCTCTCGGGGTCTCGCTCTCGGGGCCTCGCTCTCGGGGCCTCGGTCTCGGTTCCTCGCTCTCGGGGTCTCGCTCTCGGTTCCTCGCTCTCGGTTCCTCGCTCTCGGTTCCTCGCTCTCGGGGTCTCGCACTCGGCGTCTCGCTCTCGGGGTCTCGCTCTCGGTTCCTCGCTCTCGGGGTCTCGCTCTCGGTTCATCGTTCTCGGGGCCTCGCTCTCTGGGCTTCGCTCTCGGGGTCTCGCTCTCAGGGTCTCGCTCTCGGTTCCTCGCTCTCGGGGCCTTGCTCTCGGTTCCTCGCTCTCGGGGTCTCGCTCTCGGTTCCTCGCTCTCGGGGCCTCGCTCTCGGGGTCTCGCTCTCGGGGTATTGCTCTCGGTTCCTCGCTCTCGGGGTCTCGCACTCGATTCCTCGCTCTCGGGGCCTTGCTCTCGGTTCCTCGCTCTCGGGGTCTCGCTCTCGGGGCCTCGCTCTCGGGGTCTCGCTCTCGGGGCCTCGCTCTCGGGGCCTCGCTCTCGGGGCCTCGCTCTCGGGGCCTCGCTCTCGGTTCCTCGCTCTCGGGGCCTCGTTCTCGGTTCCTCGCTCTCGGGGACTCGCTCTCGGGGCCTCGCTCTCGGGGTCTCGCTCTCGGGGCCTCGCTCTCGGGGCCTCGCTCTCGGTTCCTCTCTCTCGGGGTCTCGCTCTCGGTTCCTCGCTCTCGGGGCCTCGCTCTCGGTTCCTCGCTCTCGGGGCCTCGCTCTCGGTGTCTCGCTCTCGGTTCCTCGCTCTCGGGGCCTCGCTCTCGGGGTCTCGCTCTCGGGGCCTGTCTCTCGGAGTCTCGCTCTCGGGGTCTCGCTCTCGGGGTCTCGCTCTCGGTTCCTCGCTCTCGGGGTCTCGCTCTCGGGGTCTCGCTCTCGGTTCCTCGCTCTCGGGGTCTCGCTCTCGGTTCCTCGCTCTCGGGGCCTCGCTCTCGGGGTCTCGCTCTCGGGGCCTCGCTCTCGGGGCCTCGCTCTCGGTTCCCCTCTCTCGGGGTCTCGCTCTCGGTTCCTCGCTCTCGGGGCCTCGCTCTCGGTTCCTCGCTCTCGGGGCCTCGCTCTCGGGGTCTCGCTCTCGGTTCCTCGCTCTATGGGCCTCGCTCTCGGTTCCTCGCTCTCGGGGCCTCGCTCTCGGTTCCTCGCTCTCGGGGTCTCGCTCTCTGTTCCTCGCTCTCGGGGCCTCGCTCTCGGGGTATCGCTCTCGGTTCCTCGCTCTCGGGGTCTCGCACTCGGGGTCTCGCTCTCGGGGTCTCGCTCTCGGGGCCTCGCTCTCGGGGTATCGCTCTCGGTTCCTCGTTCTCGGGGCCTCGCTCTCGTGGTCTCGCTCTCGGGGTCTCGCACTCGGGGCCTCGCTCTCGGGGTCTCGCTCTCGGTTCCTCGCTCTCGGGGTCTCGCTCTCGGGGCCTCGCTCTCGGGGCCTCGGTCTCGGTTCCTCGCTCTCGGGGTCTCGCTCTCGGTTCCTCGCTCTCGGTTCCTCGCTCTCGGTTCCTCGCTCTCGGGGTCTCGCACTCGGCGTCTCGCTCTCGGGGTCTCGCTCTCGGTTCCTCGCTCTCGGGGTCTCGCTCTCGGTTCATCGTTCTCGGGGCCTCGCTCTCTGGGCTTCGCTCTCGGGGTCTCGCTCTCAGGGTCTCGCTCTCGGTTCCTCGCTCTCGGGGCCTTGCTCTCGGTTCCTCGCTCTCGGGGTCTCGCTCTCGGTTCCTCGCTCTCGGGGCCTCGCTCTCGGGGTCTCGCTCTCGGGGTATTGCTCTCGGTTCCTCGCTCTCGGGGTCTCGCACTCGGGGTCTCGCTCTCGGGGTCTCGCTCTCGGGGCCTCGCTCTCGTGGTATCGCTCTCGGTTCCTCGTTCTCGGGGCCTCGCTCTCGGGGTCTCGCACTCGGGGTCTCGCTCTCGGGGTCTCGCTCTCGGTTCCTCGCTCTCGGGGTCTCGCTCTCGGTTCCTCGCTCTCGGGGTCTCGCTCTCGGTTCCTCGCTCTCGGGGCCTCGCTCTCGGGGTCTCGCACTCGGGGTCTCGCTCTCGGGGTCTCGCTCTCGGTTCCTCGCTCTCGGTTCCTCGCTCTCGGGGTCTCGCTCTCGGGGCCTCGCTCTCGGGGCCTCGCTCTCGGGGCCTCGCTCTCGGGGCCTCGCTCTCGGTTCCTCGCTCTCGGGGCCTCGTTCTCGGTTCCTCGCTCTCGGGGACTCGCTCTCGGGGCCTCGCTCTCGGTTCCTCTCTCTCGGGGTCTCGCTCTCGGTTCCTCGCTCTCGGGGCCTCGCTCTCGGTTCCTCGCTCTCGGGGTCTCGCTCTCGGTTCCTCGCTCTCGGGGTCTCGCTCTCGGTTCCTCGCTCTCGGGGCCTCGTTCTCGGTTCCTCGCTCTCGGGGCCTCGCTCTCGGGGCCTCGCTCTCGGTTCCTCTCTCTCGGGGTCTCGCTCTCGGTTTCTCGCTCTCGGGGCCTCGCTCTCGGTTCCTCGCTCTCGGGGCCTCGCTCTCGGTGTCTCGCTCTCGGTTCCTCGCTCTCGGGGCCTCGCTCTCGGGGTCTCGCTCTCGGGGCCTGGCTCTCGGAGTCTCGCTCTCGGGGTCTCGCTCTCGGGGTCTCGCTCTCGGTTCCTCGCTCTCGGGGTCTCGCTCTCGGGGTCTCGCTCTCGGTTCCTCGCTCTCGGGGTCTCGCTCTCGGTTCCTCGCTCTCGGGGCCTCGCTCTCGGGGTCTCGCTCTCGGGGCCTCGCTCTCGGGGCCTCGCTCTCGGTTCCTCTCTCTCGGGGTCTCGCTCTCGGTTCCTCGCTCTCGGGGCCTCGCTCTCGGTTCCTCGCTCTCGGGGCCTCGCTCTCGGGGTCTCGCTCTCGGTTCCTCGCTCTCGGGGCCTCGCTCTCGGGGTCTCGCTCTCGGGGCCTGGCTCTCGGAGTCTCGCTCTCGGGGCTTCGCTCTCGGTTCCTCTCTCTCGGGGTCTCGCTCTCGGTTCCTCACTCTCGGGGCCTCGCTCTCGGTTCCTCGCTCTCGGGGCCTCGCTCTCGGGGTCTGGCTCTCGGTTCCTCGCTCTCGGGGCCTCGCTCTCGGTTCCTCGCTCTCGGGGTCTCGCTCTCGGGGCCTCGCTCTCGGGGCCTCGCTCTCGGGGTCTCGCTCTCGGGGTCTCGCTCTCGGTTTCTCGCTCTCGGGGCCTCGCTCTCGGTTCCTCGCTCTCGGGGTCTCGCTCTCGGGACCTCGCTCTCGGGGTCTCGCTCTCGGGGCCTCACTTTCGGGGCCTCGCTCTCGGGGTCTCGCTCTCGGTTCCTCGCTCTCGGGGTCTCGCTCTCGGGGTCTCGCTCTCGGTTCCTCGCTCTCGGGGCCTCGCTCTCGGGGTCTCGCTCTCGGTTCCTCGCTCTCGGGGTCTCGCTCTCGGTTCCTCGCTCTCGGGGCCTCGCTCTCGGGGTCTCGCTCTCGGTTCCTCGCTCTCGGGGTCTCGCTCTCGGTTCCTCGCTCTCGGGGCCTCGCTCTCGGGGTATCGCTCTCGGTTCCTCGCTCTCGGGGTCTCGCACTCGGGGTCTCGCTCTCGGTTCCTCGTTCTCGGTTCCTCGCTCTCGGGGCCTCGCTCTCGGGGCCTCGCTCTCGGTTCCTCGCTCTCGGGGCCTCGTTCTCGGTTCCTCGCTCTCGGGGACTCGCTCTCGGGGCCTCGCTCTCGGGGTCTCGCTCTCGGGGCCTCGCTCTCGGGGCCTCGCTCTCGGTTCCTCTCTCTCGGGGTCTCGCTCTCGGTTCCTCGCTCTCGGGGCCTCGCTCTCGGTTCCTCGCTCTCGGGGCCTCGCTCTCGGTGTCTCGCTCTCGGTTCCTCGCTCTCGGGGTCTCGCTCTCGGGGTCTCGCTCTCGGTTCCTCGCTCTCGGGGTCTCGCACTCGGGGTCTCGCTCTCGGGGTCTCGCTCTCGGTTCCTCGCTCTCGGGGTCTCGCTCTCGAGGCCTCTCTCTCGGGGTCTCGCTCTCGGGGCCTCGCTCTCGGGGTCTCGCTCTCGGTTCCTCGCTCTCGGGGTCTCGCTCTCGGGGCCTCGCTCTCGGGGCCTCGGTCTCGGTTCCTCGCTCTCGGGGTCTCGCTCTCGGTTCCTCGCTCTCGGTTCCTCGCTCTCGGTTCCTTGCTCTCGGGGTCTCGCACTCGGGGTCTCGCTCTCGGGGTCTCGCTCTCGGTTCCTCGCTCTCGGGGTCTCGCTCTCGGTTCATCGTTCTCGGGGCCTCGCTCTCGGGGCTTCGCTCTCGGGGTCTCGCTCTCAGGGTCTCGCTCTCGGTTCCTCGCTCTCGGGGCCTTGCTCTCGGTTCCTCGCTCTCGGGGTCTCGCTCTCGGTTCCTCGCTCTCGGGGCCTGGCTCTCGGTTCCTCGCTCTCGGGGTCTCGCTCTCGATTCCTCGCTCTCGGGGCCTTGCTCTCGGTTCCTCGCTCTCGGGGTCTCGCTCTCGGGGCCTCGCTCTCGGGGTCTCGCTCTCGGGGCCTCGCTCTCGGGGCCTCGCTCTCGGGGCCTCGCTCTCGGGGCCTCGCTCTCGGTTCCTCGCTCTCGGGGCCTCGTTCTCGGTTCCTCGCTCTCGGGGACTCGCTCTCGGGGCCTCGCTCTCGGGGTCTCGCTCTCGGGGCCTCGCTCTCGGGGCCTCGCTCTCGGTTCCTCTCTCTCGGGGTCTCGCTCTCGGTTCCTCGCTCTCGGGGCCTCGCTCTCGGTTCCTCGCTCTCGGGGCCTCGCTCTCGGTGTCTCGCTCTCGGTTCCTCGCTCTCGGGGCCTCGCTCTCGGGGTCTCGCTCTCGGGGCCTGTCTCTCGGAGTCTCGCTCTCGGGGTCTCGCTCTCGGGGTCTCGCTCTCGGTTCCTCGCTCTCGGGGTCTCGCTCTCGGGGTCTCGCTCTCGGTTCCTCGCTCTCGGGGTCTCGCTCTCGGTTCCTCGCTCTCGGGGCCTCGCTCTCGGGGTCTCGCTCTCGGGGCCTCGCTCTCGGGGCCTCGCTCTCGGTTCCCCTCTCTCGGGGTCTCGCTCTCGGTTCCTCGCTCTCGGGGCCTCGCTCTCGGTTCCTCGCTCTCGGGGCCTCGCTCTCGGGGTCTCGCTCTCGGTTCCTCGCTCTATGGGCCTCGCTCTCGGTTCCTCGCTCTCGGGGCCTCGCTCTCGGTTCCTCGCTCTCGGGGTCTCGCTCTCTGTTCCTCGCTCTCGGGGCCTCGCTCTCGGGGTATCGCTCTCGGTTCCTCGCTCTCGGGGTCTCGCACTCGGGGTCTCGCTCTCGGGGTCTCGCTCTCGGGGCCTCGCTCTCGGGGTATCGCTCTCGGTTCCTCGTTCTCGGGGCCTCGCTCTCGTGGTCTCGCTCTCGGGGTCTCGCACTCGGGGCCTCGCTCTCGGGGTCTCGCTCTCGGTTCCTCGCTCTCGGGGTCTCGCTCTCGGGGCCTCGCTCTCGGGGCCTCGGTCTCGGTTCCTCGCTCTCGGGGTCTCGCTCTCGGTTCCTCGCTCTCGGTTCCTCGCTCTCGGTTCCTCGCTCTCGGGGTCTCGCACTCGGCGTCTCGCTCTCGGGGTCTCGCTCTCGGTTCCTCGCTCTCGGGGTCTCGCTCTCGGTTCATCGTTCTCGGGGCCTCGCTCTCTGGGCTTCGCTCTCGGGGTCTCGCTCTCAGGGTCTCGCTCTCGGTTCCTCGCTCTCGGGGCCTTGCTCTCGGTTCCTCGCTCTCGGGGTCTCGCTCTCGGTTCCTCGCTCTCGGGGCCTCGCTCTCGGGGTCTCGCTCTCGGGGTATAGCTCTCGGTTCCTCGCTCTCGGGGTCTCGCACTCGGGGTCTCGCTCTCGGGGTCTCGCTCTCGGGGCCTCGCTCTCGTGGTCATCGCTCTCGGTTCCTCGTTCTCGGGGCCTCGCTCTCGGGGTCTCGCACTCGGGGTCTCGCTCTCGGGGTCTCGCTCTCGGTTCCTCGCTCTCGGGGTCTCGCTCTCGGTTCCTCGCTCTCGGGGTCTCGCTCTCGGTTCCTCGCTCTCGGGGCCTCGCTCTCGGGGTCTCGCACTCGGGGTCTCGCTCTCGGGGTCTCGCTCTCGGTTCCTCGCTCTCGGGGTCTCGCACTCGGGGTCTCGCTCTCGGGGTCTCGCTCTCGGTTCCTCGCTCTCGGGGTCTCGCTCTCGAGGCCTCTCTCTCGGGGTCTCGCTCTCGGGGCCTCGCTCTCGGGGTCTCGCTCTCGGTTCCTCGCTCTCGGGGTCTCGCTCTCGGGGCCTCGCTCTCGGGGCCTCGGTCTCGGTTCCTCGCTCTCGGGGTCTCGCTCTCGGTTCCTCGCTCTCGGTTCCTCGCTCTCGGTCCCTTGCTCTCGGGGTCTCGCACTCGGGGTCTCGCTCTCGGGGTCTCGCTCTCGGTTCCTCGCTCTCGGGGTCTCGCTCTCGGTTCATCGTTCTCGGGGCCTCGCTCTCGGGGCTTCGCTCTCGGGGTCTCGCTCTCAGGGTCTCGCTCTCGGTTCCTCGCTCTCGGGGCCTTGCTCTCGGTGCCTCGCTCTCGGGGTCTCGCTCTCGGTTCCTCGCTCTCGGGGCCTGGCTCTCGGTTCCTCGCTCTCGGGGTCTCGCTCTCGATTCCTCGCTCTCGGGGCCTTGCTCTCGGTTCCTCGCTCTCGGGGTCTCGCTCTCGGGGCCTCGCTCTCGGGGCCTCGCTCTCGGGGCCTCGCTCTCGGTTCCTCACTCTCGGGGTCTCGCTCTCGGTTCCTCGTTCTCGGTTCCTCGCTCTCGGGGCCTCGCTCTCGGGGCCTCGCTCTCGGTTCCTCGCTCTCGGGGCCTCGTTCTCGGTTCCTCGCTCTCGGGGACTCGCTCTCGGGGCCTCGCTCTCGGTTCCTCTCTCTCGGGGTCTCGCTCTCGGTTCCTCGCTCTCGGGGCCTCGCTCTCGGTTCCTCGCTCTCGGGGTCTCGCTCTCGGTTCCTCGCTCTCGGGGTCTCGCTCTCGGTTCCTCGCTCTCGGGGCCTCGTTCTCGGTTCCTCGCTCTCGGGGCCTCGCTCTCGGGGCCTCGCTCTCGGTTCCTCTCTCTCGGGGTCTCGCTCTCGGTTTCTCGCTCTCGGGGCCTCGCTCTCGGTTCCTCGCTCTCGGGGCCTCGCTCTCGGTGTCTCGCTCTCGGTTCCTCGCTCTCGGGGCCTCGCTCTCGGGGTCTCGCTCTCGGGGCCTGGCTCTCGGAGTCTCGCTCTCGGGGTCTCGCTCTCGGGGTCTCGCTCTCGGTTCCTCGCTCTCGGGGTCTCGCTCTCGGGGTCTCGCTCTCGGTTCCTCGCTCTCGGGGTCTCGCTCTCGGTTCCTCGCTCTCGGGGCCTCGCTCTCGGGGTCTCGCTCTCGGGGCCTCGCTCTCGGGGCCTCGCTCTCGGTTCCTCTCTCTCGGGGTCTCGCTCTCGGTTCCTCGCTCTCGGGGCCTTGCTCTCGGTTCCTCGCTCTCGGGGCCTCGCTCTCGGGGTCTCGCTCTCGGTTCCTCGCTCTCGGGGCCTCGCTCTCGGGGTCTCGCTCTCGGGGCCTGGCTCTCGGAGTCTCGCTCTCGGGGCTTCGCTCTCGGTTCCTCTCTCTCGGGGTCTCGCTCTCGGTTCCTCACTCTCGGGGCCTCGCTCTCGGTTCCTCGCTCTCGGGGCCTCGCTCTCGGGGTCTGGCTCTCGGTTCCTCGCTCTCGGGGCCTCGCTCTCGGTTCCTCGCTCTCGGGGTCTCGCTCTCGGGGCCTCGCTCTCGGGGCCTCGCTCTCGGGGTCTCGCTCTCGGGGTCTCGCTCTCGGTTTCTCGCTCTCGGGGCCTCGCTCTCGGTTCCTCGCTCTCGGGGTCTCGCTCTCGGGACCTCGCTCTCGGGGTCTCGCTCTCGGGGCCTCACTTTCGGGGCCTCGCTCTCGGGGTCTCGCTCTCGGTTCCTCGCTCTCGGGGTCTCGCTCTCGGGGTCTCGCTCTCGGTTCCTCGCTCTCGGGGCCTCGCTCTCGGGGTCTCGCTCTCGGTTCCTCGCTCTCGGGGTCTCGCTCTCGGTTCCTCGCTCTCGGGGCCTCGCTCTCGGGGTCTCGCTCTCGGTTCCTCGCTCTCGGGGTCTCGCTCTCGGTTCCTCGCTCTCGGGGCCTCGCTCTCGGGGTATCGCTCTCGGTTCCTCGCTCTCGGGGTCTCGCACTCGGGGTCTCGCTCTCGGTTCCTCGTTCTCGGTTCCTCGCTCTCGGGGCCTCGCTCTCGGGGCCTCGCTCTCGGTTCCTCGCTCTCGGGGCCTCGTTCTCGGTTCCTCGCTCTCGGGGACTCGCTCTCGGGGCCTCGCTCTCGGGGTCTCGCTCTCGGGGCCTCGCTCTCGGGGCCTCGCTCTCGGTTCCTCTCTCTCGGGGTCTCGCTCTCGGTTCCTCGCTCTCGGGGCCTCGCTCTCGGTTCCTCGCTCTCGGGGCCTCGCTCTCGGTGTCTCGCTCTCGGTTCCTCGCTCTCGGGGCCTCGCTCTCGGGGTCTCGCTCTCGGGGCCTGGCTCTCGGAGTCTCGCTCTCGGGGTCTCGCTCTCGGGGTCTCGCTCTCGGTTCCTCGCTCTCGGGGTCTCGCTCTCGGGGTCTCGCTCTCGGTTCCTCGCTCTCGGGGTCTCGCTCTCGGTTCCTCGCTCTCGGGGCCTCGCTCTCGGGGTCTCGCTCTCGGGGCCTCGCTCTCGGGGCCTCGCTCTCGGTTCCTCTCTCTCGGGGTCTCGCTCTCGGTTCCTCGCTCTCGGGGCCTTGCTCTCGGTTCCTCGCTCTCGGGGCCTCGCTCTCGGGGTCTCGCTCTCGGTTCCTCGCTCTCGGGGCCTCGCTCTCGGGGTCTCGCTCTCGGGGCCTGGCTCTCGGAATCTCGCTCTCGGGGCTTCGCTCTCGGTTCCTCTCTCTCGGGGTCTCGCTCTCGGTTCCTCACTCTCGGGGCCTCGCTCTCGGTTCCTCGCTCTCGGGGCCTCGCTCTCGGGGCCTCGCTCTCGGTTCCTCGCTCTCGGGGCCTCGCTCTCGGGGTCTGGCTCTCGGTTCCTCGCTCTCGGGGCCTCGCTCTCGGTTCCTCGCTCTCGGGGTCTCGCTCTTGGGGTCTCGCTCTCGGGGCCTCGCTCTCGGGGTCTCGCTCTCGGGGTCTCGCTCTCGGGGCCTCGCTCTCGGGGTCTCGCTCTCGGGGTCTCGCTCTCGGTTCCTCGCTCTCGGGGCCTCGCTCTCGGAGTCTCGCTCTCGGGGTCTCGCTCTCGGGGCCTCGCTCTCGGGGTCTCGCTCTCGGGGTCTCGCTCTCGGTTCCTCGCTCTCGGGGTCTCGCTCTCCGGGTCTCGCTCTCGGTTCCTCGCTCTCGGGGTCTCGCTCTCGGGGTCTCGCTCTCGGTTCCTCGCTCTCGGGGTCTCGCTCTTGGTTCCTCGCTCTCGGGGCCTCGCTCTCGGGGTCTCGCACTCGGGGTCTCGCTCTCGGGGTCTCGCTCTCGGTTCCTCGCTCTCGGGGTCTCGCTCTCGGGGTCTCGCTCTCGGTTCCTCGCTCTCGGGGTCTCGCTCTCGGGGTCTCGCTCTCAGAGCTTCGCTCTCAGGGCCTCACTCTCAGGGTCCCTCACTCTCAGGGTCACTCGCTCTCGGGGCCTCGCTCTCGGGGTCTCGCTCTCGGGGCCTCGCTCTCGGGGCCTCGCTCTCGGTTCCTCACTCTCGGGGTCTCGCTCTCGGTTCCTCGTTCTCGGTTCCTCGCTCTCGGGGCCTCGCTCTCGGGGCCTCGCTCTCGGTTCCTCGCTCTCGGGGCCTCGTTCTCGGTTCCTCGCTCTCGGGGACTCGCTCTCGGGGCCTCGCTCTCGGGGTCTCGCTCTCGGGGCCTCGCTCTCGGGGCCTCGCTCTCGGTTCCTCTCTCTCGGGGTCTCGCTCTCGGTTCCTCGCTCTCGGGGCCTCGCTCTCGGTTCCTCGCTCTCGGGGCCTCGCTCTCGGGGTCTCGCTCTCGGTTCCTCGCTCTCGGGGCCTCGCTCTCGGGGTCTCGCTCTCGGGGCCTGGCTCTCGGAGTCTCGCTCTCGGGGCTTCGCTCTCGGTTCCTCTCTCTCGGGGTCTCGCTCTCGGTTCCTCACTCTCGGGGCCTCGCTCTCGGTTCCTCGCTCTCGGGGCCTCGCTCTCGGGGCCTCGCTCTCGGTTCCTCGCTCTCGGGGCCTCGCTCTCGGGGTCTGGCTCTCGGTTCCTCGCTCTCGGGGCCTCGCTCTCGGTTCCTCGCTCTCGGGGCCTCGCTCTCGGTTCCTCGCTCTCGGGGTCTCGCTCTCGGGGCCTCGCTCTCGGGGTCTCGCTCTCGGGGCCTCGCTTTCGGGGCCTCGCTCTCGGGGTCTCGCTCTCGGGGTCTCGCTCTCGGTTTCTCGCTCTCGGGGCCTCGCTCTCGGTTCCTCGCTCTCGGGGTCTCGCTCTCGGGGCCTCGCTCTCGGGGTCTCGCTCTCGGGGCCTCACTTTCGGGGCCTCGCTCTCGGGGTCTCGCTCTCGTTTCCTCGCTCTCGGGGTCTCGCTCTCGGGGTCTCGCTCTCGGTTCCTCGCTCTCGGGGCCTCGCTCTCGGGGTATCGCTCTCGGGGCCTCGCTCTCGGGGTCTCGCTCTCGGTTCCTCGCTCTCGGGGTCTCGCTCTCGGTTCCTCGCTCTCGGGGCCTCGCTCTCGGGGTCTCGCTCTCGGTTCCTCGCTCTTGGGGTCTCGCTCTCTGTTCCTCGTTCTCGGGGCCTCGCTCTCGGGGTCTCGCTCTCGGGGTCTCGCACTCGGGGCCTCGCTCTCGGGGTCTCGCTCTCGGTTCCTCGCTCTCGGGGTCTCGCTCTCGGGGCCTCGCTCTCGGGGCCTCGCTCTCGGTTCCTCGCTCTCGGGGTCTCGCTCTTGGTTCCTCGCTCTCGGTTCCTCGCTCTCGGGGTCTCGCACTCGGGGCCTCGCTCTCGGGGTCTCGCTCTCGGTTCCTCGCTCTCGGGGTCTCGCTCTCGGGGCCTCGCTCTCGGGGCCTCGCTCTCGGTTCCTCGCTCTCGGGGTCTCGCTCTCGGTTCCTCGCTCTCGGTTCCTCGCTCTCGGTTCCTCGCTCTCGGGGTCTCGCACTCGGGGTCTCGCTCTCGGGGTCTCGCTCTCGGTTCCTCGCTCTCGGGGCCTCGCTCTCGGGGCCTCGCTCTCGGGGCCTCGCTCTCGGGGCTTCGCTCTCGGGGTCTCGCTCTCAGGGTCTCGCTCTCGGATCCTTGCTCTCGGGGCCTTGCTCTCGGTTCCTCGCTCTCGGGGTCTCGCTCTCGGTTCCTCGCTCTCGGGGCCTCGCTCTCGGGGTCTCGCTCTCGGGGTATCGCTCTCGGTTCCTCGCTCTCGGGGTCTCGCACTCGGGGTCTCGCTCTCGGGGTCTCGCTCTCGGGGCCTCGCTCTCGTGGTATCGCTCTCGGTTCCTCGTTCTCGGGGCCTCGCACTCGGGGTCTCGCACTCGGGGTCTCGCTCTCGGGGTCTCGCTCTCGGTTCCTCGCTCTCGGGGTCTCGCTCTCGGTTCCTCGCTCTCGGGGTCTCGCTCTCGGTTCCTCGCTCTCAGGGCCTCGCTTTCGGGGTCTCGCACTCGGGGTCTCGCTCTCGGGGTCTCGCTCTCGGTTCCTCGCTCTCGGGGTCTCGCACTCGGGGTCTCGCTCTCGGGGTCTCGCTCTCGGTTCCTCGCTCTCGGGGTCTCGCTCTCGAGGCCTCTCTCTCGGGGTCTCGCTCTCGGGGCCTCGCTCTCGGGGTCTCGCTCTCGGTTCCTCGCTCTCGGGGTCTCGCTCTCGGGGCCTCGCTCTCGGGGCCTCGGTCTCGGTTCCTCGCTCTCGGGGTCTCGCTCTCGGTTCCTCGCTCTCGGTTCCTCGCTCTCGGTTCCTTGCTCTCGGGGTCTCGCACTCGGGGTCTCGCTCTCGGGGTCTCGCTCTCGGTTCCTCGCTCTCGGGGTCTCGCTCTCGGTTCATCGTTCTCGGGGCCTCGCTCTCGGGGCTTCGCTCTCGGGGTCTCGCTCTCAGGGTCTCGCTCTCGGTTCCTCGCTCTCGGGGCCTTGCTCTCGGTTCCTCGCTCTCGGGGTCTCGCTCTCGGTTCCTCGCTCTCGGGGCCTGGCTCTCGGTTCCTCGCTCTCGGGGTCTCGCTCTCGATTCCTCGCTCTCGGGGCCTTGCTCTCGGTTCCTCGCTCTCGGGGTCTCGCTCTCGGGGCCTCGCTCTCGGGGCCTCGCTCTCGGTTCCTCGCTCTCGGGGCCTCGCTCTCGGGGCCTCGCTCTCGGTTCCTCGCTCTCGGGGCCTCGCTCTCGGGGTCTGGCTCTCGGTTCCTCGCTCTCGGGGCCTCGCTCTCGGTTCCTCGCTCTCGGGGCCTCGCTCTCGGTTCCTCGCTCTCGGGGTCTCGCTCTCGGGGCCTCGCTCTCGGGGTCTCGCTCTCGGGGCCTCGCTTTCGGGGCCTCGCTCTCGGGGTCTCGCTCTCGGGGTCTCGCTCTCGGTTTCTCGCTCTCGGGGCCTCGCTCTCGGTTCCTCGCTCTCGGGGTCTCGCTCTCGGGGCCTCGCTCTCAGGGTCTCGCTCTCGGGGCCTCGCTTTCGGGGCCTCGCTCTCGGGGTCTCGCTCTCGGTTCCTCGCTCTCGGGGTCTCGCTCTCGGGGCCTCGCTCTCGGGGTCTCGCTCTCGGTTCCTCGCTCTCGGGGCCTCGCTCTCGGGGTATCGCTCTCGGGGCCTCGCTCTCGGGGTCTCGCTCTCGGTTCCTCGCTCTCGGGGTCTCGCTCTCGGTTCCTCGCTCTCGGGGCCTCGCTCTCGGGGTCTCGCTCTCGGTTCCTCGCTCTCGGGGTCTCGCTCTCTGTTCCTCGCTCTCGGGGCCTCGCTCTCGGGGTATCGCTCTCGGTTCCTCGCTCTCGGGGTCTCGCACTCGGGGTCTCGCTCTCGGGGCCTCGCTCTCGGGGTATCGCTCTCGGTTCCTCGCTCTCGGGGTCTCGCACTCGGGGTATCGCTCTCGGTTCCTCGCTCTCGGGGTCTCGCTCTCGGGGTCTCGCTCTCGGGGCCTCGCTCTCGGGGTATCGCTCTCGGTTCCTCGTTCTCGGGGCCTCGCTCTCGGGGTCTCGCTCTCGGGGTCTCGCACTCGGGGCCTCGCTCTCGGGGTCTCGCTCTCGGTTCCTCGCTCTCGGGGTCTCGCTCTCGGGGCCTCGCTCTCGGGGCCTCGCTCTCGGTTCCTCGCTCTCGGGGTCTCGCTCTCGGTTCCTCGCTCTCGGTTCCTCGCTCTCGGTTCCTCGCTCTCGGGGTCTCGCACTCGGGGTCTCGCTCTCGGGGTCTCGCTCTCGGTTCCTCGCTCTCGGGGTCTCGCTCTCGGTTCATCGTTCTCGGGGCCTCGCTCTCGGGGCTTCGCTCTCGGGGTCTCGCTCTCAGGGTCTCGCTCTCGGTTCCTTGCTCTCGGGGCCTTGCTCTCGGTTCCTCGCTCTCGGGGTCTCGCTCTCGGTTCCTCGCTCTCGGGGCCTCGCTCTCGGGGTCTCGCTCTCGGGGTATCGCTCTCGGTTCCTCGCTCTCGGGGTCTCGCACTCGGGGTCTCGCTCTCGGGGTCTCGCACTCGGGGCCTCGCTCTCGGTGTCTCGCTCTCGGTTCCTCGCTCTCGGGGTCTCGCTCTCGGGGCCTCGCTCTCGGGGCCTCGCTCTCGGTTCCTCGCTCTCGGGGTCTCGCTCTCGGTTCCTCGCTCTCGGTTCCTCGCTCTCGGTTCCTCGCTCTCGGGGTCTCGCACTCGGGGTCTCGCTCTCGGGGTCTCGCTCTCGGTTCCTCGCTCTCGGGGTCTCGCTCTCGGTTCCTCGCTCTCGGGGTCTCGCTCTCGGTTCCTCGCTCTCAGGGCCTCGCTCTCGGGGTCTCGCACTCGGGGTCTCGCTCTCGGGGTCTCGCTCTCGGTTCCTCGCTCTCGGGGTCTCGCACTCGGGGTCTCGCTCTCGGGGTCTCGCTCTCGGTTCCTCGCTCTCGGGGTCTCGCTCTCGAGGCCTCTCTCTCGGGGTCTCGCTCTCGGGGCCTCGCTCTCGGGGTCTCGCTCTCGGTTCCTCGCTCTCGGGGTCTCGCTCTCGGTTCCTCGCTCTCGGTTCCTCGCTCTCGGTTCCTTGCTCTCGGGGTCTCGCACTCGGGGTCTCGCTCTCGGGGTCTCGCTCTCGGTTCCTCGCTCTCGGGGTCTCGCTCTCGGTTCATCGTTCTCGGGGCCTCGCTCTCGGGGCTTCGCTCTCGGGGTCTCGCTCTCAGGGTCTCGCTCTCGGTTCCTCGCTCTCGGGGCCTTGCTCTCGGTTCCTCGCTCTCGGGGTCTCGCTCTCGGTTCCTCGCTCTCGGGGCCTGGCTCTCGGTTCCTCGCTCTCGGGGTCTCGCTCTCGATTCCTCGCTCTCGGGGCCTTGCTCTCGGTTCCTCGCTCTCGGGGTCTCGCTCTCGGGGCCTCGCTCTCGGGGTCTCGCTCTCGGGGCCTCGCTCTCGGGGCCTCGCTCTCGGTTCCTCACTCTCGGGGTCTCGCTCTCGGTTCCTCGTTCTCGGTTCCTCGCTCTCGGGGCCTCGCTCTCGGGGCCTCGCTCTCGGTTCCTCGCTCTCGGGGCCTCGTTCTCGGTTCCTCGCTCTCGGGGACTCGCTCTCGGGGCCTCGCTCTCGGGGTCTCGCTCTCGGGGCCTCGCTCTCGGGGCCTCGCTCTCGGTTCCTCTCTCTCGGGGTCTCGCTCTCGGTTCCTCGCTCTCGGGGCCTCGCTCTCGGGGTCTCGCTCTCGGGGCCTCGCTCTCGGGGCCTCGCTCTCGGTTCCTCTCTCTCGGGGTCTCGCTCTCGGTTCCTCGCTCTCGGTGTCTCGCTCTCGGTTCCTCGCTCTTGGGGCCTCGCTCTCGGGGTCTCGCTCTCGGGGCCTGGCTCTCGGAGTCTCGCTCTCGGGGTCTCGCTCTCGGGGTCTCGCTCTCGGTTCCTCGCTCTCGGGGTCTCGCTCTCGGGGTCTCGCTCTCGGTTCCTCGCTCTCGGGGTCTCGCTCTCGGTTCCTCGCTCTCGGGGCCTCGCTCTCGGGGTCTCGCTCTCGGGGCCTCGCTCTCGGGGCCTCGCTCTCGGTTCCCCTCTCTCGGGGTCTCGCTCTCGGTTCCTCGCTCTCGGGGCCTCGCTCTCGGTTCCTCGCTCTCGGGGCCTCGCTCTCGGGGTCTCGCTCTCGGTTCCTCGCTCTCGGGGCCTCGCTCTCGGTTCCTCGCTCTCGGGGTCTCGCTCTCTGTTCCTCGCTCTCGGGGCCTCGCTCTCGGGGTATCGCTCTCGGTTCCTCGCTCTCGGGGTCTCGCACTCGGGGTCTCGCTCTCGGGGTCTCGCTCTCGGGGCCTCGCTCTCGGGGTATCGCTCTCGGTTCCTCGTTCTCGGGGCCTCGCTCTCGGGGTCTCGCTCTCGGGGTCTCGCACTCGGGGCCTCGCTCTCGGGGTCTCGCTCTCGGTTCCTCGCTCTCGGGGTCTCGCTCTCGGGGCCTCGCTCTCGGGGCCTCGGTCTCGGTTCCTCGCTCTCGGGGTCTCGCTCTCGGTTCCTCGCTCTCGGTTCCTCGCTCTCGGTTCCTCGCTCTCGGGGTCTCGCACTCGGCGTCTCGCTCTCGGGGTCTCGCTCTCGGTTCCTCGCTCTCGGGGTCTCGCTCTCGGTTCATCGTTCTCGGGGCCTCGCTCTCGGGGCTTCGCTCTCGGGGTCTCGCTCTCAGGGTCTCGCTCTCGGTTCCTCGCTCTCGGGGCCTTGCTCTCGGTTCCTCGCTCTCGGGGTCTCGCTCTCGGTTCCTCGCTCTCGGGGCCTCGCTCTCGGGGTCTCGCTCTCGGGGTATCGCTCTCGGTTCCTCGCTCTCGGGGTCTCGCACTCGGGGTCTCGCTCTCGGGGTCTCGCTCTCAGGGCCTCGCTCTCGTGGTATCGCTCTCGGTTCCTCGTTCTCGGGGCCTCGCTCTCGGGGTCTCGCACTCGGGGTCTCGCTCTCGGGGTCTCGCTCTCGGTTCCTCGCTCTCGGGGTCTCGCTCTCGGTTCCTCGCTCTCGGGGTCTCGCTCTCGGTTCCTCGCTCTCGGGGCCTCGCTCTCGGGGTCTCGCACTCGGGGTCTCGCTCTCGGGGTCTCGCTCTCGGTTCCTCGCTCTCGGGGTCTCGCACTCGGGGTCTCGCTCTCGGGGTCTCGCTCTCGGTTCCTCGCTCTCGGGGTCTCGCTCTCGAGGCCTCTCTCTCGGGGTCTCGCTCTCGGGGCCTCGCTCTCGGGGTCTCGCTCTCGGTTCCTCGCTCTCGGGGTCTCGCTCTCGGGGCCTCGCTCTCGGGGCCTCGGTCTCGGTTCCTCGCTCTCGGGGTCTCGCTCTCGGTTCCTCGCTCTCGGTTCCTCGCTCTCGGTCCCTTGCTCTCGGGGTCTCGCACTCGGGGTCTCGCTCTCGGGGTCTCGCTCTCGGTTCCTCGCTCTCGGGGTCTCGCTCTCGGTTCATCGTTCTCGGGGCCTCGCTCTCGGGGCTTCGCTCTCGGGGTCTCGCTCTCAGGGTCTCGCTCTCGGTTCCTCGCTCTCGGGGCCTTGCTCTCGGTTCCTCGCTCTCGGGGTCTCGCTCTCGGTTCCTCGCTCTCGGGGCCTGGCTCTCGGTTCCTCGCTCTCGGGGTCTCGCTCTCGATTCCTCGCTCTCGGGGCCTTGCTCTCGGTTCCTCGCTCTCGGGGTCTCGCTCTCGGGGCCTCGCTCTCGGGGTCTCGCTCTCGGGGCCTCGCTCTCGGGGCCTCGCTCTCGGTTCCTCACTCTCGGGGTCTCGCTCTCGGTTCCTCGTTCTCGGTTCCTCGCTCTCGGGGCCTCGCTCTCGGGGCCTCGCTCTCGGTTCCTCGCTCTCGGGGCCTCGTTCTCGGTTCCTCGCTCTCGGGGACTCGCTCTCGGGGCCTCGCTCTCGGGGTCTCGCTCTCGGGGCCTCGCTCTCGGGGCCTCGCTCTCGGTTCCTCTCTCTCGGGGTCTCGCTCTCGGTTCCTCGCTCTCGGGGCCTCGCTCTCGGTTCCTCGCTCTCGGGGCCTCGCTCTCGGTGTCTCGCTCTCGGTTCCTCGCTCTCGGGGCCTCGCTCTCGGGGTCTCGCTCTCGGGGCCTGGCTCTCGGAGTCTCGCTCTCGGGGTCTCGCTCTCGGGGTCTCGCTCTCGGTTCCTCGCTCTCGGGGTCTCGCTCTCGGGGTCTCGCTCTCGGTTCCTCGCTCTCGGGGTCTCGCTCTCGGTTCCTCGCTCTCGGGGCCTCGCTCTCGGGGTCTCGCTCTCGGGGCCTCGCTCTCGGTTCCTCTCTCTCGGGGTCTCGCTCTCGGTTCCTCGCTCTCGGGGCCTTGCTCTCGGTTCCTCGCTCTCGGGGCCTCGCTCTCGGGGTCTCGCTCTCGGTTCCTCGCTCTCGGGGCCTCGCTCTCGGGGTCTCGCTCTCGGGGCCTGGCTCTCGGAGTCTCGCTCTCGGGGCTTCGCTCTCGGTTCCTCTCTCTCGGGGTCTCGCTCTCGGTTCCTCACTCTCGGGGCCTCGCTCTCGGTTCCTCGCTCTCGGGGCCTCGCTCTCGGGGCCTCGCTCTCGGTTCCTCGCTCTCGGGGCCTCGCTCTCGGGGTCTGGCTCTCGGTTCCTCGCTCTCGGGGCCTCGCTCTCGGTTCCTCGCTCTCGGGGTCTCGCTCTCGGGGCCTCGCTCTCGGGGCCTCGCTTTCGGGGCCTCGCTCTCGGGGTCTCGCTCTCGGTTTCTCGCTCTATGGGCCTCGCTCTCGGTTCCTCGCTCTCGGGGCCTCGCTCTCGGTTCCTCGCTCTCGGGGTCTCGCTCTCTGTTCCTCGCTCTCGGGGCCTCGCTCTCGGGGTATCGCTCTCGGTTCCTCGCTCTCGGGGTCTCGCACTCGGGGTCTCGCTCTCGGGGTCTCGCTCTCGGGGCCTCGCTCTCGGGGTATCGCTCTCGGTTCCTCGTTCTCGGGGCCTCGCTCTCGGGGTCTCGCTCTCGGGGTCTCGCACTCGGGGCCTCGCTCTCGGGGTCTCGCTCTCGGTTCCTCGCTCTCGGGGTCTCGCTCTCGGGGCCTCGCTCTCGGGGCTTCGGTCTCGGTTCCTCGCTCTCGGGGTCTCGCTCTCGGTTCCTCGCTCTCGGTTCCTCGCTCTCGGTTCCTCGCTCTCGGGGTCTCGCACTCGGCGTCTCGCTCTCGGGGTCTCGCTCTCGGTTCCTCGCTCTCGGGGTCTCGCTCTCGGTTCATCGTTCTCGGGGCCTCGCTCTCGGGGCTTCGCTCTCGGGGTCTCGCTCTCAGGGTCTCGCTCTCGGTTCCTCGCTCTCGGGGCCTTGCTCTCGGTTCCTCGCTCTCGGGGTCTCGCTCTCGGTTCCTCGCTCTCGGGGCCTCGCTCTCGGGGTCTCGCTCTCGGGGTATCGCTCTCGGTTCCTCGCTCTCGGGGTCTCGCACTCGGGGTCTCGCTCTCGGGGTCTCGCTCTCAGGGCCTCGCTCTCGTGGTATCGCTCTCGGTTCCTCGTTCTCGGGGCCTCGCTCTCGGGGTCTCGCACTCGGGGTCTCGCTCTCGGGGTCTCGCTCTCGGTTCCTCGCTCTCGGGGTCTCGCTCTCGGTTCCTCGCTCTCGGGGTCTCGCTCTCGGTTCCTCGCTCTCGGGGCCTCGCTCTCGGGGTCTCGCACTCGGGGTCTCGCTCTCGGGGTCTCGCTCTCGGTTCCTCGCTCTCGGGGTCTCGCACTCGGGGTCTCGCTCTCGGGGTCTCGCTCTCGGTTCCTCGCTCTCGGGGTCTCGCTCTCGAGGCCTCTCTCTCGGGGTCTCGCTCTCGGGGCCTCGCTCTCGGGGTCTCGCTCTCGGTTCCTCGCTCTCGGGGTCTCGCTCTCGGGGCCTCGCTCTCGGGGCCTCGGTCTCGGTTCCTCGCTCTCGGGGTCTCGCTCTCGGTTCCTCGCTCTCGGTTCCTCGCTCTCGGTCCCTTGCTCTCGGGGTCTCGCACTCGGGGTCTCGCTCTCGGGGTCTCGCTCTCGGTTCCTCGCTCTCGGGGTCTCGCTCTCGGTTCATCGTTCTCGGGGCCTCGCTCTCGGGGCTTCGCTCTCGGGGTCTCGCTCTCAGGGTCTCGCTCTCGGTTCCTCGCTCTCGGGGCCTTGCTCTCGGTTCCTCGCTCTCGGGGTCTCGCTCTCGGTTCCTCGCTCTCGGGGCCTGGCTCTCGGTTCCTCGCTCTCGGGGTCTCGCTCTCGATTCCTCGCTCTCGGGGCCTTGCTCTCGGTTCCTCGCTCTCGGGGTCTCGCTCTCGGGGCCTCGCTCTCGGGGTCTCGCTCTCGGGGCCTCGCTCTCGGGGCCTCGCTCTCGGTTCCTCACTCTCGGGGTCTCGCTCTCGGTTCCTCGTTCTCGGTTCCTCGCTCTCGGGGCCTCGCTCTCGGGGCCTCGCTCTCGGTTCCTCGCTCTCGGGGCCTCGTTCTCGGTTCCTCGCTCTCGGGGACTCGCTCTCGGGGCCTCGCTCTCGGGGTCTCGCTCTCGGGGCCTCGCTCTCGGGGCCTCGCTCTCGGTTCCTCTCTCTCGGGGTCTCGCTCTCGGTTCCTCGCTCTCGGGGCCTCGCTCTCGGTTCCTCGCTCTCGGGGCCTCGCTCTCGGTGTCTCGCTCTCGGTTCCTCGCTCTCGGGGCCTCGCTCTCGGGGTCTCGCTCTCGGGGCCTGGCTCTCGGAGTCTCGCTCTCGGGGTCTCGCTCTCGGGGTCTCGCTCTCGGTTCCTCGCTCTCGGGGTCTCGCTCTCGGGGTCTCGCTCTCGGTTCCTCGCTCTCGGGGTCTCGCTCTCGGTTCCTCGCTCTCGGGGCCTCGCTCTCGGGGTCTCGCTCTCGGGGCCTCGCTCTCGGTTCCTCTCTCTCGGGGTCTCGCTCTCGGTTCCTCGCTCTCGGGGCCTTGCTCTCGGTTCCTCGCTCTCGGGGCCTCGCTCTCGGGGTCTCGCTCTCGGTTCCTCGCTCTCGGGGCCTCGCTCTCGGGGTCTCGCTCTCGGGGCCTGGCTCTCGGAGTCTCGCTCTCGGGGCTTCGCTCTCGGTTCCTCTCTCTCGGGGTCTCGCTCTCGGTTCCTCACTCTCGGGGCCTCGCTCTCGGTTCCTCGCTCTCGGGGCCTCGCTCTCGGGGCCTCGCTCTCGGTTCCTCGCTCTCGGGGCCTCGCTCTCGGGGTCTGGCTCTCGGTTCCTCGCTCTCGGGGCCTCGCTCTCGGTTCCTCGCTCTCGGGGTCTCGCTCTCGGGGCCTCGCTCTCGGGGCCTCGCTCTCGGGGTCTCGCTCTCGGGGCCTCGCTTTCGGTTCCTCGCTCTCGGGGCCTCGCTCTCGGTTCCTCGCTCTCGGGGTCTCGATCTCGGGGCCTCGCTCTCGGGGCCTCGCTCTCGGGGTCTCGCTCTCGGGGCCTCGCTTTCGGGGCCTCGCTCTCGGGGTCTCGCTCTCGGGGTCTCGCTCTCGGTTTCTCGCTCTCGGGGCCTCGCTCTCGGTTCCTCGCTCTCGGGGTCTCGCTCTCGGGGCCTCGCTCTCGGGGTCTCGCTCTCGGGGCCTCACTTTCGGGGCCTCGCTCTCGGGGTCTCGCTCTCGGTTCCTCGCTCTCGGGGTCTCGCTCTCGGGGTCTCGCTCTCGGTTCCTCGCTCTCGGGGCCTCGCTCTCGGGGTCTCGCTCTCGGGGCCTCGCTCTCGGGGTCTCGCTCTCGGTTCCTCGCTCTCGGGGTCTCGCTCTCGGTTCCTCGCTCTCGGGGCCTCGCTCTCGGGGTCTCGCTCTCGGTTCCTCGCTCTCGGGGTCTCGCTCTCGGTTCCTCGCTCTCGGGGCCTCGCTCTCGGGGTATCGCTCTCGGTTCCTCGCACTCGGGGTCTCGCACTCGGGGTCTCGCTCTCGGGGTCTCGCTCTCGGGGCCTCGCTCTCGGGGCCTCGCTCTCGGTTCCTCGCTCTCGGGGCCTCGCTCTCGGTTCCTCGCTCTCGGGGCCTCGCTCTCGGTTCCTCGCTCTCGGGGTCTCGCTCTCGGGGTCTCGCTCTCAGAGCTTCGCTCTCAGGGCCTCACTCTCAGGGTCCCTCACTCTCAGGGTCACTCGCTCTCCGGGCCTCGCTCTCGGGGTCTCGCTCTCGGGGCCTCGCTCTCGGGGCCTCGCTCTCGGTTCCTCACTCTCGGGGTCTCGCTCTCGGTTCCTCGCTCTCGGTTCCTCGCTCTCGGGGCCTCGCTCTCGGGGCCTCGCTCTCGGTTCCTCGCTCTCGGGGCCTCGTTCTCGGTTCCTCGCTCTCGGGGACTCGCTCTCGGGGCCTCGCTCTCGGGGTCTCGCTCTCGGGGCCTCGCTCTCGGGGCCTCGCTCTCGGTTCCTCTCTCTCGGGGTCTCGCTCTCGGTTCCTCGCTCTCGGGGCCTCGCTCTCGGTTCCTCGCTCTCGGGGCCTCGCTCTCGGGGTCTCGCTCTCGGTTCATCGCTCTCGGGGCCTCGCTCTCGGGGTCTCGCTCTCGGGGCCTGGCTCTCGGAGTCTCGCTCTCGGGGCTTCGCTCTCGGTTCCTCTCTCTCGGGGTCTCGCTCTCGGTTCCTCGCTCTCGGGGCCTCGCTCTCGGTTCCTCACTCTCGGGGCCTCGCTCTCGGTTCCTCGCTCTCGGGGCCTCGCTCTCGGGGCCTCGCTCTCGGTTCCTCGCTCTCGGGGCCTCGCTCTCGGGGTCTGGCTCTCGGTTCCTCGCTCTCGGGGCCTCGCTCTCGGTTCCTCGCTCTCGGGGCCTCGCTCTCGGTTCCTCGCTCTCGGGGTCTCGCTCTCGGGGCCTCGCTCTCGGGGTCTCGCTCTCGGGGCCTCGCTTTCGGGGCCTCGCTCTCGGGGTCTCGCTCTCGGGGTCTCGCTCTCGGTTTCTCGCTCTCGGGGCCTCGCTCTCGGTTCCTCGCTCTCGGGGTCTCGCTCTCGGGGCCTCGCTCTCGGTGTCTCGCTCTCGGGGCCTCACTTTCGGGGCCTCGCTCTCGGGGTCTCGCTCTCGTTTCCTCGCTCTCGGGGTCTCGCTCTCGGGGTCTCGCTCTCGGTTCCTCGCTCTCGGGGCCTCGCTCTCGGGGTCTCGCTCTCGGGGCCTCGCTCTCGGGGTCTCGCTCTCGGTTCCTCGCTCTCGGGGTCTCGCTCTCGGTTCCTCGCTCTCGGGGCCTCGCTCTCGGGGTCTCGCTCTCGGTTCCTCGCTCTCGGGGTCTCGCTCTCTGTTCCTCGCTCTCGGGGCCTCGCTCTTGGGGTATCGCTCTCGGTTCCTCGCTCTCGGGGTCTCGCTCTCGGGGCCTCACTTTCGGGGCCTCGCTCTCGGGGTCTCGCTCTCGGTTCCTCGCTCTCGGGGTCTCGCTCTCGGGGTCTCGCTCTCGGTTCCTCGCTCTCGGGGCCTCGCTCTCGGGGTCTCGCTCTCGGGGCCTCGCTCTCGGGGTCTCGCTCTCGGTTCCTCGCTCTCGGGGTCTCGCTCTCGGTTCCTCGCTCTCGGGGCCTCGCTCTCGGGGTCTCGCTCTCGGTTCCTCGCTCTCGGGGCCTCGCTCTCGGGGTATCGCTCTCGGTTCCTCGCTCTCGGGGTCTCGCACTCGGGGTCTCGCTCTCGGGGTCTCGCTCTCGGGGCCTCGCTCTCGGGGTCTCGCTCTCGGAGTCTCGCTCTCGGGGTCTCGCTCTCGGGGCCTCGCTCTCGGGGTCTCGCTCTCGGGGTCTCGCTCTCGGTTCCTCGATCTCGGGGTCTCGCTCTCGGGGTCTCGCTCTCGGTTCCTCGCTCTCGGGGTCTCGCTCTCGGGGTCTCGCTCTCGGTTCCTCGCTCTCGGGGTCTCGCTCTCGGTTCCTCGCTCTCGGGGCCTCGCTCTCGGGGTCTCGCACTCGGGGTCTCGCTCTCGGGGTCTCGCTCTCGGTTCCTCGCTCTCGGGGTCTCGCTCTCGGGGTCTCGCTCTCGGTTCCTCGCTCTCGGGGTCTCGCTCTCGGGGTCTCGCTCTCAGAGCTTCGCTCTCAGGGCCTCACTCTCAGGGTCCCTCACTCTCAGGGTCACTCGCTCTCGGGGCCTCGCTCTCGGGGTCTCGCTCTCGGGGCCTCGCTCTCGGGGCCTCGCTCTCGGTTCCTCACTCTCGGGGTCTCGCTCTCGGTTCCTCGCTCTCGGTTCCTCGCTCTCGGGGCCTCGCTCTCGGGGCCTCGCTCTCGGTTCCTCGCTCTCGGGGCCTCGTTCTCAGTTCCTCGCTCTCGGGGACTCGCTCTCGGGGCCTCGCTCTCGGGGTCTCGCTCTCGGGGCCTCGCTCTCGGGGCCTCGCTCTCGGTTCCTCTCTCTCGGGGTCTCGCTCTCGGTTCCTCGCTCTCGGGGCCTCGCTCTCGGTTCCTCGCTCTCGGGGCCTCGCTCTCGGGGTCTCGCTCTCGGGGCCTGGCTCTCGGAGTCTCGCTCTCGGGGCTTCGCTCTCGGTTCCTCTCTCTCGGGGTCTCGCTCTCGGTTCCTCACTCTCGGGGCCTCGCTCTCGGTTCCTCGCTCTCGGGGCCTCGCTCTCGGGGCCTCGCTCTCGGTTCCTCGCTCTCGGGGCCTCGCTCTCGGGGTCTGGCTCTCGGTTCCTCGCTCTCGGGGCCTCGCTCTCGGTTCCTCGCTCTCGGGGCCTCGCTCTCGGTTCCTCGCTCTCGGGGTCTCGCTCTCGGGGCCTCGCTCTCGGGGTCTCGCTCTCGGGGCCTCGCTTTCGGGGCCTCGCTCTCGGGGTCTCGCTCTCGGGGTCTCGCTCTCCGTTTCTCGCTCTCGGGGCCTCGCTCTCGGTTCCTCGCTCTCGGGGTCTCGCTCTCGGGGCCTCGCTCTCGGTGTCTCGCTCTCGGGGCCTCACTTTCGGGGCCTCGCTCTCGGGGTCTCGCTCTCGTTTCCTCGCTCTCGGGGTCTCGCTCTCGGGGTCTCGCTCTCGGTTCCTCGCTCTCGGGGCCTCGCTCTCGGGGTCTCGCTCTCGGGGCCTCGCTCTCGGGGTCTCGCTCTCGGTTCCTCGCTCTCGGGGTCTCGCTCTCGGTTCCTCGCTCTCGGGGCCTCGCTCTCGGGGTCTCGCTCTCGGTTCCTCGCTCTCGGGGTCTCGCTCTCTGTTCCTCGCTCTCGGGGCCTCGCTCTCGGGGTATCGCTCTCGGTTCCTCGCTCTCGGGGTCTCGCACTCGGGGTCTCGCTCTCGGGGTCTCGCTCTCGGGGCCTCGCTCTCGGGGTATCGCTCTCGGTTCCTCGTTCTCGGGGCCTCGCTCTCGGGGTCTCGCTCTCGGGGTCTCGAACTCGGGGCCTCGCTCTCGGGGTCTCGCTCTCGGTTCCTCGCTCTCGGGGTCTCGCTCTCGGGGCCTCGCTCTCGGGGCCTCGCTCTCGGTTCCTCGCTCTCGGGGTCTCGCTCTCGGTTCCTCGCTCTCGGTTCCTCGCTCTCGGTTCCTCGCTCTCGGGGTCTCGCACTCGGGGTCTCGCTCTCGGGGTCTCGCTCTCGGTTCCTCGCTCTCGGGGTCTCGCTCTCCGTTCCTCGCTCTCGGGGTCTCGCTCTCGGTTCCTCGCTCTCGGGGCCTCGCTCTCGGGGTCTCGCTCTCGGGGTATCGCTCTCGGTTCCTCGCTCTCGGGGTCTCGCACTCGGGGTCTCGCTCTCGGGGTCTCGCTCTCGGGGCCTCGCTCTCGTGGTATCGCTCTCGGTTCCTCGTTCTCGGGGCCTCGCTCTCGGGGTCTCGCACTCGGGGTCTCGCTCTCGGGGTCTCGCTCTCGGTTCCTCGCTCTCGGGGTCTCGCTCTCGGTTCCTCGCTCTCGGGGTCTCGCTCTCGGTTCCTCGCTCTCGGGGCCTCGCTCTCGGGGTCTCGCTCTCGGTTCCTCGCTCTCGGGGTCTCGCTCTCTGTTCCTCGCTCTCGGGGCCTCGCTCTCGGGGTATCGCTCTCGGTTCCTCGCTCTCGGGGTCTCGCACTCGGGGTCTCGCTCTCGGGGTCTCGCTCTCGGGGCCTCGCTCTCGGGGTATCGCTCTCGGTTCCTCGTTCTCGGGGCCTCGCTCTCGGGGCCTCGCTCTCGGTTCCTCGCTCTCGGGGTCTCGCTCTCGGTTCCTCGCTCTCGGGGCCTCGCTCTCGGGGTCTCGCACTCGGGGTCTCGCTCTCGGGGTCTCGCTCTCGGTTCCTCGCTCTCGGGGTCTCGCACTCGGGGTCTCGCTCTCGGGGTCTCGCTCTCGGTTCCTCGCTCTCGGGGTCTCGCTCTCGAGGCCTCTCTCTCGGGGTCTCGCTCTCGGGGCCTCGCTCTCGGGGTCTCGCTCTCGGTTCCTCGCTCTCGGGGTCTCGCTCTCGGGGCCTCGCTCTCGGGGCTTCGGTCTCGGTTCCTCGCTCTCGCGATCTCGCTCTCGGTTCCTCGCTCTCGGTTCTTCGCTCTCGGTTCCTTGCTCTCGGGGTCTCGCACTCGGGGTCTCGCTCTCGGGGTCTCGCTCTCGGTTCCTCGCTCTCGGGGTCTCGCTCTCGGTTCATCGTTCTCGGGGCCTCGCTCTCGGGGCTTCGCTCTCGGGGTTTCGCTCTCAGGGTCTCGCTCTCGGTTCCTCGCTCTCGGGGCCTTGCTCTCGGTTCCTCGCTCTCGGGGTCTCGCTCTCGGTTCCTCGCTCTCGGGGCCAGGCTCTCGGTTCCTCGCTCTCGGGGTCTCGCTCTCGGTTCCTCGCTCTCGGGGCCTTGCTCTCGGTTCCTCGCTCTCGGGGTCTCGCTCTCGGTTCCTCGCTCTCGGGGCCTGGATCTCGGTTCCTCGCTCTCGGGGTCTCGCTCTCGGTTCCTCGGTCTCGGGGCCTTGCTCTCGGTTCCTCGCTCTCGCTCTCGGTTCCTCGCTCTCGGGGCCTCGCTCTCGGTTCCTCGCTCTCGGGGTCACGCTCTCGGGGCCTCGCTCTCGGGGCCTCGCTCTCGGGGCCTCGCTCTCGGTTCCTCGCTCTCGGGGTCTCGCTCTCGGTTCCTCGCTCTCGGGGCCTCGCTCTCGGTTCCTCGCTCTCGGGGTCTCGCTCTCGGGGCCTCGCTCTCGGGGCCTCGCTCTCGGTTCCTCGCTCTCGGGGTCTCGCTCTCGGTTCCTCGCTCTCTGGGTCTCGCTCTCGGGGCCTCGCTCTCGGGGCCTCGCTCTCGGGGCCTCGCTCTCGGGGTCTCGCTCTCGGTTCCTCGCTCTTGGGGTCTTGCTCTTGGTTCCTCGCTCTCGGGGTCTCGCTCTCGGTTCCTCGCTCTCGGCGTCTCGCTCTCGGGGCCTCGCTCTCGGTTCCTCGTTCTCGGTTCCTCGCTCTCGGGGTCTTGCTCTCGGTTCCTCGCTCTCGGGGCCTCACTCTCAGGGTCTCGCTCTCGGTTCCTCGCTCTCGGGGTCTCGCTCTCGGGGCCTTGATCTCGGGGCCTCGCTCTCGGTTCCTCGCTCTCGGGGTCTCGCTCTCGGGGTCTCGCTCTCGGGGTATCGCTCTCGCTTCCTCGCTCTCGGGGTCTCGCACTCGGGGTCTCACTCTCGGGGTCTCGCTCTCGGTTCCTCGCTCTCGGGGTCTCGCTCTCGGTTCCTCGTTCTCGGGGCCTCGCTCTCGGGGCTTCGCTCTCGGGGTCTCGCTCTCGGTTCCTCGCTCTCGGGGCCTCGCTCTCGGGGTCTCGCTCTCGGGGTCTCGCTCTCGGTTCCTCGCTCTCGGGGTCTCGCTCTCGGGGTCTCGCTCTCGGTTCCTCGCTCTCGGGGTCTCGCTCTCGGGGCCTCGCTCTCGGGGTCTCGCTCTCGGGGTCTCGCTCTCGGGGCCTCGCTCTCGGGGCCTCGCTCTCGGGGTCTCGCTCTCGGTTCCTCACTCTCGGGGTCTCGCTCTCGGGGTCTCGCTCTCGGAGCCTCGCTCTCAGGGCCTCACTCTCAGGGTCCCTCGCTCTCAGGGTCACACGCTCTCGGAGCCTCGCTCTCGGGGTGTCGCTCTCGGGGTCTCGCTCTCGGGTCCTCGCTCTCGGGGCCTCGCTCTCGGGGTCTCGCTCTCGGTTCCTCGCTCTCGGTTCCTCGCTCTCGGGGACTCGCTCTCGGGGCCTCGCTCTCGGTTCCTCGCTCTCGGGGCCTCGCTCTCGGTTCCTCGCTCTCGGGGACTCGCTCTCGGGGCCTCGCTCTCGGGGTCTCGCTCTCGGGGCCTCGCTCTCGGGGTCTCGCTCTCGGGGCCTCGCTCTCGGGGCCTCGCTCTCGGTTCCTCTCTCTCGGGGTCTCGCTCTCGGTTCCTCGCTCTCGGGGCCTCGCTCTCGGTTCCTCGCTCTCGGGGCCTCGCTCTCGGGGTCTCGCTCTCGGTTCCTCGCTCTCGGGGCCTCGCTCTCGGGGTCTCGCTCTCGGGGCCTGGCTCTCGGTTCCTCTCTTTCGGGGTCTCGCTCTCGGTTCCTCGCTCTCGGGGTCTCGCTCTCGGGGCCTCGCTCTCGGGGTCTCGCTCTCGGGGCCTCGCTCTCGGTTCCTCGCTCTCGGTTCCTCGCTCTCGGGGTCTCGCTCTCGGGGCCTCGCTCTCGGGGTCTCGCTCTCGGGGTCTCGCTCTCGGGGCCTCGCTCTCGGGGTCTCGCTCTCGGTTCCTCGCTCTCGGGGTCTCGCTCTCGGGGTCTCGCTCTCGGTTCCTCGCTCTCAGGGCCTCGCTCTCGGGGTCTCGCTCTCGGGGCCTCGCTCTCGGGGCCTCGCTCTCGGTTCCTCGCTCTCGGGGTCTCGCTCTCGGTTCCTCGCTCTCGGGGCCTCCCTCTCGGGGTCTCGCTCTCGGGGCCTCGCTCTCGGGGCCTCGCTCTCGGTTCCTCGCTCTCGGGGTCTCGCTCTCGGGGCCTCGCTCTCGGGGTCTCGCTCTCGGGGTCTCGCTCTCGGGGCCTCGCTCTCGGGGTCTCGCTCTCGGTTCCTCGCTCTCGGGGTCTCGCTCTCGGGGTCTCGCTCTCGGGGTCTCGCTCTCGGTTCCTCGCTCTCGGGGCCTCGCTCTCGGGGTCTCGCTCTCGGGGCCTCGCTCTCGGGGCCTCGCTCTCGGTTCCTCGCTCTCGGGGTCTCGCTCTCGGGGCCTCGCTCTCGGGGCCTCGCTCTCGGTTCCTCGCTCTCGGGGCCTCGCTCTCGGGGTCTCGGTCTCGGGGTCTCGCTCTCGGTTCCTCGCTCTCGGGGCCTCGCTCTCGGGGTCTCGCTCTCGGGGTCTCGCTCTCGGGGCCTCGCTCTCGGGGTCACGCTCTCGGGGTCTCGCTCTCGGTTCCTCGCTCTCGGGGTCTCGCTCTCGGTGTCTCGCTCTCGGGGTCTCGCTCTCGGTTCCTCGCTCTCGGGGCCTCGCTCTCGGGGTCTCGCACTCGGGGTATCGCTCTCGGTTCCTCGCTCTCGGGGTCTCGCACTCGGGGTCTCGCTCTCGGGGTCTCGCTCTCGGTTCCTCGCTCTCGGGGTCTCGCTCTCGGTTCCTCGCTCTCGGGGCCTCGCTCTCGGGGTCTCGCACTCGGGGTCTCGCTCTCGGGGCCTCGCTCTCGGGGCCTCGCTCTCGGTTCCTCGCTCTCGGGGTCTCGCTCTCGGTTCCTCGCTCTCTGGGTCTCGCTCTCGGGGCCTCGCTCTCGGGGCCTCGCTCTCGGGGCCTCGCTCTCGGGGTCTCGCTCTCGGTTCCTCGCTCTTGGGGTCTTGCTCTTGGTTCCTCGCTCTCGGGGTCTCGCTCTCGGTTCTTCGCTCTCGGCGTCTCGCTCTCGGGGCCTCGCTCTCGGTTCCTCGTTCTCGGTTCCTCGCTCTCGGGGTCTTGCTCTCGGTTCCTCGCTCTCGGGGCCTCACTCTCAGGGTCTCGCTCTCGGTTCCTCGCTCTCGGGGTCTCGCTCTCGGGGCCTTGATCTCGGGGCCTCGCTCTCGGTTCCTCGCTCTCGGGGTCTCGCTCTCGGGGTCTCGCTCTCGGGGTATCGCTCTCGCTTCCTCGCTCTCGGGGTCTCGCACTCGGGGTCTCACTCTCGGGGTCTCGCTCTCGGTTCCTCGCTCTCGGGGTCTCGCTCTCGGTTCCTCGTTCTCGGGGCCTCGCTCTCGGGGCTTCGCTCTCGGGGTCTCGCTCTCGGTTCCTCGCTCTCGGGGCCTCGCTCTCGGGGTCTCGCTCTCGGGGTCTCGCTCTCGGTTCCTCGCTCTCGGGGTCTCGCTCTCGGGGTCTCGCTCTCGGTTCCTCGCTCTCGGGGTCTCGCTCTCGGGGCCTCGCTCTCGGGGCCTCGATCTCGGGGTCTCGCTCTCGGGGTCTCGCTCTCGGGGCCTCGCTCTCGGTTCCTCGCTCTCGGTTCCTCGCTCTCGGGGTCTGGCTCTCGGTTCGTCGCTCTCGGTTCCTCGCTCTCGGGGCCTCGCTCTCGGGGTCTCGCTCTCGGTTCCTCACTCTCGGGGTCTCGCTCTCGGGGTCTCGCTCTCGGAGCCTCGCTCTCAGGGCCTCACTCTCAGGGTCCCTCGCTCTCAGGGTCACACGCTCTCGGAGCCTCGCTCTCGGGGTGTCGCTCTCGGGGTCTCGCTCTCGGGTCCTCGCTCTCGGGGCCTCGCTCTCGGGGTCTCGCTCTCGGTTCCTCGCTCTCGGTTCCTCGCTCTCGGGGACTCGCTCTCGGGGCCTCGCTCTCGGTTCCTCGCTCTCGGGGCCTCGCTCTCGGTTCCTCGCTCTCGGGGACTCGCTCTCGGGGCCTCGCTCTCGGGGTCTCGCTCTCGGGGCCTCGCTCTCGGGGTCTCGCTCTCGGGGCCTCGCTCTCGGGGCCTCGCTCTCGGTTCCTCTCTCTCGGGGTCTCGCTCTCGGTTCCTCGCTCTCGGGGCCTCGCTCTCGGTTCCTCGCTCTCGGGGCCTCGCTCTCGGGGTCTCGCTCTCGGTTCCTCGCTCTCGGGGCCTCGCTCTCGGGGTCTCGCTCTCGGGGCCTGGCTCTCGGTTCCTCTCTTTCGGGGTCTCGCTCTCGGTTCCTCGCTCTCGGGGTCTCGCTCTCGGGGCCTCGCTCTCGGGGTCTCGCTCTCGGGGCCTCGCTCTCGGTTTCTCGCTCTCGGTTCCTCGCTCTCGGGGTCTCGCTCTCGGGGCCTCGCTCTCGGGGTCTCGCTCTCGGGGTCTCGCTCTCGGGGCCTCGCTCTCGGGGTCTCGCTCTCGGTTCCTCGCTCTCGGGGTCTCGCTCTCGGGGTCTCGCTCTCGGGGTCTCGCTCTCGGTTCCTCGCTCTCGGGGCCTCGCTCTCGGGGTCTCGCTCTCGGGGCCTCGCTCTCGGGGCCTCGCTCTCGGTTCCTCGCTCTCGGGGTCTCGCTCTTGGTTCCTCGCTCTCGGGGCCTCCCTCTCGGGGTCTCGCTCTCGGGGCCTCGCTCTCGGGGCCTCGCTCTCGGTTCCTCGCTCTCGGGGTCTCGCTCTCGGGGCCTCGCTCTCGGGGTCTCGCTCTCGGGGTCTCGCTCTCGGGGCCTCGCTCTCGGGGTCTCGCTCTCGGTTCCTCGCTCTCGGGGTCTCGCTCTCGGGGTCTCGCTCTCGGGGTCTCGCTCTCGGTTCCTCGCTCTCGGGGCCTCGCTCTCGGGGTCTCGCTCTCGGGGCCTCGCTCTCGGGGTCTCGCTCTCGGGGTATCGCTCTCGGTTCCTCGCTCCCGGGGTCTCGCACTCGGGGTCTCGCTCTCGGGGTCTCGCTCTCGGTTCCTCGCTCTCGGGGTCTCGCTCTCAGTTCCTCGCTCTCGGGGCCTCGCTCTCGGGGTCTCGCACTCGGGGTCTCGCTCTCGGTTCCTCGCTCTCGGGGTCTCGCTCTCGGGGTCTCGCTCTCGGTTCCTCGCTCTCGGGGTCTCGCTCACGGGGCCTCGCTCTCGGGGCCTCGCTCTCGGTTCCTCGCTCTCGGGGTCTCGCTCTCGGGGTCTCGCTCTCGGGGTATCGCTCTCGGTTCCTCGCTCTCGGGGTCTCGCACTCGGGGTCTCGCTCTCGGGGTCTCGCTCTCGGATCCTCGCTCTCGGGGTCTCGCTCTCGGGGTCTCGCTCTCGGTTCCTCGCTCTCGGGGTCTCGCTCTCGGGGTCTCGCTCTCGGTTCCTCGCTCTCGGGGTCTCGCTCTCGGTTCCTCGCTCTCGGGGCCTCGCTCTCGGTTCCTCGCTCTCGGGGTCTCGCTCTCGGGATCTCGATCTCGGGGCCTCGCTCTCGGGGTCTCGCTCTCGGGGCCTCGCTCTCGGGGCCTCGCTCTCGGGGTCTCGCTCTCGGGGTCTCGTTCTCGGGGCCTCGCTCTCGATTCCTCGCTCTCGGGGCCTCGCTCTCGGTTCCTCGCTCTCGGGGTCTCGCTCTCGGTTCCTCGCTCTCGGGGTCTCGCTCTCGGGGTCTCGCTCTCGGGGTCTCGCTCTCGGTTCCTCGCTCTCGGTTCCTCGCTCTCGGGGCCTCGCTCTCGGTTCCTCGCTCTCGGGGTCTCGCTCTCGGGGTCTCGCTCTCGGGGCCTCGCTCTCGGTTCCTCTCTCTCGGGGTCTCGCTCTCGGTTCCTCGCTCTCGGGGCCTCGCTCTCGGTTCCTCGCTCTCGGGGCCTCGCTCTCGGGGTCTCGCTCTCGGTTCCTCGCTCTCGGGGCCTCGCTCTCGGGGTCTCGCTCTCGGGGCCTGGCTCTCGGTTCCTCTCTTTCGGGGTCTCGCTCTCGGTTCCTCGCTCTCGGGGTCTCGCTCTCGGGGCCTCGCTCTCGGGGTCTCGCTCTCGGGGCCTCGCTCTCGGTTTCTCGCTCTCGGTTCCTCGCTCTCGGGGTCTCGCTCTCGGGGCCTCGCTCTCGGGGTCTCGCTCTCGGGGTCTCGCTCTCGGGGCCTCGCTCTCGGGGTCTCGCTCTCGGTTCCTCGCTCTCGGGGTCTCGCTCTCGGGGTCTCGCTCTCGGGGTCTCGCTCTCGGTTCCTCGCTCTCGGGGCCTCGCTCTCGGGGTCTCGCTCTCGGGGCCTCGCTCTCGGGGCCTCGCTCTCGGTTCCTCGCTCTCGGGGTCTCGCTCTTGGTTCCTCGCTCTCGGGGCCTCCCTCTCGGGGTCTCGCTCTCGGGGCCTCGCTCTCGGGGCCTCGCTCTCGGTTCCTCGCTCTCGGGGTCTCGCTCTCGGGGCCTCGCTCTCGGGGTCTCGCTCTCGGGGTCTCGCTCTCGGGGCCTCGCTCTCGGGGTCTCGCTCTCGGTTCCTCGCTCTCGGGGTCTCGCTCTCGGGGTCTCGCTCTCGGGGTCTCGCTCTCGGTTCCTCGCTCTCGGGGCCTCGCTCTCGGGGTCTCGCTCTCGGGGCCTCGCTCTCGGGGTCTCGCTCTCGGGGTATCGCTCTCGGTTCCTCGCTCCCGGGGTCTCGCACTCGGGGTCTCGCTCTCGGGGTCTCGCTCTCGGTTCCTCGCTCTCGGGGTCTCGCTCTCAGTTCCTCGCTCTCGGGGCCTCGCTCTCGGGGTCTCGCACTCGGGGTCTCGCTCTCGGTTCCTCGCTCTCGGGGTCTCGCTCTCGGGGTCTCGCTCTCGGTTCCTCGCTCTCGGGGTCTCGCTCACGGGGCCTCGCTCTCGGGGCCTCGCTCTCGGTTCCTCGCTCTCGGGGTCTCGCTCTCGGGGTCTCGCTCTCGGGGTATCGCTCTCGGTTCCTCGCTCTCGGGGTCTCGCACTTGGGGTCTCGCTCTCGGGGTCTCGCTCTCGGATCCTCGCTCTCGGGGTCTCGCTCTCGGGGTCTCGCTCTCGGTTCCTCGCTCTCGGGGTCTCGCTCTCGGGGTCTCGCTCTCGGTTCCTCGCTCTCGGGGTCTCGCTCTCGGTTCCTCGCTCTCGGGGCCTCGCTCTCGGTTCCTCGCTCTCGGGGTCTCGCTCTCGGGATCTCGATCTCGGGGCCTCGCTCTCGGGGTCTCGCTCTCGGGGCCTCGCTCTCGGGGTCTCGCTCTCGGGGTCTCGCTCTCGGGGTCTCGTTCTCGGGGCCTCGCTCTCGATTCCTCGCTCTCGGGGCCTCGCTCTCGGTTCCTCGCTCTCGGGGTCTCGCTCTCGGTTCCTCGCTCTCGGGGTCTCGCTCTCGGGGTCTCGCTCTCGGGGTCTCGCTCTCGGTTCCTCGCTCTCGGTTCCTCGCTCTCGGGGCCTCGCTCTCGGTTCCTCGCTCTCGGGGTCTCGCTCTCGGGGTCTCGCTCTCGGGGCCTCGCTCTCGGTTCCTTGCTCTCGGGGTCTCGCTCTCGGGGTCTCGCTCTCGGGGTCTCGGTCTCGGGGCCTCGCTCTCGGGGTCTCGCTCTCGGGGCCTCGCTCTTGGGGTCTCGCTCTCGGGGTCTCGCTCTCGGTTCCTCGCTCTCGAGGTCTCGCTCTCGGGGCCTCGCTCTCGGGGTCTCGCTCTCGGTTCCTCGCTCTCGAGGTCTCGCTCTCGGGGCCTCGCTCTCGGGGTCTCGGTCTCGGTTCCTCGCTCTCGGGGTCTCGCTCTCGGGATCTCGCTCTCGGGGCCTCACTCTCGGTTCCTCGCACTCGGAGCCTCGCTCTCGGGGTCTCGCTCTCGGGGTCTCGCTCTCGGTTCCTCGCTCTCGGAGTCTCGCTCTCAGGGTCTCGCTCTCGGTTCCTCGCTCTCGGGGCCTTGCTCTCGGTTCCTCGCTCTCGGGGTCTCGCTCTTGGTTCCTCGCTCTCGGGGCCTGGCTCTCGGTTCCTCGCTCTCGGGGTCTCGCTCTCGGTTCCTCGCTCTCGGGGCCTGGCTCTCGGTTCCTCGCTCTCGCTCTCGGTTCCTCGCTCTCGGGCCTCGCTCTCGGTTCCTTGCTCTCGGTTCCTCGCTCTCGGGGTCTCGCTCTCGGTTCCTTGCTCTCGGTTCCTCGCTCTCGGGGCCTCGCTCTCGGGGCCTCGCTCTCGGGGCCTCGCTCTCGGTTCCTCGCTCTCGGGGTCTCGCTCTTGGTTCCTCGCTCTCGGGGCCTCGCTCTCGGTTCCTCGCTCTCGGGGTCTCGCTCTCGGGGCCTCGCTCTCGGGGCCTCACTCTCGGTTCCTCGCTCTCGGGGCCTCGCTCTCGGTTCCTCGCTCTCGGGGCCTCGCTCTCGGGGCCTCGCTCTCGGGGTCTCGCTCTCGGTTCCTCGCTCTCGGTTCCTCGCTCTCGGTTCCTCGCTCTCGGGGTCTCGCTCTCGGGGCCTCGCTCTCGGGGTCTCGCTCTCGGGGCCTCGCTCTCGGGGACTCGCTCTCGGGGTCTCGCTCTCGGTTCCTTGCTCTCGGGGTCTCGCACTCGGGGCCTCGCTCTCGGGGCTCGCTCTCGGTTCCTCGCTCTCGGGGTCTCGCTCTCGGTTCCTCGCACTCGAGGTCTCGCTCTCGGTTCCTCGCTCTCGGGGTCTCGCTCTCGGTTCCTCGCTCTCGGGGTCTCGCTCTTGGGGCCTCGCTCTCGGGGTCTCGCTCTCGGTTCCTCGCTCTCGGTTCCTTGCTCTCGGGGTCTCGCTCTCGGGGTCTCGCTCTCGGGGTCTCGCTCTCGGTTCCTCGCACTCGGTTCCTTGCTCTCGGGGTCTCGCTCTCGGGGCCTCGCTCTCGGGGTTTCGCTCTCGGTTCCTCGCTCTCGGTTCCTTGCTCTCGGGGTCTCGCTCTCGGGGTCTCGCTCTCGGGGTCTCGCTCTCGGTTCCTCGCACTCGGTTCCTTGCTCTCGGGGTCTCGCTCTCGGGGCCTCGCTCTCGGGGTCTCGCTCTCGGTTCCTCGCTCTTGGGGTCTCGCTCTCGGTTCCTCGCTCTCGGGGTCTCGCTCTCGGTTCCTCGCTCTCGGTTCCTCGCTCTCGGGGTCTCGCTCTCGGTTCCTCACTCTCGGTTCCTCGCTCTCGGGGTCTCGCTCTCGGTTCCTCGCTCTCGGGGTCTCGCTCTCGGGGCCTCGCTCTCGGTTCCTCGCTCTCGGTTCCTCGCTCTCGGGGCCTCGCTCTCGGGGTCTCGCTCTCGGGGCCTCGCTCTTGGTTCCTCGCTCTCGGTTCCTCGCTCTCGGGGTCTCGCTCTCGGGGCCTCGCTCTCGGTTCTTCGCTCTCGGGGCCTCGCTCTCGGTTCCTCGCTCTCGGTTCCTCGCTCTCGGTTCCTTGCACTCGGGGTCTCGCTCTCGGTTCCTCGCTCTCGGGGTCTCGCTCTCGGTTTCTCGCTCTCGGGGTCTCGCTCTCGGTTCCTCGCTCTCGGGGTCTCGCTCTCGGTTCCTCGCTCTCGGTGTCTCGCTCTCGGTTCCTCGCTCTCGGAGCCTCGCTCTCGGTTCTTCGCTCTCGGGGCCTCGCTCTCGGGGTCTCGCTCTCGGGGTCTCGCACTCGGAGCCTCGCTCTCGGTTCCTCGCTCTCGGGGCCTCGCTCTCGGGGCCTCGCTCTCGGTTCCTCGCTCTCGGGGTCTCGCTCTCGGGGTCTCGCTCTCGGGGCCTCGCTCTCGGTTCCTCGCTCTCGGGGTCTCGCTCTCGGGGTCTCGCTCTCAGAGCCTCACTCTCAGGGTCCCTCACTCTCAGGGTCACTCGCTCTCAGGGCCTCGCTCTCAGGGTCTCGCTCTCAGGGTCTCGCTCTCAGGGCCTCGCTCTCAGGGTCTCGCTCTCAGGGCCTACTCTCAGGGTCTCGCTCTCAGGGCCTCACTCTCAGGGCCTCACTCTCAGGGCCTCACTCTCAGGGCCTCACTCTTAGGGCCTCACTCTCAGGTCCTCACTCTCAGGGTCTCGCTCTCAGGGTCTCGCTCTCAGGGCCTCGCTCTCAGGGCCTCGCTCTCAGGGTCTCGCTCTCAGGGTCTCGCTCTCAGGGCCTACTCTCAGGGTCTCGCTCTCAGGGCCTCACTCTCAGGGTCTCACTCTCAGGGTCTCACTCTCAGGGTCTCGCTCTCAGGGCCTCGCTCTCAGGGTCTCGCTCTCAGGGTCTCGCTCTCAGGGTCTCGCTCTCAGGGCCTCGCTCTCAGGGTCTCGCTCTCAGGGTCTCGCTCTCAGGGTCTCGCTCTCAGGATCTCGCTCTCAGGGTCTCGCTTTCAGGGCCTACTCTCAGGGTCTTGCTCTCAGGGCCTCACTCTCAGGGCCTCGATCTCAGGGTCTCACTCTCAGGGTCCCTCGCTCTCAGGGCCTCGCTCTCAGGGTCTCGCGCTCAGGGCCTTGCTCTCAGGGTCTCGCGCTCAGGGCCTC
Source organism: Pristiophorus japonicus (assembly GCF_044704955.1). Lineage (NCBI taxonomy): Eukaryota > Metazoa > Chordata > Chondrichthyes > Pristiophoridae > Pristiophorus > Pristiophorus japonicus. The sequence goes on along the minus strand of NC_091983.1, from coordinate 252,519,174 downwards.
GCTCTCAGGGCCTCACTCTCAGGGCCTACTCCCAGGGTCTCGCTATCAGGGCCTACTCTCAGGGTCTTGCTCTCAGGGCCTCGATCTCAGGGTCTCACTCTCAGGGTCCCTCGCTCTCAGGGCCTCGCTCTCAGGGCCTCGCTCTCAGGGTCTCACTCTCAGGGCCTACTCTCAGGGTCTTGCTCTCAGGGCCTCACTCTCGGGGTCTCTCTTTCAGGGCCTACTCTCAGGGTCTTGCTCTCGGTTCCTCGCTCTCAGAGTCTCGCTCTCGGGGTCTCGCTCTCGGGGCCTCGCTCTCGGGGCCTCGCTCTCAGGGTCTCGATCTCAGGGTCGCGCTCTCAGGGCCTAATCTCAGGGTCTCGCTCTCAGGGCCTCAGTCTTAGGGCCTCGATCTCAGGGTCTCACTCTCAGGGTCCCTCGCTCTCAGGGCCTCACTCTCAGGGCCTCGCTCTCAGGGTCTCGCGCTCAGGGCCTCGCTCTCAGGGCCTCGATCTCAGGGTCTCACTCTCAGGGCCTACTCTCAGGGTCTTGCTCTCAGGGCCTCACTCTCAGGGTCTCTCTTTCAGGGCCTACTCTCAGGGTCTTGCTCTCGGTTCCTCGCTCTCAGAGTCTCGCTCTCGGGGTCTCGCTCTCGGGGCCTTGCTCTCAGGGCCTCGCTCTCGGGGCCTTGCTCTCGGGGCCTCGCTCTCGGGGTCTCGCTCTCGGGGGTCTCGCTCTCGGGGCCTTGCTCTCGGGGCCTCGCTCTCGGGGTCTCGCTCTCGGGGGCCTCGCTCTCGGGGCCTCGCTCTCGGGGTCTCGATCTCGGGGTCTCGCTCTCGGGGCCTCGCTCTCGGGGCCTCGCTCTCGGGGCCTCGCTCTCGGGGCCTCACTCTCAGGGTCCCTCGCTCTCAGGGCCTCGCTCTCAGGGCCTCGATCTCAGGGTCTCACTCTCAGGGCCTACTCTCAGGGTCTTGCTCTCAGGGCCTCACTCTCAGGGTCTCTCTTTCAGGGCCTACTCTCAGGGTCTTGCTCTCGGTTCCTCGCTCTCAGAGTCTCGCTCTCGGGGTCTCGCTCTCGGGGCCTTGCTCTCGGGGCCTCGCTCTCGGGGTCTCGCTCTCGGGGGTCTCGATCTCGGGGCCTCGCTCTCGGGGCCTCGCTCTCGGGGTCTCGATCTCGGGGTCTCGCTCTCGGGGCCTCGCTCTCGGGGCCTCGCTCTCGGGGCCTCGCTCTCGGGGCCTCACTCTCAGGGTCCCTCGCTCTCAGGGCCTCGCTCTCAGGGTCCCTCGCTCTCAGGGCTATGCTCTCAGGGTCTCGCTCTCAGGGCCTCGCTCTCAGGGCCTCGATCTCAGGGTCCCTCGCTCTCAGGGCCTCGCTCTCAGGGCCTCGCTCTCAGGGTCTCGTGCTCAGAGCCTCGCTCTCAGGGTCTCGCGCTCAGGGCCTCGCTCTCAGGGTCCCTCGCTCTCAGGGCCTCACTCTCAGGGCCTCGCTCTCAGGGTCTCGATCTCAGGGCCTCATTCTCAGGGTCTCTCTCTCAGGGCCTCGCTCTCAGGGCCTCACTCTCAGGGTCTGGATCTCAGGGCCTCGCTCTCAGGGCCTCGCTCTCAGGGCCTACTCTCAGGGTCTCACTCTCAGGGTCTCGCTCTCAGGGCCTCGCTCTCAGGGCCTCGCTCTCAGGGCCTCGCTCTCAGGTTCTCGCTCTCAGGGCCTCACTCCCAGGGTCTCGCTCCCAGGGTCTCGCTCTCAGGGTCTTGCTCTCAGGGTCTTGCTCTCAGGGTCTTGCTCTCAGGGCCTCGAGCTCAGGGTCTCACTCTCAGGGCCTCACTCTCAGGGCCTCACTCTCAGGGTCCCTCGCTCTCAGGGTTCCTCGCTCTCAGGGCCTCGCTCTCAGGGTCCCTTGCTCTCAGGGTCCCTCGCTCTCAGGGCCTCGCTCTCAGGGTCTCGCTCTCAGGGTCTCGCTCTCAGTGCCTCACTCTCAGGGTCTCGCTCTCAGGGTCTCTCTCTCAGGGTCCCTCGCTCTCAGGGTCCCTCGCTCTCAGGGCCTCGCTCTCAGGGTCTCGCTCTCAGGGTCTCGCTCTCAGTGCCTCACTCTCAGGGTCTCGCTCTCAGGGTCTCTCTCTCAGGATAAGGGATAACGTGGTTTTGAGCGTCCTTTTCATTAGCAGCTCTGCGGGTGGAACCCCTGTGAGTGAGTGTGGTCGGGATCTATTGGCCAACAGGAGGCGTGATAAGCTGCTTTGTAGGGAACCCCCTTGGATTCTGAGCATCCCCTGTTTGATTATCTGCACTGCTCGTTCCGCCTGGCCGTTTGAGGCCGGCTTGAACGGTGCCGTTCTAACATGGTTGATTCCATTGCCTGCCATGAAGTCCTGGAATTCAGTGCTTGTGAAACATGGGCCATTGTCGCTGACCAAGACATCCGGTAGATCATGGGCGGCGAACATTGCCCGTAGACTTTCTATCGTGGCAGAGGATGTGCTGAAATTTAAAATGGCACACTCAATCCATTTGGAGTAGGCGTCTACTGCAACCGAAAACATTTTTCCCATGAAAGGACCTGCGTAGTCCACATGGATGCATGATCATAGCTTGGCAGGCCAGGACCAGGGGCGAAGGGGGGCTTCCCTGGGTGTGTTGCCCAGCTGAGCACAGTGCACCTGCGAACACAAAGTTCCAGGTCTGCATCTATCCCTGGCCACCAAACGTGTGACCTGGCAATTGCCTTCCTCATGACAATGCCCGGGTGCCCATTGTGAAGTTCTCTGATAAACACCTCTCTGCCCATCTGGGGCATGACTACTCGGTTTCCCCACAGTAGGCAATCGGCCTGAATCGAGAGTTCATCCTTGCGCCTATGAAACGGTTTAAATTCCTCAGGGCATGCCCTGTACGTGGCTGCCCAGTCCCCATTCAGGACACATTTCTTAACTAAAGACAGTAGCGGGTCTTTATTTGTCCAGACTTTAATCTGACGGGCTGTCACAGGTGAGCCTTCGCTTTCGAAAGCTTCAACAGCCATGACCATCTCAGCATCATGCTCAGTTGCCCCCTCAGTGGTGGCTAGTGGGAGCCTGCTGAGTGCATCAGCGCAGTTTTCGGTGCTGGGTCTGTGCCGAATTGTGTAGTCATAGGCGGCTAATGTAAGTGCCCACCTTTGTATGCGGGCCGATGCATTCGCATTTATGGTCTTGTTGTCGGCCAAAAGGTACGTTAGGGGTTTGTGATCTGTCTCCAGCTCAAATGTCCTGCCAAACAGGTCCAGGTGCATTTTCTTTACTGCATATACACATGCTAGTGTTTCCTTTTCTTCCATCCCGTAGCCTCTTTCTGCCTGGGACAGACTTCTGGAGGCATAAGCTACCGGCTGTAACTGACCATTGGCATTGACATGCTGCAACACACACCCGACCCCATAGGACGACGCATTGCACGTTAACACAAGTTTCTTACATGGGTCATATAACGTTAACAGTTTGTTGGAGCATAACAAATTGCATGCTCTATCAAAAGCCCTTTCCTGGCTGTCCCCCCCAGACCCATTCGCGACTTTTGCGTAGGAGCACATGTAGCGGCTCTAGCAGCGTGCTCAATTTGGGAAGAAAGTTACCAAAATAGTTCAGGAGCCCCAGCTCCATCGTGTTACGGGGTCTGGGTGCTCTCTGGATCACTTCCGTTTTGGACGCTGTAGGTCTGATCCCGTCTGCTGCTACCCTCCTCCCCAGGAATTCTACCTCTGGAGCTAAGAAGACGCACTTCGCCTTTTTCAGTTGCAGCCCTACCCGGTCCAGTCTGCGTAGCACCTCCTCCAGGTTGTGGAGGTGTTCTTCAGTATCGTGACCAGTGATGAGGACGTCGTCTTGAAAAACCACCGTCCTTGGAATCGACTTGAGGAGGCTTTCCATATTTCGCTGAAAGATCGTGACGGCCGAACGAATCCCGAACGGACATCTGTTGTACTTAAACAACGCCTTGTGTGTAGTGATGGTGGTCAGCTTCTTCGACTCACTCTCCAGCTCCTGGGTCATGTAAGCTGAGGTCAGGTCCAATTTTGAAAAAAGGTTTGCCACCGGATAGCGTCGCAAAGAGGTCCTCCGCTCTCAGTAGCGGGTACTGGTCTTTGAGTGACACCCGATTGATGGTGGCCTTGTAATCGGCACATATCCTGACCGACCCATCTGCCTTGAGCACCGGCACGATTGGGCTCGCCCAGTCACTGAATTCGACTGGCGAGATGATGCCTTCCCTCAGCAGGCGGTCCAATTCGCATTCTATCTTTTCCCGCATCACGTACGGCACCGCTCTGGCCTTGTGGTGTACTGGTCTGGCGTCCGGGTTTATGTGAATCACTACCTTGGTCCCCATGAAAGTGCCAATGCCGGGTTGAAATAATGAGTCAAATTTGTCCAGGATCTGTGAGCATGATACTCGCTCCACAGAGGAAATTGTATTGACATCGCCCCATTTCCAGTTCATGACAGCAAGCCAACTCCTCCCCAGTAGTGTGGGACCGTCCCCCAGGACAACCCAGAGTGGCAACCTGTTTTCTGAATCTTTGTGGGTCACGACTACCATGGTGCTGCCTAGCACTGGAATGATCTCCTTTGTATATGTCCGTAGCTGTGCATCAATCGGCAATAATTTTGGCCTCCTGGCCTTGGACACCCACAACCTTTCGAACTGTTTGATACTCATCAGGGACTGGCTGGCCTCCCGTGTCTAGCTCCATTAATATCGGGTTGCCATTGAGGAGCACTTTCATCTTTATCGGTGGCATCCTGGTATATGAACTATATATGCGCTCCACATGAACTCGCTGAACTTCAGCTTCCAGCGATTTCCCCCAGTATTTATTTGGCCTAGTAGGGCTTACATCGGGCCCGACCTCCTCGTACATCAACCTGGCTGCAGGCTTCCCGCACATATGCACCAAGTGACCTCTGACGTTGCAGTTTCTGCAGGTATAAGAACATAAGAATTAGGAACAGGAGTAGGCCATCTGGCCCCTTGAGCCTGCTCCGCCATTCAAAAAGATGATGGCTGATCTGGCCGTGATCTGGCTGATACCTTCAAGTTCTGGCTGGGTGTTTGCTCCACACCTCCAGCATGAGCTGGAGGCCCCGTTGTTAGAAACAAAAGGTCCATTACCAGTCGATCGTCTCTGACTGTCTCTGTAACTGTCCTTAAGCGTACCATTAACAGGTTTTGATGGCCCCATTACTGGCCACATTGTCCATTGCGATGGCATGAATCACTGTTCAGCTAGCTATTGTCTCTGTTGAATTCCCCCTTTGGGTTCGACTACATGCTGGGGCATGTCCGATTGCCCTTGTCTGCCTAGAGAACTGTGTGCCGCGTTAACAATGTTGACTCCCTGGTCATTTGCCGCATTTGAGCCAAGATTTTTGTCATACATCATTCTGGTCTCTTCCTCCCCTGAGATAAATGTCTGGGCCATCAGATCCGCCGCTTCCAAGGTCAAGTCTTTGGTCTCAATCAGTTTCCTGAAAACCCCAGCGTGCCCGATGCTCTCAATAAAAAAGTCTCACAGCATCTCTGCTCTGCATGCATCTGTGAACTTACATAGGCTCACCAGTCGCCAGAGGTCTGCCACGAAGTCTGGAACGCTTTGCCCTTCTCGCCGCCGGTGTGTGTAAAACCGGCGTCTCGCCATGTGCATGCTGCTCGCCGGTTTAAAGTGATCCCAGATCAACTTACTGAGCTCTTTGAACGTCTTGTCCGCCGGCTTCTCTGGCGCTAGAAGGACCTTCATCAGGGAGTACGTTCTGGATCCACAAACCGTCAGGAGATGAGCCCTGCGTTTGTCGGCCGAATCCTGTCCCAACCATTCCTTAGTGACAAAACTTTGCTACAGTGTCTCAATAAAGTCGTCCCAATCATCATCAACACAGTACCTCTCTTCTGTGCAGTTAGTGGCCATGCTCGCGTAGTTTAAATCCCAGTTTCTTGTCGCCAATGATATGTCCTTACTGTACAGTATAAATGCACACGAGGCCAATACTTGAGAGAAGGTCACTCTGTGACCAGTTACCTTTATTACCAAGACCTCAAGGGATGAAGGTGGGTGGAGCTTCCCCTTTTATATCTGAAAGTCCAGGTTAGGAGTGTCTCCCACAAGTTCACCCCCTTGTGGTGAATGTTCTCAAGGTGTACAACTTAGGTCAGCTTATACATGGGTGAAAATGATAGTTGAATACATGACATCGCTCTCAGGCCTCGCTCTCAGGGTCTCGTTCTCGGGGTCTCACTCTCGGGGTCTCGCTCCCGGGACCTCGCTCTCGGGTCCTCGCTCCCGGGGCCTCCCTCTCACTGCCTCACTCTCAGGATCCGCCCCTCTCAGTGCCTCACTCACAGGGTCTCCTCCCTCTCCAGGTTCTCCCCCTCTCAGGATCGCTCTCCCCCTCTCAGGATCGGTCCCTCCCTCTCAGGATCAGTCTCCCCCTCTCAGGATCGCTCTCCCCCTCTCAGGATCAGTCTCCCCCTCTCAGGATCGGTCTCCCCCTCTCAGGATCGATCTCCCCCTCTCAGGATCGGTCCCCCCCTCTCAGGATCGATCTCCCCCTCTCAGGATCGATCTCCCCCTCTCAGGATCGATCTCCCCCTCTCAGGAATGGTCCCACCCTCTCAGGATCGATCTCCCCCTCTCAGGATCGATCTCCCCCTCTCAGGATCGATCTCCCACTCTCAGGATCGATCTCCCCCTCTCAGGATCGTTCCCCCCCTCTCAGGATCGGTCTCCCCCTCTCAGGAATGGTCCCTCCCTCTCAGGATCGATCCCTCCCTCTCAGGATCGATCTCCCCCTCTCAGGATCGATCTCCCCCTCTCAGGATCAGTCTCCCCCTCTCAGGGTCGATCTCCCCCTCTCAGGATCGGTCCCCCACTCTCAGGATCGGTCTCCCCCTCTCAGGATCGATCTCCCCCTCTCAGGATCGATCTCCCCCTCTCAGGATCGGTCTCCCCCTCTCAGGATCGATCTCCCCCTCTCAGGATCGATCTCCCCATCTCAGGATCGGTCCCACCCTCTCAGGATCGATCTCCCCCTCTCAGGATCGGTCTCCCCCTCTCAGGATCGATCTTCCACTCTCAGGATCGGTCTCCCCCTCTCAGGATCGATCTCCCCCTCTCAGGATCGGTCTCCCCCTCTCAGGATCGATCCCTCCCTCTCAGGATCGATCCCTCCCTCTCAGGATCGGTCCCTCCCTCTCAGGATCGATCCCTCCCTCTCAGGATCGGTCTCCCCCTCTCATGATCGGTCTCCCCCTCTCAGGATCGATCTCCCCCTCTCAGGATCGGTCTCCCCCTCTCAGGATCGATCTCCCCGTCTCAGGATCGGTCTCCCCTTCTCAGGATCATCCTTCGCTCTCAGGATCGGTCTCCCCCTCTCAGGATCGACCCCTCCCTCTCAGGATCGGTCTCCCCCTCTCAGGATCGATCCCTCCCTCTCAGGATCGATCTCCCTCTCAGGATCGGTCTCCCCCTCTCAGGATCGGTCCCCCCATCTCAGGATCGGTCTCCCACTCTCAGGATCGATCTCCCCCTCTCAGGATCGGTCCCCACCTCCCAGGATCGATCTCCCCCTCTCAGGATCGGTCCCCACCTCCCAGGATCGATCTCCCCCTCTCAGGATCGGTCCCTCCCTCTCAGGATCGGTCTCCCCCTCTCAGGATCGATCTCCCCGTCTCAGGATCGGTCTCCCCTTCTCAGGATCGGTCCCTCCCTCTCAGGATCGGTCCCCCCCTCTCAGGATCGGTCCCTCCCTCTCAGGATCGGTCCCCCTCTATCAGGATCGGTCCCTCCCTCTCAGGATCGATCTCCCCCTCTCAGGATCGGGTCCCTCGGTCTCAGGATCTGTCCCTCCCTCTCAGGATCGATCTCCCCCTCTCAGGATCGATCCCTCCCTCTCAGGATCGATCTCCCCCTCTCAGGATCGGTCCCCCCCTCTCAGGATCGGTCCCCCTCTCTCAGGATCGGTCTCCCCGTCTCAGGATCGGTCTCCCCCTCTCAGGATCGATGTCCCCCTCTCAGGATCGGGTCCCTCGGTCTCAGGATCGGTCCCTCCCTCTCAGGATCGATCTCCCCCTCTCAGGATCGGTCCCTCCCTCTCAGGATCGATCTCCCCCTCTCAGGATCGATCTCCCCCTCTCAGGATCGGTCCCTCCCTCTCAGGATCGATCTCCCCCTCTCTGGATCGATCTCCCTCTCAGGATCGATCTCCCGCTCTCAGGATCGATCTCCCCCTCTCTTGATCGATCTCCCTCTCAGGTATCGATCTCCCCCTCTCAGGATCGATATCCCCCTCTCAGGATCGATCTCCCCCTCTCAGGATCGGTCTCCCCCTCTCAGGATCGGTCTCTCCTTCTCAGGATCGATCTCCCCCTCTCAAGATCGATCCCTCCCTCTCAGGATCGGTCTCCCCCTCTCAGGATCGGGTCCTCGGTTCTCAGGATCGATCTCCCCCTCTCAGGATCGATCTCCCCTTCTCTTGATCGATCTCCCTCTCAGGTATCGATCTCCCCCTCTCAGGATCGGTCTCCCCCTCTCAGGATCGGTCTCCCCCTCTCAGGATCGATCTCCCCCTCTAAGGATCGGTCTCCCCCTCTCAGGATTGGTCTCCCCCTCTCAGGATCGATCTCCCCCTCTCAGGATCGGGTCCCTCGGTCTCAGGATCGGTCCCTCCCTCTCAGGATCGGTCTCCCCCTCTCAGGATCGGTCCCTCCCTCTCAGGATCGGTCTCCCCCTCTCAGGATCGGTCTCCCTCTCTCAGGATCGATCTCCCTCTCTCAGGATCGGTCTCCCCCTCTCAAGATCGGTCTCCCCCTCTCAGGATCGATATCCCCCTCTCAGGATCGATCTCCCCCTCTCAGGATCGGTCTCCCCCTCTCAGGATCGGTCTCCCCCTTTCAGGATCGGTCTCCCCCTCTCAAGATCGATCCCTCCCTCTCAGGATCGATCTCCCCCTCTCAGGATCGGTCTCCCCCTCTCAGGATCGGTCTCCCCTTCTCAGGATCGGTCTCCCCTTCTCAGGATCGTTCTCCCCCTCTCAGGATCGATCTCCCCTTCTCAGGATCGGTCTTCCCCTCTCAGGATCGGTCTCCCCCTCTCAAGATCGGTCTCCCCCTTTCAGGATTGGTCCCCCCCTCTCAGGATCGGTCTCCCCCTCTCAGGATCGGTCTCCCACTCTCAGGATCGGTCCCTCCCTCTCAGGATCGGTCTCCCACTCTCAGGATCGGTCTCCCCCTCTCAGGATCGATCTCCCCCTCTCAGGATCGGTCTCCCCCTCTCAGGATCGGTCTCCCCCTCTCCGGATCGGTCTCCCCCTATCAGGATCGGTCTCCCTCTCTCAGGATCGATCTCCCTCTCTCAGGATCGGTCTCCCCCTCTCAAGATCGGTCTCCCCCTCTCAGGATCGATATCCCCCTCTCAGGATCGATCTCCCCCTCTCAGGATCGGTCTCCCCCTCTCAGGATCGGTCTCCCCCTCTCAAGATCGATCCCTCCCTCTCAGGATCGTTCTCCCCCTCTCAGGATCGATCTCCCCTTCTCAGGATCGATCTCCCCCTCTCAGGATCGATCTCCCCCTCTCAGGATCGGTCTCCCCTTCGCAAGATCGGTCTCCACCTCTCAGGATCGATATCCCCCTCTCAGAATCGATATCCCCCTCTCAGGATCGATCTCCCCCTCTCAGGATCGATCTCCCCCTCTCAGGATCGGTCTCCCACTCTCAGGATCGGTCCCTCCCTCTCAGGATCGGTCTCCCACTCTCAGGATCGGTCTCCCCCTCTCAGGATCGGTCTCCCCCTCTCAGGATCGGTCACCCACTCTCAGGATCGGTCCCTCCCTCTCAGGATCGGTCTCCCACTCTCAGGATCGGTCTCCCCCTCTCAGGATCGGTCTCCCACTCTCAGGATCGGTCCCTCCCTCTCAGGATCGGTCTCCCCCTCTCAGGATCGGTCTCCCACTCTCAGGATCGGTCCCTCCCTCTCAGGATCGGTCCCCCCCTCTCAGGATCGGTCTCTCCCTCTCAGGATCGGTCCCTCCCTCTCAGGATCGGTCTCCCACTCTCAGGATCGGTCCCTCCCTCTCAGGATCGATCTCCCCCTCTCAGGATCGATCTCCCCCTCTCAGGATCGGTCTCCCCCTCTCAGGATCGGTCCCCCCCTCTCAGGATCGAACTCCCCCTCTCAGGATCGATCTTCCCCTCTCAGGATCGGTCTCCCCCTCTCAGGATCGGTCTCCCCCTCTCAGGATCGATCTCCCCCTCTCAGGATCGATCCCTCCCTCTCAGGATCGGTCCCTCCCTCTCAGGATCGAACTCCCCCTCTCAGGATCGAACTCCCCCTCTCAGGATCGATCTTCCCCTCTCAGGATCGGTCTCCCCTTCTCAGGATCGTTCTCCCCCTCTCAGGATCGAACTCCCCCTCTCAGGATCGAACTCCCCCTCTCAGAATCGATCTTCCCCTCTCAGGATCGGTCTCCCCTTCTCAGGATCGTTCTCCCCCTTCTCAGGATCGGTCTCCCCCTCTCAGGATCGGTCCCCCTCTCTCAGGATCGGGTCCTCGGTTCTCAGGATCGATCTCCCCCTCTAAGGATCGGTCCCCCCCTCTCAGGATCGGTCTCCCACTCTCAGGATCGGTCTCCCCCTCTCAGGATCGATCTCCCCCTCTCAGGATCGGGTCCCTCGGTCTCAGGATCGGTCCCTCCCTCTCAGGATCGGTCTCCCCCTCTCAGGATCGGTCTCCCCCTCTCAGGATCGATCTCCCCCTCTCAGGATCGGGTCCCTCGGTCTCAGGATCGGTCCCTCCCTCTCAGGATCGATCTCCCCCTCTCAGGATCGGTCCCTCCCTCTCAGGATCGATCTCCCCCTCTCAGGATCGATCTTCCCCTCTCAGGATCGGTCCCTCCCTCTCAGGATCGATCTCCCCCTCTCTGAATCGATCTCCCTCTCAGGATCGATCTACCGCTCTCAGGATCGATCTCCCCTTCTCTTGATCGATCTCCCTCTCAGGTATCGATCTCCCACTCTCAGGATCGGTCTCCCCCTCTCAGGATCGATATCCCCCTCTCAGAATCGATCTCCCCCTCTCAGGATCGGTCTCCCCCTCTAAGGATCGGTCTCTCCCTATCAGGATCGGTCTCCCCCTCTCAGGATCGGTCTGCCCTTCTCAGGATCGATCTCCCCTTCTCAGGATCGGTCCCTCCCTCTCAGGATCGATCTCCCCCTCTCTGGATCGATCTCCCTCTCAGGATCGATCTCCCCCTCTCAAATTCGATCTCCCCCTCTCTTGATCGATCTCCCTCTCAGGTATCGATCTCCCCCTCTCAGGATCGATATCCCCCTCTCAGGATCGATCTCCCCCTCTCAGGATCGGTCTCCCCCTCTCAGGATCGGTCTCCCCCTCTCAATATCGATCCCTCCCTCTCAGGATCGGTCTCCCCCTCTCAGGATCGGGTCCTCGGTTCTCAGGATCGATCTCCCCCTCTCAGGATCGATCTCCCCCTCTCTTGATCGATCTCCCTCTCAGGTATCGATCTCCCCCTCTCAGGATCGGTCTCCCCCTCTCAGGATCGATCTCCCCCTCTCAGGATCGGTCTCCCCCTCTAAGGATCGGTCTCCCCCTCTCAGGATAGGTCTCCCCCTCTCAGGATCGATCTCCCCCTCTCAGGATCGGGTCCCTCGGTCTCAGGATCGGTCCCTCCCTCTCAGGATCGGTCTCCCCCTCTCAGGATCGGTTTCCCCTCTCCGGATCGGTCTCCCCCTCTCAGGATCGGTCTCCCTCTCTCAGGATCGATCTCCCTCTCTCAGGATCGGTCTCCCCCTCTCAAGATCGGTCTCCCCCTCTCAGGATCGATATCCCCCTCTCAGGATCGATCTCCCCCTCTCAGGATCGGTCTCCCCCTCTCAGGATCGGTCTCCCCCTCTCAAGATCGATCCCTCCCTCTCAGGATCGTTCTCCCCCTCTCAGGATCGATCTCCCCTTCTCAGGATCGATCTCCCCGTCTCAGGATCGATCTCCCCCTCTCAGGATCGGTCTCCCCTTCGCAAGATCGGTCTCCACCTCTCAGGATCGATATCCCCCTCTCAGGATCGATATCCCCCTCTCAGGATCGATCTCCCCCTCTCAGGATCGATCTCCCCCTCTCAGGATCGGTCTCCCCCTCTCAGGATCGGTCTCCCCCTCTCAAGATCGATCCCTCCCTCTCAGGATCGTTCTCCCCCTCTCAGGATCGGTCTCCCCTTCTCAGGATCGGTCTCCCACTCTCAGGATCGGTCTCCCCCTCTCAGGATCGGTCTCCCACTCTCAGGATCGGTCCCTCCCTCTCAGGATCGATCTCCCCCTCTCAGGATCGGTCTCCCCCTCTCAGGATCGGTCCCCCCCTCTCAGGATCGAACTCTCCCTCTCAGGATCGATCTTCCCCTCTCAGGATCGGTCTCCCCCTCTCAGGATCGGTCTCCCGCTCTCAGGATCGATCTCCCCCTCTCAGGATCGATCTCCCCCTCTCAGGATCGGTCCCCCCCTCTCAGGATCGGTCTCCCCCTCTCAGGATCGATCTCCCCCTCTCAGGATCGCTCCCTCGCTCTCAGGATCGGTCTCCCCCTCTCAGGATCGGTCTCCCCCTCTCAGGATCGAACTCCCCCTCTCAGGATCGATCTTCACCTCTCAGGATCGGTCTCCCCCTCTCAGGATCGGTCTCCCCCTCTCAAGATCGATCCCTCCCTCTCAGGATCGGTCTCCCCCTCTCAGGATCGGTCTCCCCCTCTCAAGATCGATCCCTCCCTCTCAGGATCGGTCTCCCCCTCTCAAGATCGATCCCTCCCTCTCAGGATCGGTCCCTCCCTCTCAGGATCGGTCTCCCCCTCTCAGGATCGGTCTCCCCCTCTCAGGATCGGTCCCTCCCTCTCAGGATCGAACTCCCCCTCTCAGGATCGAACTCCCCCTCTCAGGATCGATCTTCCCCTCTCAGGATCGGTCTCCCCTTCTCAGGATCGTTCTCCCCCTCTCAGGATCGAACTCCCCCTCTCAGGATCGAACTCCCCCTCTCAGAATCGATCTTCCCCTCTCAGGATCGGTCTCCCCTTCTCAGGATCGTTCTCCCCCTTCTCAGGATCGGTCTCCCCCTCTCAGGATCGGTCCCCCTCTCTCAGGATCGGGTCCTCGGTTCTCAGGATCGATCTCCCCCTCTCAGGATCGGTCCCCCCCTCTCAGGATCGGTCTCCCACTCTCAGGATCGGTCTCCCCCTCTCAGGATCGATCTCCACCGCTCAGGATCGGGTCCCTCGGTCTCAGGATCGGTCCCTCCCTCTCAGGATCGGTCTCCCCCTCTCAGGATCGGTCTCCCCCTCTCAGGATCGGGTCCCTCGGTCTCAGGATCGGTCTCCCCCTCTCAGGATCGATCTCCCCCTCTCAGGATCGATCTCCCGCTCTCAGGATCGATCTCCCCCTCTCTTGATCGATCTCCCTCTCAGGTATCGATCTCCCACTCTCAGGATCGGTCTCCCCCTCTCAGGATCGATATCCCCCTCTCAGAATCGATCTCCCCCTCTCAGGATCGGTCTCCCCCGCTAAGGATCGGTCTCTCCCTCTCAGGATCGGTCTGCCCTCTCAGGATCGGTCATCCCTTCTCAGGATCGATCTCCCCTTCTCAGGATCGGTCCCTCCCTCTCAGGATCGATCTCCCCCTCTCTGGATCGATCTCCCTCTCAGGATCGATCTCCCCCTCTCAGGATCGATCTCCCCCTCTCTTGATCGATCTCCCTCTCAGGTATCGATCTCCCCCTCTCAGGATCGATATCCCCCTCTCAGGATCGATCTCCCCCTCTCAGGATCGGTCTCCCCCTCTCAGGATCGGTCTCCCCCTCTCAATATCGATCCCTCCCTCTCAGGATCGGTCTCCCCCTCTCAGGATCGGGTCCTCGGTTCTCAGGATCGATCTCCCCCTCTCAGGATCGATCTCCCCCTCTCTTGATCGATCTCCCTCTCAGGTATCGATCTCCCCCTCTCAGGATCGGTCTCCACCTCTCAGGATCGTTCTCCCCCTCTCAGGATCGATCTCCCCCTCTCAGGATCGGTCTCCCCCTCTAAGGATCGGTCTCCCCCTCTCAGGATAGGTCTCCCCCTCTCAGGATCGATCTCCCCCTCTCAGGATCGGGTCCCTCGGTCTCAGGATCGGTCCCTCCCTCTCAGGATCGGTCTCCCCCTCTCAGGATCGGTCACCCCTCTCCGGATCGGTCTCCCCCTCTCAGGATCGGTCTCCCTCTCTCAGGATCGATCTCCCTCTCTCAGGATCGGTCTCCCCCTCTCAAGATCGGTCTCCCCCTCTCAGGATCGATATCCCCCTCTCAGGATCGATCTCCCTCTCTCAGGATCGGTCTCCCCCTCTCAGGATCGGTCTCCCCCTCTCAAGATCGATCCCTCCCTCTCAGGATCGTTCTCCCCCTCTCAGGATCGATCTCCCCTTCTCAGGATCGATCTCCCCCTCTCAGGATCGATCTCCCCCTCTCAGGATCGGTCTCCCCTTCTCAAGATCGGTCTCCACCTCTCAGGATCGATATCCCCCTCTCAGGATCGATATCCCCCTCTCAGGATCGGTCTCCCCCTCTCAGGATCGGTCTCCCCCTCTCAAGATCGATCCCTCCCTCTCAGGATCGTTCTCCCCCTCTCAGGATCGGTCTCCCCTTCTCAGGATCGGTCTCCCCCTCTCAGGATCGGTCCCCCCCTCTCAGGATCGGTCTCCCACTCTCAGGATCGGTCCCTCCCTCTCAGGATCGGTCTCCCCCTCTCAGGATCGGTCTCCCCCTCTCAGGATCGATCTCCCCCTCTCAGGATCGGTCTCCCCCTCTCAGGATCGATCTCCCCCTCTCAGGATCGGTCTCCCCGTCTCAGGATCGATCTCCCATCTCAGGATCGGTCCCCCCCTCTCAGGATTGGGTCCCTCGGTCTCAGGATCGGTCTCCCCCTCTCAGGATCGGTCCCTCCCTCTCAGGATCGGTCTCCCCCTCTCAGGATCGGTCTCCCCCTCTCAGGATTGGTCCCTCGGTCTCAGGATCGGTCCCTCCCTCTCAGGATCGGTCTCCCCCTCTCAGGATCGGTCTCCCCCTCTCAGGATCGATCGCCCTCTCTCAGGATCGGGTCCCTCGGTCTCAGGATCGGTCTCCCCCTCTCAGGATCGGTCCCTCCCTCTCAGGATCGATCCCTCCCTCTCAGGATCGATCTCCCCCTCTCAGGATCGGTCTCCCCCTCTCAGAATCGATCCCTCCCTCTCAGGATCGATCTCCCCCTCTCAGGATCGATCTCCCCCTCTCAGGATCGGTCTCCCCCTCTCACGATCGGTCTCCCCCTCTCAGGATCGGTCCCCCCCTCTCAGGATCGATCCCCCCCTCTCAGGATCGGTCCCTCCCTCTCAGGATCGGTCTCCCCCTCTCAGGATCGGGTCCCTCGGTCTCAGGATCGGTCCCTCCGTCTCAGATCGATCTCCCCCTCTCAGGATCGATCTCCCCCTCTCAGGATCGATCTCCCCCTCTCAGGATCGGTCTCCCCCTCTAAGGATCGGTCCCCCGCTCTCAGGATCGATCCCTCCCTCTCAGGATCGGTCTCCCCCTCTCAGGATCGGGTCACTCGGTCTCAGGATCGGTCCCTCCCTCTCAGGATCGGTCTGCCCCTCTCAGGATCGATCTCCCCCTCTCAGGATCGATCTCCCCCTCTCAGGATCGGTCTCCCCCTCTCAGGATCGGTCCCTCCCTCTCAGGATCGGTCTCCCCCTCTCAGGATCGGTCTCCCCCTCTCAGGATCGATCTTCCCCTCTCAGGATCGGTCTCCCCCTCTCAGGATCGGTCTCCCCCTCTCAAGATCGATCCCTCCCTCTCAGGATCGGTCTCCCCCTCTCAGGATCGGTCTCCCCTTCTCAGGATCGTTCTCCCCCTCTCATGGTCGATCTCCCCTTCTCAGGATCGGTCTCCCCCTCTCAGGATCGGTCCCCCTCTCTAAGGATCGGGTCCTCGGTTCTCAGGATCGATCTCCCCCTCTCAGGATCGGTCCCTCCGTCTCAGGATCGATCTCCCCCTCTCAGGATCGATCTCCCCCTCTCAGGATCGATCTCCCCCTCTCAGGATCGGTCTCCCCCTCTAAGGATCGGTCCCCCGCTCTCAGGATCGATCCCTCCCTCTCAGGATCGATCTCCCCCTCTCAGGATCGGTCCCCCCCTCTCAGGATCGGTCCCTCCCTCTCAGGATCGGTCTCCCCCTCTCAGGATCGGTCCCCCCCTCTCAGGATCGATCTCCCCCTCTCAGGATCGGTCTACCCCTCTCAGGATCGATCTCCCCCTCTCAGGATCGGTCTCCCCCTCTCAGGATCGAACTCCCCCGCTCAGGATCGGTCTCCCCCTCTCAGGATCGGTCTCCCCCTCTCAGGATCGATCCCTTCCTCTCAGGATCGGTCTCCCCCTCTCAAGATCGGTCTCCCCTTCTCAGGATCGTTCTCCCCCTCTCAGGATCGATCTCCCCCTCTCAGGATCGGTCTCCCCCTCTCAGGATCGGTCCCCCTCTCTCAGGATCGGGTCCTCGGTTCTCAGGATCGATCTCCCCCTCTCAGGATCGGTCCCCCCCTCTCAGGATCGGTCTCCCCCTCTCAGGATCGGTCTCCCCCTCTCAGGATCGATCTCCCCCTCTCAGGATCGGGTCCCTCGGTCTCAGGATCGATCTCCCCCTCTCAGGATCGATCTCCCCCTCTCAGGATCGGTCTCCCCCTCTAAGGATCGGTCCCCCGCTCTCAGGATCGATCCCTCCCTCTCAGGATCGGTCTCCCCCTCTCAGGATCGGGTCCCTCGGTCTCAGGATCGGTCCCTCCCTCTCAGGATCGGTCTCCCCCTCTCAGGATCGGTCTCCCCCTCTCAGGATCGGTCCCCCCCTCTCAGGATCGATCTCCCCCTCTCAGGATCGGTCTACCCCTCTCAGGATCGATCTCCCCCTCTCAGGATCGGTCTCCCCCTCTCAGGATCGAACTCCCCCGCTCAGGATCGATCTCCCCCTCTCAGGATCGGTCTCCCCCTCTCAGGATCGGTCTCCCCCTCTCAGGATCGATCCCTTCCTCTCAGGATCGGTCTCCCCCTCTCAGGATCGGTCTCCCCTTCTCAGGATCGTTCTCCCCCTCTCAGGATCGATCTCCCCTTCTCAGGATCGGTCTCCCCCTCTCAGGATCGGGTCCTCGGTTCTCAGGATCGATCTCCCCCTCTCAGGATCGGTCCCCCCCTCTCAGGATCGGTCTCCCCCTCTCAGGATCGGTCTCTCCCTCTCAGGATCGATCTCCCCCTCTCAGGATGGGGTCCCTCGGTCTCAGGATCGGTCCCTCCCTCTCAGGATCGATCTCCCCCTCTCAGGATCGGTCCCTCCCTCTCAGGATCGATCTCCCCCTCTCAGGATCGATCTCCCCCTCTCAGGATCGGTCCCTCCCTCTCAGGATCGATCTCCCCCTCTCTGGATCGATCTCCCTCTCAGGATCGATCTCCCCCTCTCAAGATCGATCTCCCCCTCTCTTGATCGATCTCCCTCTCAGGTATCGATCTCCCCCTCTCAGGATCGGTCTCCCCCTCTCAGGATCGATATCCCCCTCTCAGGATCGATCTCCCCCTCTCAGGATCGGTCTCCCCCTCTAAGGATCGGTCTCTCCTTCTCAGGATCGGTCTCCCCCTCTCAGGATCGGTCTCGCCTTCTCAGGATCGATCTCCCCTTCTCAGGATCGGTCCCTCCCTCTCAGGATCGATCTCCCCCTCTCTGGATCGATCTCCCTCTCACGATCGATCTCCCCGTCTCAGGATCGATCTCCCCCTCTCTTGATCGATCTCCCTCTCAGGTATCGATCTTCCCCTCTCAGGATCGATATCCCCCTTTCAGGATCGATCTCCCCCTCTCAGGATCGGTCTCCCCCTCTCAGGATCGGTCTCCCCCTCTCAAGATCGATCCCTCCCTCTCAGGATCGGTCTCCCCCTCTCAGGATCGGTCTCCCACTCTCAGGATCGGTCCCTCCCTCTCAGGATCGGTCCCCCCGTCTCAGGATCGGTCTCCCCCTCTCAGGATCGGTCTCCCACTCTCAGGATCGGTCCCCCCCTCTCAGGATCGGTCTCCCCCTCTCAGGATCGGTCTCCCACTCTCAGGATCGGTCCCTCCCTCTCAGGATCGGTCTCCCACTCTCAGGATCGGTCCCTCCCTCTCAGGATCGATCTCCCCCTCTCAGGATCGGTCTCCCCCTCTCAGGATCGGTCCCCCCCTCTCAGGATCGAACTCCCCCTCTCAGGATCGATCTTCCCCTCTCAGGATCGGTCTCCCCCTCTCAGGATCGGTCTCCCCCTCTCAGGATCGATCTCCCCCTCTCAGGATCGATCCCCGCTCTCAGGATCGGTCCCCCCCTCTCACGATCGATCTCCCCCTCTCAGGATCGGTCTCCCCCTCTCAGGATCGATCTCCCCCTCTCAGGATCGGTCCCTCCCTCTCAGGATCGGTCTCCCCCTCTCAGGATCGGTCTCCCCCTCTCAGGATCGAACTCCCCCTCTCAGGATCGATCTTCCCCTCTCAGGATCGGTCTCCCCCTCTCAGGATCGGTCTCCCCCTCTCAAGATCGATCCCTCCCTCTCAGGATCGGTCTCCCCCTCTCAAGATCGATCCCTCCCTCTCAGGATCGGTCTCCCCCTCTCAAGATCGACCCCTCCCTCTCAGGATCGGTCCCTCCCTCTCAGGATCGGTCTCCCCCTCTCAGGATCGGTCTCCCCCTCTCAGGATCGATCCCTCCCTCTCAGGATCGGTCCCTCCCTCTCAGGATCGAACTCCCCCTCTCAGGATCGAACTTCCCCTCTCAGGATCGATCTTCCCCTCTCAGGATCGGTCTCCCACTCTCAGGATCGGTCCCTCCCTCTCAGGATCGGTCTCCCCCTCTCAGGATCGGGTCCCTCGGTCTCAGGATCGGTCCCTCCGTCTCAGATCGATCTCCCCCTCTCAGGATCGATCTCCCCCTCTCAGGATCGATCTCCCCCTCTCAGGATCGGTCTCCCCCTCTAAGGATCGGTCCCCCGCTCTCAGGATCGATCCCTCCCTCTCAGGATCGGTCTCCCCCTCTCAGGATCGGGTCACTCGGTCTCAGGATCGGTCCCTCCCTCTCAGGATCGGTCTGCCCCTCTCAGGATCGATCTCCCCCTCTCAGGATCGATCTCCCCCTCTCAGGATCGGTCTCCCCCTCTCAGGATCGGTCCCTCCCTCTCAGGATCGGTCTCCCCCTCTCAGGATCGGTCTCCCCCTCTCAGGATCGATCTTCCCCTCTCAGGATCGGTCTCCCCCTCTCAGGATCGGTCTCCCCCTCTCAAGATCGATCCCTCCCTCTCAGGATCGGTCTCCCCCTCTCAGGATCGGTCTCCCCTTCTCAGGATCGTTCTCCCCCTCTCATGGTCGTTCTCCCCTTCTCAGGATCGGTCTCCCCCTCTCAGGATCGGTCCCCCTCTCTAAGGATCGGGTCCTCGGTTCTCAGGATCGATCTCCCCCTCTCAGGATCGGTCCCCCCCTCTCAGGATCGGTCTCCCCCTCTCAGGATCGATCTCCCCCTCTCAGGATCGGGTCCCTCGGTCTCAGGATCGGTCCCTCCCTCTCAGGATCGGTCTCCCCCTCTCAGGATCGGTCTCCCCCTCTCAGGATCGATCTCCCCCTCTCAGGATCGGGTCCCTCGGTCTCAGGATTGGTCCCTCCCTCTCAGGATCGATCTCCCCCTCTCAGGATCGGTCCCTCCCTCTCAGGATCGATCTCCCCCTCTCAGGATCGATCTCCCCCTCTCAGGATCGGTCCCTCCCTCTCAGGATCGATCTCCCCCTCTCTGGATCGATCTCCCTCTCAGGATCGATCTCCCCCTCTCAGGATCGATCTCCCCCTCTCTTGATCGATCTCCCTCTCAGGTATCGATCTCCCCCTCTCAGGATCGGTCTCCCCCTCTCAGGATCGATATCCCCCTCTCAGGATCGATCTCCCCCTCTCAGGATCGGTCTCCCCCTCTAAGGATCGGTCTCCCCTTCTCAGGATCGATCTCCCCTTCTCAGGATCGGTCCCTCCCTCTCAGGATCGATCTCCCCCTCTCTGGATCGATCTCCCTCTCAGGATCGATCTCCCCGTCTCAGGATCGATCTCCCCCTCTCTTGATCGATCTCCCTCTCAGGTATCGATCTCCCCCTCTCAGGATCGATATCCCCCTTTCAGGATCGATCTCCCCCTCTCAGGATCGGTCTCCCCCTCTCAGGATCGGTCTCCCCCTCTCAAGATCGATCCCTCCCTCTCAGGATCGGTCTCCCCCTCTCAGGATCGATCTCCCCTTCTCAGGATCGGTCTCCCCCTCTCAGGATCGGTCCCCCCCCTCTCAGGATCGGGTCCTCGGTTCTCAGGATCGATCTCCCCCTCTCAGGATCGATCTCCCCCTCTCAGGATCGGGTCCCTCGGTCTCAGGATCGGTCCCTCCCTCTCAGTATCGGTCTCCCCCTCTCAGGATCGGTCTCGCCTTTCAGGATCGATCTCCCCCTCTCAGGATCGGGTCCCTCGGTCTCAGGATCGGTCCCTCCCTCTCAGGATCGATCCCTCCCTCTCAGGATCGATCTCCCCCTCTCAGGATCGATCTCCCCCTCTCAGGATCGGTCCCTCCCTCTCAGGATCGATCTCCCCCTCTCTGGATCGATCTCCCTCTCAGGATCGATCTCCCCCTCTCAGGATCGATCTCCCCCTCTCTTGATCAATCTCCCTCTCAGGTATCGATCTCCCCCTCTCAGGATCGGTCTCCCCCTCTCAGGATCGATATCCTCCTCTCAGGATCGATCTCCCCCTCTCAGGATCGGTCTACCCCTCTAAGGATCGGTCTCCCCCTCTCAGGATCGGTCTCCCCCTCTCAGGATCGATCTCCCCCTCTCAGGATCGGGTCCCTCGGTCTCAGGATCGGTCTCCCCCTCTCAGGATCGGTCCCCCCCTCTCAGGATCGGTCTCCCCCTCTCAGGATCGATCCCCCCCTCTCAGGATCGGTCCCTCCCTCTCAGGATCGGTCTCCCCCTCTCAGGATCGGGTCCCTCGGTCTCAGGATCGGTCCCTCCGTCTCAGGATCGATCTCCCCCTCTCAGGATCGATCTCCCCCTCTCAGGATCGATCTCCCCCTCTCAGGATCGGTCTCCCCCTCTAAGGATCGGTCCCCCGCTCTCAGGATCGATCCCTCCCTCTCAGGATCGGTCTCCCCCTCTCAGGATCGGTCCCCCCCTCTCAGGATCGGTCCCTCCCTCTCAGGATCGGTCTCCCCCTCTCAGGATCGGTCCCCCCCTCTCAGGATCGATCTCCCCCTCTCAGGATCGGTCTACCCCTCTCAGGATCGATCTCCCCCTCTCAGGATCGGTCTCCCCCTCTCAGGATCGAACTCCCCCGCTCAGGATCGGTCTCCCCCTCTCAGGATCGGTCTCCCCCTCTCAGGATCGATCCCTTCCTCTCAGGATCGGTCTCCCCCTCTCAGGATCGATATCCCCCTCTCAGGATCGATCTCCCCCTCTCAGGATCGGTCTCCCCCTCTAAGGATCGGTCTCTCCTTCTCAGGATCGGTCTCCCCCTCTCAGGATCGGTCTCGCCTTCTCAGGATCGATCTCCCCTTCTCAGGATCGGTCCCTCCCTCTCAGGATCGATCTCCCCCTCTCTGGATCGATCTCCCTCTCAGGATCGATCTCCCCGTCTCAGGATCGATCTCCCCCTCTCTTGATCGATCTCCCTCTCAGGTATCGATCTCCCCCTCTCAGGATCGATATCCCCCTTTCAGGATCGATCTCCCCCTCTCAGGATCGGTCTCCCCCTCTCAGGATCGGTCTCCCCCTCTCAAGATCGATCCCTCCCTCTCAGGATCGGTCTCCCCCTCTCAGGATCGGTCTCCCACTCTCAGGATCGGTCCCTCCCTCTCAGGATCGGTCCCCCCGTCTCAGGATCGGTCTCCCCCTCTCAGGATCGGTCTCCCACTCTCAGGATCGGTCCCCCCCTCTCAGGATCGGTCTCCCCCTCTCAGGATCGGTCTCCCACTCTCAGGATCGGTCCCTCCCTCTCAGGATCGGTCTCTCACTCTCAGGATCGGTCCCTCCCTCTCAGGATCGATCTCCCCCTCTCAGGATCGGTCTCCCCCTCTCAGGATCGGTCCCCCCCTCTCAGGATCGAACTCCCCCTCTCAGGATCGATCTTCCCCTCTCAGGATCGGTCTCCCCCTCTCAGGATCGATCTCCCCCTCTCAGGATCGATCTCCCCCTCTCAGGATCGGTCCCCGCTCTCAGGATCGGTCCCCCCCTCTCACGATCGATCTCCCCCTCTCAGGATCGGTCTCCCCCTCTCAGGATCGATCTCCCCCTCTCAGGATCGGTCCCTCCCTCTCAGGATCGGTCTCCCCCTCTCAGGATCGGTCTCCCCCTCTCAGGATCGAACTCCCCCTCTCAGGATCGATCTTCCCCTCTCAGGATCGGTCTCCCCCTCTCAGGATCGGTCTCCCCCTCTCAAGATCGATCCCTCCCTCTCAGGATCGGTCTCCCCCTCTCAAGATCGATCCCTCCCTCTCAGGATCGGTCTCCCCCTCTCAAGATCGACCCCTCCCTCTCAGGATCGGTCCCTCCCTCTCAGGATCGGTCTCCCCCTCTCAGGATCGGTCTCCCCCTCTCAGGATCGATCCCTCCCTCTCAGGATCGGTCCCTCCCTCTCAGGATCGAACTCCCCCTCTCAGGATCGAACTTCCCCTCTCAGGATCGATCTTCCCCTCTCAGGATCGGTCTCCCCTTCTCAGGATCGTTCTCCCCCTCTCAGGATCGAACTCCCCCTCTCAGGATCGAACTCCCCCTCTCAGAATCGATCTTCCCCTCTCAGGATCGGTCTCCCCTTCTCATGATCGTTCTCCCCCTTCTCAGGATCGAACTCCCCCTCTCAGGATCGAACTCCCCCTCTCAGAATCGATCTTCCCCTCTCAGGATCGGTCTCCCCTTCTCAGGATCGTTCTCCCCCTCTCAGGATCGAACTCCCCCTCTCAGGATCGAACTCCCCCTCTCAGAATCGATCTTCCCCTCTCAGGATCGGTCTCCCCTTCTCAGGATCGTTCTCCCCCTTCTCAGGATCGGTCTCCCCCTCTCAGGATCGGTCCCCCTCTCTCAGGATCGGGTCCTCGGTTCTCAGGATCGATCTCCCCCTCTCAGGATCGGTCCCCCCCTCTCAGGATCGGTCTCCCACTCTCAGGATCGGTCTCCCCCTCTCTCAGGATCGATCTCCCACTCTCAGGATCGGGTCCCTCGGTCTCAGGATCGGTCCCTCCCTCTCAGGATCGGTCTCCCCCTCTCAGGATCGGTCTCCCCCTCTCAGGATCGATCTCCCCCTCTCAGGATCGGGTCCCTCGGTCTCAGGATCGGTCCCTCCCTCTCAGGATCGATCTCCCCCTCTCAGGATCGGTCCCTCCCTCTCAGGATCGATCTCCCCCTCTCAGGATCGATCTCCCCCTCTCAGGATCGGTCCCTCCCTCTCAGGATCGATCTCCCCCTCTCTGGATCGATCTCCCTCTCAGGATCGATCTCCCGCTCTGAGGATCGATCTCCCCCTCTCTTGATCGATCTCCCTCTCAGGTATCGATCTCCCACTCTCAGGATCGGTCTCCCCCTCTCAGGATCGATATCCCCCTCTCAGAATCGATCTCCCCCTCTCAGGATCGGTCTCCCCCTCTAAGGATCGGTCTCTCCCTCTCAGGATCGGTCTCCCCCTCTCAGGATCGGTCTGCCCTTCTCAGGATCGATCTCCCCTTCTCAGGATCGGTCCCTCCCTCTCAGGATCGATCTCCCCCTCTCTGGATCGATCTCCCTCTCAGGATCGATCTCCCCCTCTCAGGATCGATCTCCCCCTCTCTTGATCGATCTCCCTCTCAGGTATCGATCTCCCCCTCTCAGGATCGATATCCCCCTCTCAGGATCGATATCCCCCTCTCAGGATCGATCTCCCCCTCTCAGGATCGGTCTCCCCCTCTCAGGATCGGTCTCCCCCTCTCAATATCGATCCCTCCCTCTCAGGATCGGTCTCCCCCTCTCAGGATCGGGTCCTCGGTTCTCAGGATCGATCTCCCCCTCTCAGGATCGATCTCCCCCTCTCTTGATCGATCTCCCTCTCAGGTATCGATCTCCCCCTCTCAGGATCGATCTCCCCCTCTCAGGATCGGTCTCCCCCTCTAAGGATCGGTCTCCCCCTCTCAGGATAGATCTCCCCCTCTCAGGATCGATCTCCCCCTCTCAGGATCGGGTCCCTCGGTCTCAGGATCGGTCCCTCCCTCTCAGGATCTGTCTCCCCCTCTCAGGATCGGTCTCCCCCTCTCCGGATCGGTCTCCCTCTCTCAGGATCGATCTCCCTCTCTCAGGATCGGTCTCCCCCTCTCAAGATCGGTCTCCCCCTCTCAGGATCGATCTCCCCCTCTCAGGATCGGTCTCCCCCTCTCAGGATCGGTCTCCCCCTCTCAAGATCGATCCCTCCCTCTCAGGATCGTTCTCCCCCTCTCAGGATCGATCTCCCCTTCTCAGGATCGATCTCCCCCTCTCAGGATCGATCTCCCCCTCTCAGGATCGGTCTCCCCTTCTCAAGATCGGTCTCCACCTCTCAGGATCGATATCCCCCTCTCAGGATCGATCTCCCCCTCTCAGGATCGGTCTCCCCCTCTCAGGATCGGTCTCCCCCTCTCAAGATCGATCCCTCCCTCTCAGGATCGTTCTCCCCCTCTCAGGATCGGTCTCCCCTTCTCAGGATCGGTCTCCCCCTCTCAGGATCGGTCCCCCCCTCTCAGGATCGGTCTCCCACTCTCAGGATCGGTCCCTCCCTCTCAGGATCGGTCCCCCCCTCTCAGGATCGGTCTCCCCCTCTCAGGACCGGTCTCCCCCTCTCAGGATAGATCTCCCCCTCTCAGGATCGGTCTCCCCCTCTCAGGATCGATCTCCCCCTCTCAGGATCGGTCTCCCCCTCTCAGGATCGATCTCCCCTCTCAGGATCGGTCCCCCCCTCTCAGGATTGGGTCCCTCGGTCTCAGGATCGGTCTCCCCCTCTCAGGATCGGTCTCCCCCTCTCAGGATCGGTCCCTCCCTCTCAGGATCGGCCTCCCCCTCTCAGGATCGGTCTCCCCCTCTCAGGATCGGTCCCTCGGTCTCAGGATCGGTCCCTCCCTCTCAGGATCGGTCTCCCCCTCTCAGGATCGGTCTCCCCCCTCTCAGGATCGATCGCCCCCTCTCAGGATCGGGTCCCTCGGTCTCAGGATCGGTCTCCCCCTCTCAGGATCGGTCCCTCCCTCTCAGGATCGATCTCCCCCTCTCAGGATCGATCTCCCCCTCTCAGGATCGGTCTCCCCCTCTCAGGATCGATCTCCCCCTCTCAGGATCGATCTCCCCCTCTCAGGATCGGTCTCCCCCTCTCAGGATCGATCCCCCCCTCTCAGGATCGGTCCCTCCCTCTCAGGATCGGTCTCCCCCTCTCAGGGTCGGGTCCCTCGGTCTCAGGATCGGTCCCTCCGTCTCAGGATCGATCTCCCCCTCTCAGGATCGATCTCCCCCTCTCAGGATCGGTCTCCCCCTCTAAGGATCGGTCCCCCGCTCTCAGGATCGATCCCTCCCTCTCAGGATCGGTCTCCCCCTCTCAGGATCGGGTCACTCGGTCTCAGGATCGGTCCCTCCCTCTCAGGATCGGTCTGCCCCTCTCAGGATCGATCTCCCCCTCTCAGGATCGATCTCCCCCTCTCAGGATCGGTCTCCCCCTCTCAGGATCGGTCCCTCCCTCTCAGGATCGGTCTCCCCCTCTCAGGATCGGTCTCCCCCTCTCAGGATCGATCTTCCCCTCTCAGGATCGGTCTCCCCCTCTCAAGATCGATCCCTCCCTCTCAGGATCGGTCTCCCCCTCTCAGGATCGGTCTCCCCTTCTCAGGATCGTTCTCCCCCTCTCAGGGTCGATCTCCCCTTCTCAGGATCGGTCTCCCCCTCTCAGGATCGGTCCCCCTCTCTCAGGATCGGGTCCTCGGTTCTCAGGATCGATCTCCCCCTCTCAGGATCGGTCCCCCCCTCTCAGGATCGGTCTCCCCCTCTCAGGATCGGTCTCCCCCTCTCAGGATCGATCTCCCACTCTCAGGATCGGGTCCCTCGGTCTCAGGATCGGTCCCTCCCTCTCAGGATCGGTCTCCCCCTCTCAGGATCGGTCTCCCCCTCTCAGGATCGATCGCCCCCTCTCAGGATCGGGTCCCTCGGTCTCAGGATCGGTCCCTCCCTCTCAGGATCGATCTCCCCTCTCAGGATCGGTCCCTCCCTCTCAGGATCGGTCTCCCCCTCTAAGGATCGGTCTCTCCTTCTCAGGATCGGTCTCCCCCTCTCAGGATCGGTCTCCCCTTCTCAGGATCGATCTCCCCTTCTCAGGATCGGTCCCTCCCTCTCAGGATCGATCTCCCCCTCTCTGGATCGATCTCCCTCTCAGGATCGATCTCCCCGTCTCAGGATCGATCTCCCCCTCTCTTGATCGATCTCCCTCTCAGGTATCGATCTCCCCCTCTCAGGATCGATATCCCCCTTTCAGGATCGATCTCCCCCTCTCAGGATCGGTCTCCCCCTCTCGGGATCGGTCTCCCCCTCTCAAGATCGATCCCTCCCTCTCAGGATCGGTCTCCCCCTCTCAGGATCGGTCTCCCCTTCTCAGGATCGTTCTCCCCCTCTCAGGATCGATCTCCCCTTCTCAGGATCGGTCTCCCCCTCTCAGGAACGGTCCCCCCCTCTCAGGATCGGGTCCTCGGTTCTCAGGATCGATCTCCCCCTCTCAGGATCGGTCTCCCCCTCTCAGGATCGGTCTCCCCCTCTCAGGATCGATCTCCCCCTCTCAGGATCGGGTCCCTCGGTCTCAGGATCGGTCCCTCCCTCGCAGCATCGGTCTCCCCCTCTCAGGATCGGTCTCGCCTTTCAGGATCGATCTCCCCCTCTCAGGATCGGGTCCCTCGGTCTCAGGATCGGTCCCTCCCTCTCAGGATCGATCTCCCCCTCTCAGGATCGATCTCCCCCTCTCAGGATCGGACCCTCCCTCTCAGGATCGATCTCCCTCTCAGGATCGATCTCCCCCTCTCAGGATCGATCTCCCCCTCTCTTGATCAATCTCCCTCTCAGGTATCGATCTCCCCCTCTCAGGATCGGTCTACCCCTCTAAGGATCGGTCTCCCCCTCTCAGGATCGGTCTCCCCCTCTCAGGATCGATCTCCCCCTCTCAGGATCGGGTCCCTCGGTCTCAGGATCGGTCTCCCCCTCTCAGGATCGGTCCCCCCCTCTCAGGATCGGTCTCCCCCTCTCAGGATCGGTCTCCCCCTCTCAGGACCGGTCTCCCCCTCTCAGGATAGATCTCCCCCTCTCAGGATCGGTCTCCCCCTCTCAGGATCGATCTCCCCCTCTCAGGATCGGTCTCCCCCTCTCAGGATCGATCTCCCCTCTCAGGATCGGCCCCCCCCTCTCAGGATTGGGTCCCTCGGTCTCAGGATCGGTCTCCCCCTCTCAGGATCGGTCTCCCCCTCTCAGGATCGGTCCCTCCCTCTCAGGATCGGCCTCCCCCTCTCAGGATCGGTCTCCCCCTCTCAGGATCGGTCCCTCGGTCTCAGGATCGGTCCCTCCCTCTCAGGATCGGTCTCCCCCTCTCAGGATCGGTCTCCCCCTCTCAGGATCGATCGCCCCCTCTCAGGATCGGGTCCCTCGGTCTCAGGATCGGTCTCCCCCTCTCAGGATCGGTCCCTCCCTCTCAGGATCGATCTCCCCCTCTCAGGATCGATCTCCCCCTCTCAGGATCGGTCTCCCCCTCTCAGGATCGATCTCCCCCTCTCAGGATCGATCTCCCCCTCTCAGGATCGGTCTCCCCCTCTCAGGATCGGTCCCCCCATCTCAGGATCGATCCCCCCCTCTCAGGATCGGTCCCTCCCTCTCAGGATCGGTCTCCCCCTCTCAGGATCGGGTCCCTCGGTCTCAGGATCGGTCCCTCCGTCTCAGGATCGATCTCCCCCTCTCAGGATCGATCTCCCCCTCTCAGGATCGATCTCCCCCTCTCAGGATCGGTCTCCCCCTCTAAGGATCGGTCCCCCGCTCTCAGGATCGATCCCTCCCTCTCAGGATCGGTCTCCCCCTCTCAGGATCGGGTCACTCGGTCTCAGGATCGGTCCCTCCCTCTCAGGATCGGTCTGCCCCTCTCAGGATCGATCTCCCCCTCTCTTGATCGATCTCCCTCTCAGGTATCGATCTCCCCCTCTCAGGATCGATATCCCCCTTTCAGGATCGATCTCCCCCTCTCAGGATCGGTCTCCCCTTCTCAGGATCGATCTCCCCTTCTCAGGATCGGTCCCTCCCTCTCAGGATCGATCTCCCCCTCTCTGGATCGATCTCCCTCTCAGGAGCGATCTCCCCGTCTCAGGATCGATCTCCCCCTCTCTTGATCGATCTCCCTCTCAGGTATCGATCTCCCCCTCTCAGGATCGATATCCCCCTTTCAGGATCGATCTCCCCCTCTCAGGATCGGTCTCCCCCTCTCGGGATCGGTCTCCCCCTCTCAAGATCGATCCCTCCCTCTCAGGATCGGTCTCCCCCTCTCAGGATCGGTCTCCCCTTCTCAGGATCGTTCTCCCCTCTCAGGATCGATCTCCCCTTCTCAGGATCGGTCTCCCCCTCTCAGGATCGGTCCCCCCCTCTCAGGATCGGGTCCTCGGTTCTCAGGATCGATCTCCCCCTCTCAGGATCGGTCTCCCCCTCTCAGGATCGGTCTCCCCCTCTCAGGATCGATCTCCCCCTCTCAGGATCGGGTCCCTCGGTCTCAGGATCGGTCCCTCCCTCTCAGCATCGGTCTCCCCCTCTCAGGATCGGTCTCGCCTTTCAGGATCGATCTCCCCCTCTCAGGATCGGGTCCCTCGGTCTCAGGATCGGTCCCTCCCTCTCAGGATCGATCTCCCCCTCTCAGGATCGATCTCCCCCTCTCAGGATCGGTCCCTCCCTCTCAGGATCGATCTCCCTCTCAGGATCGATCTCCCCCTCTCAGGATCGATCTCCCCCTCTCTTGATCAATCTCCCTCTCAGGTATCGATCTCCCCCTCTCAGGATCGGTCTCCCCCTCTCAGGATCGATATCCCCCTCTCAGGATCGATCTCCCCCTCTCAGGATCGGTCTACCCCTCTAAGGATCGGTCTCCCCCTCTCAGGATCGGTCTCCCCCTCTCAGGATCGATCTCCCCCTCTCAGGATCGGGTCCCTCGGTCTCAGGATCGGTCTCCCCCTCTCAGGATCGGTCTCCCCCTCTCAGGATCGGTCTCCCCCTCTCAGGACCGGTCTCCCCCTCTCAGGATAGATCTCCCCCTCTCAGGATCGGTCTCCCCCTCTCAGGATCGATCTCCCCCTCTCAGGATCGGTCTCCCCCTCTCAGGATCGATCTCCCCTCTCAGGATCGGCCCCCCCTCTCAGGATTGGGTCCCTCGGTCTCAGGATCGGTCTCCCCCTCTCAGGATCGGTCTCCCCCTCTCAGGATCGGTCCCTCCCTCTCAGGATCGGCCTCCCCCTCTCAGGATCGGTCTCCCCCTCTCAGGATCGGTCCCTCGGTCTCAGGATCGGTCCCTCCCTCTCAGGATCGGTCTCCCCCTCTCAGGATCGGTCTCCCCCTCTCAGGATCGATCGCCCCCTCTCAGGATCGGGTCCCTCGGTCTCAGGATCGGTCTCCCCCTCTCAGGATCGGTCCCTCCCTCTCAGGATCGATCTCCCCCTCTCAGGATCGATCTCCCCCTCTCAGGATCGGTCTCCCCCTCTCAGGATCGATCTCCCCCTCTCAGGATCGATCTCCCCCTCTCAGGATCGGTCTCCCCCTCTCAGGATCGGTCCCCCCATCTCAGGATCGATCCCCCCCTCTCAGGATCGGTCCCTCCCTCTCAGGATCGGTCTCCCCCTCTCAGGATCGGGTCACTCGGTCTCAGGATCGGTCCCTCCCTCTCAGGATCGGTCTGCCCCTCTCAGGATCGATCTCCCCCTCTCAGGATCGATCTCCCCCTCTCAGGATCGGTCTCCCCCTCTCAGGATCGGTCCCTCCCTCTCAGGATCGGTCTCCCCCTCTCAGGATCGGTCTCCCCCTCTCAGGATCGATCTTCCCCTCTCAGGATCGGTCTCCCCCTCTCAAGATCGATCCCTCCCTCTCAGGATCGGTCTCCCCCTCTCAGGATCGGTCTCCCCTTCTCAGGATCGTTCTCCCCCTCTCAGGGTCGATCTCCCCTTCTCAGGATCGGTCTCCCCCTCTCAGGATCGGTCCCCCTCTCTCAGGATCGGGTCCTCGGTTCTCAGGATCGATCTCCCCCTCTCAGGATCGGTCCCCCCCTCTCAGGATCGGTCTCCCCCTCTCAGGATCGGTCTCCCCCTCTCAGGATCGATCTCCCACTCTCAGGATCGGGTCCCTCGGTCTCAGGATCGGTCCCTCCCTCTCAGGATCGGTCTCCCCCTCTCAGGATCGGTCTCCCCCTCTCAGGATCGATCTCCCCCTCTCAGGATCGGGTCCCTCGGTCTCAGGATCGGTCCCTCCCTCTCAGGATCGATCTCCCCTCTCAGGATCGGTCCCTCCCTCTCAGGATCGGTCTCCCCCTCTAAGGATCGGTCTCTCCTTCTCAGGATCGGTCTCCCCCTCTCAGGATCGGTCTCCCCTTCTCAGGATCGATCTCCCCTTCTCAGGATCGGTCCCTCCCTCTCAGGATCGATCTCCCCCTCTCTGGATCGATCTCCCTCTCAGGATCGATCTCCCCGTCTCAGGATCGATCTCCCCCTCTCTTGATCGATCTCCCTCTCAGGTATCGATCTCCCCCTCTCAGGATCGATATCCCCCTTTCAGGATCGATCTCCCCCTCTCAGGATCGGTCTCCCCCTCTCGGGATCGGTCTCCCCCTCTCAAGATCGATCCCTCCCTCTCAGGATCGGTCTCCCCCTCTCAGGATCGGTCTCCCCTTCTCAGGATCGTTCTCCCCCTCTCAGGATCGATCTCCCCTTCTCAGGATCGGTCTCCCCCTCTCAGGATCGGTCCCCCCCTCTCAGGATCGGGTCCTCGGTTCTCAGGATCGATCTCCCCCTCTCAGGATCGGTCTCCCCCTCTCAGGATCGGGTCCCTCGGTCTCAGGATCGGTCCCTCCCTCTCAGCATCGGTCTCCCCCTCTCAGGATCGGTCTCGCCTTTCAGGATCGATCTCCCCCTCTCAGGATCGGGTCCCTCGGTCTCAGGATCGGTCCCTCCCTCTCAGGATCGATCTCCCCCTCTCAGGATCGATCTCCCCCTCTCAGGATCGGTCCCTCCCTCTCAGGATCGATCTCCCTCTCAGGATCGATCTCCCCCTCTCAGGATCGATCTCCCCCTCTCTTGATCAATCTCCCTCTCAGGTATCGATCTCCCCCTCTCAGGATCGGTCTCCCCCTCTCAGGATCGATATCCCCCTCTCAGGATCGATCTCCCCCTCTCAGGATCGGTCTACCCCTCTAAGGATCGGTCTCCCCCTCTCAGGATCGGTCTCTCCCTCTCAGGATCGATCTCCCCCTCTCAGGATCGGGTCCCTCGGTCTCAGGATCGGTCTCCCCCTCTCAGGATCGGTCCCCCCCTCTCAGGATCGGTCTCCCCCTCTCAGGATCGGTCCCCCCCTCTCAGGATCGGTCTCCCCCTCTCAGGATCGGTCCCTCCCTCTCAGGATCGGTCTCCCCCTCTCAGGATCGGGTCCCTCGGTCTCAGGATCGGTCCCTCCGTCTCAGGATCGATCTCCCCCTCTCAGGATCGATCTCCCCTTCTCAGGATCGGTCTCCCCCTCTAAGGATCGGTCCCCCGCTCTCAGGATCGATCCCTCCCTCTCAGGAACGGTCTCCCCCTCTCAGGATCTGTCCCTCCCTCTCAGGATCGGTCTCCCCCTCTCAGGATCGGTCTCCCCCTCTCAGGATCGGTCCCCCCCTCTCAGGATCGATCTCCCCCTCTCAGGATCGGTCTCCCCCTCTCAGGATCGATTTCCCCCTCTCAGGATCGGTCTCCCCCTCTCAGGATCGAACTCCCCCGCTCAGGATCGATCTCCCCCTCTCAGGATCGGTCTCCCCCTCTCAGGATCGGTCTCCCCCTCTCAGGATCGATCCCTTCCTCTCAGGATCGGTCTCCCCCTCTCAGGATCGGTCTCCCCTTCTCAGGATCGTTCTCCCCCTCTCAGGATCGATCTCCCCTTCTCAGGATCGGTCTCCCCCTCTCAGGATCGGTCCCCCTCTCTCAGGATCGTGTCCTCGGTTCTCAGGATCGATCTCCCCCTCTCAGGATCGGTCCCCCCTCTCAGGATCGGTCTCCCCCTCTGAGGATCGGTCTCCCCCTCTCAGGATCGATCTCCCCCTCTCAGGATCGGGTCCCTCGGTCTCAGGATCGGCCCCTCCCTCTCAGGATCGGTCTCCCCCTCTCAGGATCGGTCTCCCCCTCTCAGGATCGATCTCCCCCTCTCAGGATCGGGTCCCTCGGTCTCAGGATCGGTCCCTCCCTCTCAGGATCGATCTCCCCCTCTCAGGATCGATCTCCCCCTCTCAGGATCGGTCTCCCCCTCTCAGGATCGGTCCCCCCATCTCAGGATCGATCCCCCCCTCTCAGGATCGGTCCCTCCCTCTCAGGATCGGTCTCCCCCTCTCAGGATCGGGTCACTCGGTCTCAGGATCGGTCCCTCCCTCTCAGGATCGGTCTGCCCCTCTCAGGATCGATCTCCCCCTCTCAGGATCGATCTCCCCCTCTCAGGATCGGTCTCCCCCTCTCAGGATCGGTCCCTCCCTCTCAGGATCGGTCTCCCCCTCTCAGGATCGGTCTCCCCCTCTCAGGATCGATCTTCCCCTCTCAGGATCGGTCTCCCCCTCTCAAGATCGATCCCTCCCTCTCAGGATCGGTCTCCCCCTCTCAGGATCGGTCTCCCCTTCTCAGGATCGTTCTCCCCCTCTCAGGGTCGATCTCCCCTTCTCAGGATCGGTCTCCCCCTCTCAGGATCGGTCCCCCTCTCTCAGGATCGGGTCCTCGGTTCTCAGGATCGATCTCCCCCTCTCAGGATCGGTCCCTCCCTCTCAGGATCGGTCTCCCCCTCTCAGGATCGGTCTCCCCCTCTCAGGATCGATCGCCCCCTCTCAGGATCGGGTCCCTCGGTCTCAGGATCGGTCTCCCCCTCTCAGGATCGGTCCCTCCCTCTCAGGATCGATCTCCCCCTCTCAGGATCGATCTCCCCCTCTCAGGATCGGTCTCCCCCTCTCAGGATCGATCTCCCCCTCTCAGGATCGATCTCCCCCTCTCAGGATCGGTCTCCCCCTCTCAGGATCGGTCCCCCCATCTCAGGATCGATCCCCCCCTCTCAGGATCGGTCCCTCCCTCTCAGGATCGGTCTCCCCCTCTCAGGATCGGGTCACTCGGTCTCAGGATCGGTCCCTCCCTCTCAGGATCGGTCTGCCCCTCTCAGGATCGATCTCCCCCTCTCAGGATCGATCTCCCCCTCTCAGGATCGGTCTCCCCCTCTCAGGATCGGTCCCTCCCTCTCAGGATCGGTCTCCCCCTCTCAGGATCGGTCTCCCCCTCTCAGGATCGATCTTCCCCTCTCAGGATCGGTCTCCCCCTCTCAAGATCGATCCCTCCCTCTCAGGATCGGTCTCCCCCTCTCAGGATCGGTCTCCCCTTCTCAGGATCGTTCTCCCCCTCTCAGGGTCGATCTCCCCTTCTCAGGATCGGTCTCCCCCTCTCAGGATCGGTCCCCCTCTCTCAGGATCGGGTCCTCGGTTCTCAGGATCGATCTCCCCCTCTCAGGATCGGTCCCCCCCTCTCAGGATCGGTCTCCCCCTCTCAGGATCGGTCTCCCCCTCTCAGGATCGATCTCCCACTCTCAGGATCGGGTCCCTCGGTCTCAGGATCGGTCCCTCCCTCTCAGGATCGGTCTCCCCCTCTCAGGATCGGTCTCCCCCTCTCAGGATCGATCTCCCCCTCTCAGGATCGGGTCCCTCGGTCTCAGGATCGGTCCCTCCCTCTCAGGATCGATCTCCCCTCTCAGGATCGGTCCCTCCCTCTCAGGATCGGTCTCCCCCTCTAAGGATCGGTCTCTCCTTCTCAGGATCGGTCTCCCCCTCTCAGGATCGGTCTCCCCTTCTCAGGATCGATCTCCCCTTCTCAGGATCGGTCCCTCCCTCTCAGGATCGATCTCCCCCTCTCTGGATCGATCTCCCTCTCAGGATCGATCTCCCCGTCTCAGGATCGATCTCCCCCTCTCTTGATCGATCTCCCTCTCAGGTATCGATCTCCCCCTCTCAGGATCGATATCCCCCTTTCAGGATCGATCTCCCCCTCTCAGGATCGGTCTCCCCCTCTCGGGATCGGTCTCCCCCTCTCAAGATCGATCCCTCCCTCTCAGGATCGGTCTCCCCCTCTCAGGATCGGTCTCCCCTTCTCAGGATCGTTCTCCCCCTCTCAGGATCGATCTCCCCTTCTCAGGATCGGTCTCCCCCTCTCAGGATCGGTCCCCCCCTCTCAGGATCGGGTCCTCGGTTCTCAGGATCGATCTCCCCCTCTCAGGATCGGTCTCCCCCTCTCAGGATCGGGTCCCTCGGTCTCAGGATCGGTCCCTCCCTCTCAGCATCGGTCTCCCCCTCTCAGGATCGGTCTCGCCTTTCAGGATCGATCTCCCCCTCTCAGGATCGGGTCCCTCGGTCTCAGGATCGGTCCCTCCCTCTCAGGATCGATCTCCCCCTCTCAGGATCGATCTCCCCCTCTCAGGATCGGTCCCTCCCTCTCAGGATCGATCTCCCTCTCAGGATCGATCTCCCCCTCTCAGGATCGATCTCCCCCTGTCTTGATCAATCTCCCTCTCAGGTATCGATCTCCCCCTCTCAGGATCGGTCTCCCCCTCTCAGGATCGATATCCCCCTCTCAGGATCGATCTCCCCCTCTCAGGATCGGTCTACCCCTCTAAGGATCGGTCTCCCCCTCTCAGGATCGGTCTCTCCCTCTCAGGATCGATCTCCCCCTCTCAGGATCGGGTCCCTCGGTCTCAGGATCGGTCTCCCCCTCTCAGGATCGGTCCCCCCCTCTCAGGATCGGTCTCCCCCTCTCAGGATCGGTCCCCCCCTCTCAGGATCGGTCTCCCCCTCTCAGGATCGGTCCCTCCCTCTCAGGATCGGTCTCCCCCTCTCAGGATCGGGTCCCTCGGTCTCAGGATCGGTCCCTCCGTCTCAGGATCGATCTCCCCCTCTCAGGATCGATCTCCCCTTCTCAGGATCGGTCTCCCCCTCTAAGGATCGGTCCCCCGCTCTCAGGATCGATCCCTCCCTCTCAGGAACGGTCTCCCCCTCTCAGGATCTGTCCCTCCCTCTCAGGATCGGTCTCCCCCTCTCAGGATCGGTCTCCCCCTCTCAGGATCGGTCCCCCCCTCTCAGGATCGATCTCCCCCTCTCAGGATCGGTCTCCCCCTCTCAGGATCGATTTCCCCCTCTCAGGATCGGTCTCCCCCTCTCAGGATCGAACTCCCCCGCTCAGGATCGATCTCCCCCTCTCAGGATCGGTCTCCCCCTCTCAGGATCGGTCTCCCCCTCTCAGGATCGATCCCTTCCTCTCAGGATCGGTCTCCCCCTCTCAGGATCGGTCTCCCCTTCTCAGGATCGTTCTCCCCCTCTCAGGATCGATCTCCCCTTCTCAGGATCGGTCTCCCCCTCTCAGGATCGGTCCCCCTCTCTCAGGATCGTGTCCTCGGTTCTCAGGATCGATCTCCCCCTCTCAGGATCGGTCCCCCCTCTCAGGATCGGTCTCCCCCTCTGAGGATCGGTCTCCCCCTCTCAGGATCGATCTCCCCCTCTCAGGATCGGGTCCCTCGGTCTCAGGATCGGCCCCTCCCTCTCAGGATCGGTCTCCCCCTCTCAGGATCGGTCTCCCCCTCTCAGGATCGATCTCCCCCTCTCAGGATCGGGTCCCTCGGTCTCAGGATCGGTCCCTCCCTCTCAGGATCGATCTCCCCCTCTCAGGATCGGTCCCTCCCTCTCAGGATCGATCTCCCCCTCTCAGGATCGATCTCCCCCTCTCAGGATCGATCTCCCCCTCTCAGGATCGGGTCCCTCGGTCTCAGGATCGGTCCCTCCCTCTCAGGATCGGTCTCCCCCTCTCAGGATCGGTCTCCCCCTCTCAGGATCGATCTCCCCCTCTCAGGATCGGGTCCCTCGGTCTCAGGATCGGTCCCTCCCTCTCAGGATCGATCTCCCCCTCTCAGGATCGATCTCCCCCTCTCTTGATCGATCTCCCTCTCCGGTATCGATCTCCCCCTCTCAGGATCGGTCTCCCCCTCTCAGGATCGATATCCCCCTCTCAGGATCGATCTCCTCCTCTCAGGATCGGTCTCCCCCTCTAAGGATCGATCTCCCCCTCTCAGGATCGGTCTCCCCCTCTCAGGATCGGTCTCCCCCTCTCAGGATCGATCCCTTCCTCTCAGGATCGGTCTCCCCCTCTCAGGATCGGTCTCCCCTTCTCAGGATCGTTCTCCCCCTCTCAGGATCGATCTCCCCTTCTCAGGATCGGTCTCCCCCTCTCAGGATCGGTCCCCCTCTCTCAGGATCGGGTCCTCGGTTCTCAGGATCGATCTCCCCCTCTCAGGATCGGTCCCCCCCTCTCAGGATCGTTCTCCCCCTCTCAGGATCGGTCTCCCCCTCTCAGGATCGATCTCCCCCTCTCAGGATCGGGTCCCTCGGTCTCAGGATCGGCCCCTCCCTCTCAGGATCGGTCTCCCCCTCTCAGGATCGGTCTCCCCCTCTCAGGATCGGGTCCCTCGGTCTCAGGATCGGTCCCTCCCTCTCAGGATCGATCTCCCCCTCTCAGGATCGGTCCCTCCCTCTCAGGATCGATCTCTCCCTCTCAGGATCGATCTCCCCCTCTCAGGATCGGTCCCTCCCTCTCAGGATCGATCTCCCCCTCTCAGGATCGATCTCCCCCTCTCTTGATCGATCTCCCTCTCAGGTATCGATCTCCCCCTCTCAGGATCGGTCTCCCCCTCTCAGGATCGATATCCCCCTCTCAGGATCAATCTCCCCCTCTCAGGATCGGTCTCCCCCTCTAAGGATCGGTCTCCCCCTCTCAGGATCGATCTCCCCCTCTAAGGATCGGTCTCCCCCTCTCAGGATCGGTCTCCCCGTCTCAGGATCGATCTCCCCCTCTCTTGATCGATCTCGCTCTCAGGTATCGATCTCCCCCTCTCAGGATCGATATCCCCCTTTCAGGATCGATCTCCCCCTCTCAGGATCGGTCTCCCCCTCTCAGGATCGGTCTCCCCCTCTCAAGATCGATCCCTCCCTCTCAGGTTCGGTCTCCCCCTCTCAGGATCGGTCTCCCCTTCTCAGGATCGTTCTCCCCCTCTCAGGATCGATCTCCCCTTCTCAGGATCGGTCTCCCCCTCTCAGGATCGGTCCCCCCCTCTCAGGATCGGGTCCTCGGTTCTCAGGATCGATCTTCCCCTCTCAGGATCGGTCTCCCCCTCTCAGGTGCGGTCTCCCCCTCTCAGGATCGATCTCCCCCTCTCAGGATCGGGTCCCTCGGTCTCAGGATCGGTCCCTCCCTCTCAGGATCGGTCTCCCCCTCTCAGGATCGGTCTCGCCTTTCAGGATCGATCTCCCCCTCTCAGGATCGGGTCCCTCGGTCTCAGGATCGGTCCCTCCCTCTCAGGATCGATCCCTCCCTCTCAGGATCCATCTCCCCCTCTCAGGATCGATCTCCCCCTCTCTTGATCAATCTCCCTCTCAGGATCGATCTCCCCCTCTCAGGATCGGTCTCCCCCTCTCAGGATCGATATTCCCCTCTCAGGATCGATCTCCACCTCTCAGGATCGGTCTACCCCTCTAAGGATCGGTCTCCCCCTCTCAGGATCGGTCTCCCCCTCTCAGGATCGATCTCCCCCTCTCAGGATCGGGTCCCTCGGTCTCAGGATCGGTCTCCCCCTCTCAGGATCGGTCCCCCCCTCTCAGGATCGGTCTCCCCCTCTCAGGATTGACCCCCCCCTCTCAGGATCGGTCCCTCCCTCTCAGGATCGGTCTCCCCCTCTCAGGATCGGGTCCCTCGGTCTCAGGATCGGTCGCTCCGTCTCAGGATCGATCTCCCCCTCTCAGGATCGATCTCCCCCTCTCAGGATCGGTCCCCCGCTCTCAGGATCGATCCCTCCCTCTCAGGATCGGTCTCCCCGTCTCAGGATCGGGTCCCTCGGTCTCAGGATCGGTCCCTCCCTCTCAGGATCGGTCTCCCCCTCTCAGGATCGGTCTCCCCCTCTCAGAATCGGTCCCCCTTCTCTCAGGATCGATCTCCCCCTCTCAGGATCGGTCTCCCCCTCTCAGGATCGATCTCCCCCTCTCAGGATCGGTCTCCGCCTCTCAGGATCGGACTCCCCCGCTCAGGATCGATCTCCCCCTCTCAGGATCGGTCTCCCCCTCTCAGGATCGGTCTCCCCCTCTCAGGATCGATCCCTTCCTCTCAGGATCGGTCTCCCCCTCTCAGGATCGGTCTCCCCTTCTCAGGATCGTTCTCCCCCTCTCAGGATCGATCTCCCCTGCTCAGAATCGGTCTCCCCCTCTCAGGAT
Source organism: Pristiophorus japonicus (assembly GCF_044704955.1). NCBI lineage: Eukaryota > Metazoa > Chordata > Chondrichthyes > Pristiophoridae > Pristiophorus > Pristiophorus japonicus. The sequence goes on along the minus strand of NC_091983.1, from coordinate 252,480,560 downwards.
CGGTCCCCCTCTCTCAGGATCGGGTCCTCGGTTCTCAGGATCGATCTCTCCCTCTCAGGATCGGTCTCCCCCTCTCAGGATCGGTCTCCCCCTCTCAGGATCGGTCTCCCCCTCTCAGGATCGGTCTCCCCCTCTCAGGATCGGTCTCCCCCTCTCAGGATCGGTCCCCCCCTCTCAGGATCGGTCTCCCCCTCTCAGGATCGGTCTCCCCCTCTCAGGATCGAACTCCCCCTCTCAGGATCGGGTCCCTCGGTCTCAGGATCGGTCCCTCCCTCTCAGGATCGATCTCCCCCTCTCAGGATCGGTCCCTCCCTCTCAGGATCGATCTCCACGTCTCAGGATCGATCTCCCCCTCTCAGGATCGGTCCCTCCCTCTCAGGATCGATCTCCCCCTCTCTGGATCGATCTCCCTCTCAGGATCGATCTCCCCCTCTCAGGATCGATCTCCCCCTCTCTTGATCGATCTCCCTCTCAGGTATCGAACTCCCCTTCTCAGGATCGGTCTCCCCCTCTCAGGATCGATATCCCCCTCTCAGGATCGATCTCCCCCTCTCAGGATCGGTCTCCCCCTCGAAGGATCGGTCTCTCCCTCTCAGGATCGGTCTCCCCCTCTCAGGATCGGTCTCCCTTTCTCAGGATCGATCTCCCCTTCTCAGGATCGGTCCCTCCCTCTCAGGATCGATCTCCCCCTCTCTGGATCGATCTCCCTCTCAGGATCTATCTCCCCGTCTCAGGATCGATCTCCCCCTCTCTTGATCGATCTACCTCTCAGGTATCGATCTCCCCCTCTTAGGATCGATATCCCCCTCTCAGGATCGATATCCCCCTCTCAGGATCGGTCTCCCCCTCTCAGGATCGATATCCCCCTCTCAGGATCGGTCTCCCCCTCTCAAGATCGATCCCTCCCTCTCAGGATCGGTCTCCCCCTCTCAGGATCGTTCTCCCCCTCTCAGGATCGGTCGCTCCCTCTCAGGATCGGCCCCCCCCTCTCAGGATCGGTCCCCCCCTTTCAGGATCGGGTCCTCGGTTCTCAGGATCGGTCTCCCCCTCTCAGGATCGGTCTCCCCCTCTCAGGATCGATCTCCCCCTCTCAGGATCGGGTCCCTCGGTCTCAGGATCGGTCCCTCCCTCTCAGGATCGGTCTCCCCCTCTCAGGATCGGTCTCCCCCTCTCAGGATCGATCTCCCCCTCTCAGGATCGGGTCCCTCGGTCTCAGGATCTCTTCCCTCCCTCTCAGGATCGATCTCCCCCTCTCAGGATCGATCTCCCCCTCTCAGGATCGATCTCCCCCTCTCTGGATCTATCTCCCTCTCAGGATCGATCTCCCCCTCTCTTGATCAATCTCCCTCTCAGGTATCGATCTCCCCCTCTCAGGATCGATCTCCCCCTCTCAGGATCGGGTCCCTCTGTCTCAGGATCGGTCTCCCCTTCTCAGGATCGGTCTCCCCCTCTCAGGATCGATCTCCCCCTCTCAGGATCGATCTCCCCCTCTAAGGATCGGTCTCCCCCTCTCAGGATCGATCTCCCCCTCTCAGGATCGGTCTCCCCCTCTCAGGATCGGTCTCCCCTCTCAGGATCGGTCTCCCCCTCTAAGGATCGGTTCCCCCCTCTCAGGATCGATCTCCCCCTCTCAGGATCGGTCTCCCACTCTCAGGCTCGGTCTCCCCCTCTCAGGATCGGTCCCTCCCTCTCGCGATCGGTCTCCCCCTCTCGCGATCGGTCCCCCCCCTCTCAGGATCGGTCCCCCCCTCTCAGGATCGGGTCCTCGGTTCTCAGGATCGGTCTCCCCCTCTCAGGATCGGTCTCTCCCTCTCAGGATCGATCTTCCCCTCTCAGGATCGGGTCCCTCGGTCTCAGGATCGGTCCCCCCCTCTCAGGATCGGGTCCTCGGTTCTCAGGATCGGTCTCCCCCTCTCAGGATCGGTCTACCCCTCTCAGGATCGATCGCCCCCTCTCAGGATCGGGTCCCTCGGTCTCAGGATCGGTCCCTCCCTCTCAGGATCGGTCTCCCCCTTTCAGGATCGGTCCCTCCCTCTCAGGATCGATCCCTCCCTCTCAGGATCGATCTCCCCCTCTCAGGATCGGTCTCCCCCTCTCAGGATCGGTCTCCCCCTTTCAGGATCGGTCCCTCCCTCTCAGGATCGATCCCTCCCTCTCAGGATCGGTCTCCCACTCTCAGGATCGATCCCTCCCTCTCAGGATCGATCTCCCCCTCTCAGGATCGATCTCCCACTCTCAGGATCGGTCCCCCCGTCTCACGATCGGTCTCCCCCTCTCAGGATCGGTCCCCCCCTCTCACGATCGGTCTCCCCCTCTCAGGATCGGTCCCCCCCTCTCAGGATCGGGTCCTCGGTTCTCAGGATCGATCTCCCCCTCTCAGGATCGGTCCCCCCCCTCTCAGGATTGGGTCCCTCGGTCTCAGGATCGGTCCCTCCCTCTCAGGATCGGTCTCCCCCTCTCAGGATCGATCGCCCCCTCTCAGGATCGGGTCCCTCGGTCTCAGGATCGGTCCCTCCCTCTCAGGATCGGTCTCATCCTCTCAGGATCGGTCTCCCCCTCTCAGGATCGATCGCCCCCTCTCAGGATCGGGTCCCTCGGTCTCAGGATCGGTCCCTCCCTCTCAGGATCGGTCTCCCCCTCTCAGGATCGATCTCCCCCTCTCAGGATCGGTCTCCCCCTCTCAGGATCGATCTCCCCCTCTCAGGATCGGTCTCCTCCTCGAAGGATCGGTCTCTCCCTCTCAGGATCGGTCTCCCCATTCAGGATCGGTCTCCCCTTCTCAGGATCGATCTCCCCTTCTCAGGATCGGTCCCTCCCTCTCAGGATCGATCTCCCCCTCTCTGGATCGATCTCCCCCTCTAAGGATCGGTCTCCCCGTCACAGGATCGATCTCCCCCTCTCTTGATCGATCTCCCCCTCTCAGGTATCGATATCCCCTTCTCAGGATCGATATCCCCCTCTCAGGATCGGTCTCCCCCTCTCAGGATCGGTCTCCCCCTCTCAAGATCGATCCCTCCCTCTCAGGATCGGTCTCCCCCTCTCAGGATCGTTCTCCCCCACTCAGGATCGGACCCCCCTCTCAGGATCGGTCCCTCCCTCTCAGGATCGGTCTCCCCCTCTCAGGATCGTTCTCCCCCTCTCAGGATCGGTCTCCCCCTCTCAGGATCGTTCTCCCCCTCTCAGGATCGGTCTCCCCCTCTCAAGATCGATCCCTCCCTCTCAGGATCGGTCTCCCCCTCTCAGGATCGGTCTCCCCCTCTCAAGGTCGATCCCTCCCTCTCAGGATCGGTCTCCCCCTCTCAGGATCGTTCTCCCCCTCTCAGGATCGGCCCCCCCCCTCTCAGGATCGGTCCCCCCCTCTCAGGATCGGGTCCTCGGTTCTCAGGATCGGTCTCCCCCTCTCAGGATCGGTCTCCCCCTCTCAGGATCGATCTCCCCCTCTCAGGATCGGGTCCCTCGGTCTCAGGATCGGTCCCTCCCTCTCAGGAACGGTCTCCCCCTCTCAGGATCGGTCTCCCCCTCTCAGGATCGATCTCCCCCTCTCAGGATCGGGTCCCTCGGTCTCAGGATCGGTCCCTGCCTCTCAGGATCGATCTCCCCCTCTCAGGATCGATCTCCCCCTCTCAGGATCGATCTCCCCCTCTCAGGATCGGTCCCTCCCTCTCAGGATCGATCTCCCCCTCTCTGGATCGATCTCCCTCTCAGGATCGATCTCCCCCTCTCAGGATCGATCTCCCCCTCTCTTGATCAATCTCCCTCTCAGGTATCGATCTCCCCCTCTCAGGATCGATCTCCCCCTCTCAGGATCGGGTCCCTCTGTCTCAGGATCGGTCTCCCCCTCTCAGGATCGATCTCCCCCTCTCAGGGTCGATCTCCCCCTCTAAGGATCGGTCTCCCCCTCTCAGGATCGGTCTCCCCCTCTCAGGATCGGTCTCCCCCTCTCAGGATCGATCTCCCCTCTCAGGATCGGTCTCCCCCTCTCAGGATCGGTCTCCCCTCTCAGGATCGGTCTCCCCCTCTAAGGATCGGTCCACCCCTCTCAGGATCGATCTCCCCCTCTCAGGATCGGTCCCTCCCTATCGCGATCGGTCTCCCCCTCTCGCGATCGGTCCCTCCCTCTCAGGATCGGTCCCCCCCTCTCAGGATCGGGTCCTCGGTTCTCAGGATCGATCTCCCCCTCTCAGGATCGGTCCCTCCCTCTCACGATCGGTCTCCCCCTCTCAGGATCGGTCCCCCCCTCTCAGGATCGGTCTCCCCCTCTCAGGATCGGTCCCCCCCTCTCAGGATCGGGTCCTCGGTTCTCAGGATCGATCTCCCCCTCTCAGGATCGGTCTCCCCCTCTCGCGATCGGTCCCCCCCTCTCAGGATCGGTCCCCCCCTCTCAGGATCGGGTCCTCGGTTCTCAGGATCGATCTCCCCCTCTCAGGATCGGTCCCCCCCCCTCTCAGGATTGGGTCCCTCGGTCTCAGGATCGGTCCCTCCCTCTCAGGATCGGTCTCCCCCTCTCAGGATCGATCGCCCCCTCTCAGGATCGGGTCCCTCGGTCTCAGGATCGGTCCCTCCCTCTCAGGATCGGTCTCACCCTCTCAGGATCGGTCTCCCCCTCTCAGGATCGATCGCCCCTTCTCAGGATCGGGTCCCTCGGTCTCAGGATCGGTCCCTCCCTCTTAGGATCGGTTTCCCCCTCTCAGGATCGGTCTCCCCCTCTCAGGATCGGTCCCTCCCTCTCAGGATCGATCTCCCCCTCTCAGGATCGATCCCTCCCTCTCAGGATCGATCTCCCCCTCTCAGGATCGATCTCCCCCTCTCAGGATCGGTCCCCCCCTCTCACGATCGGTCTCCCCCTCTCAGGATCGGTCCCCCCCTCTCAGGATCGGTCCCCCCCTCTCAGGATCGGTCCCTCCCTCTCAGGATCGGTCCCTCCCTCTCAGGATCGATCTCCCCCTCTCAGGATCGATCTCACTCTCATGATCGATCTCCCCCTCTCAGGATCGGTCTCCCCTCTCAGGATCGGTCTCCCCCTCTAAGGATCGGTCCCCCCCTCTCACGATCGGTCTCCCCCTCTCAGGATCGGTCCCCCCCTCTCAGGATGGATCTCCCCCTCTCAGGATCGATCTCACTCTCATGATCGATCTCCACCTCTCAGGATCGGTCCCCCACTCTCACGATCGGTCTCCCCCTCTCAGGATCGGTCCCCCCCTCTCAGGATCGGTCTCCCCCTCTCAGGATCGGTCCCTCCCTCTCAGGATCGGTCCCTACCTCTCAGGATCGATCTCCCCCTCTCAGGATCGATCTCCCCCTCTCAGGATCGATCTCACTCTCATGATCGATCTCCCCCTCTCAGGATCGATCTCCCCCTCTCTTGATCAATCTCCCTCTCAGGTATCGATCTCCCCCTCTCAGGATCGGTCTCCCCCTCTCAGGTATCGATCTCCCCCTCTCAGGATCGGTCTCCCCCTCTCAGGATCGATATCCCCCTCTCAGGATCGATCTCCCCCTCTCAGGATCGATCTCCCCCCCTCTCAGGATCGATCTCCCCCTCTCAGGATCGGTCTCCCCCTCTAAGGATCGGTCTCCCCCTCTCAGGATCGATCTCCCCCTCTCAGGATCGGGTCCCTCGGTCTCAGGATCGGTCTCCCCCTCTCAGGATCGGTCTCCCCCTCTCAGGATCGATCTCCCCCTCTCAGGATCGATCTCCCCCTCTCAGGATCGGTCTCCCCCTCTAAGGATCGGTCTCCCCCTCTCAGGATCGGTCTCCCTCTCTCAGGATCGGGTCCCTCGGTCTCAGATTCGGTCTCCCTCTCTCAGGATCGGTCTCCCCCTCTCAAGATCGGTCTCCCTTTCAGGATCGATCTCCATCTCTCAGGATCGGTCTCCCCCTCTCAAGATCGGTCTCCCTCTCAGGATCGATCTCCCCCTCTCAGGATCGGTCTCCCCCTCTAAGGATCGGTCTCCCTCTCTCAGGATCGATCTCCCTCTCTCAGGATCGGTCTCCCCCTCTCAAGATCGGTCTCCCTCTCAGGATCGATCTCCCCCTCTCAGGATCGGTCTCCCCCTCTAAGGATCGGTCCGCCCCTCTCAGGATCGGTCTCCCCCTCTCAGGATCGATCTCCCTCTCTCAGGATCGGGTCCCTCGGTCTCAGGATCGGTCGCCCTCTCTCAGGATCGGTCTCCCTCTCTCAGGATCGATCTCCCTCTCTCAGGATCGGTCTCCCCCTCTCAAGATCGGTCTCCCCCTCTCAGGATCGATCTCCCCCTCTCAGGATCGGTCTCCCCCTCTCAGGATCGTTCTCCCCCTCTCAGGATCGGTCCCTCCCTCTCAATATCGGTCTCCCCCTCTCAGGATCGATCTCCCCCTCTCAGGATCGGTCTCCCTCTCTCAGGATGGATCTCCCTCTCTCAGGATCGGTCTCCCCCTCTCAAGATCGGTCTCCCCCTCTCAGGATCGATCTCCCCCTCTCAGGATCGGTCTCCCCTTCTCAGGATCGTTCTCCCCCTCTCAGGATCGGTCTCCCCCTTTCAGGATCGATCTCCCCCTCTCAGGATCGGTCCCCCCCTCTCAGGATTGGGTCCCTCGGTCTCAGGATCGGTCTCCCCCTCTCAGGATCGATCTCCCCCTCTCAGGATCGGTCTCCCCTTCTCAGGATCGATCTCCCCCTCTCAGGATCGGTCTCCCCCTCTCAGGATCGGTCTCCCCCTCTCAAGATCGGTCGCCCCTTCTCAGGATCGGTCTCCCCCTCTCAAGATCGGTCTCCCCCTCTCAGGATCGGTCTCCCCCTCTCAAGATCGGTCTCCCCTTCTCAGGATCGGTCTCCCCCTCTCAGGATCGGTCTCCCCTTCTCAGGATCGATCTCCCCCTCTCAGGATCGGTCTCCCCCTCTCAGGATCGGTCTCCCCCTCTCAAGATCGGTCTCCCCCTCTCAGGATCGATCTCCCCCTCTCAGGATCGGTCCCTCCCTCTCAGGATCGGTCTCCCCCTCTCAGGATCGGTCTCCCCCTCTCAAGATCGGTCTCCCCCTCTCAGGATCGGTCTACCCCTCTCAGGATCGGTCTCCCCCTCTCAGGATCGATCGCCCCCTCTCAGGATCGGGTCCCTCGGTCTCAGGATCGGTCCCTCCCTCTCAGGATCGGTCTCCCCCTCTCAGGATCGGTCTCCCACTTTCAGGATCGGTCCCTCCCTCTCAGGATCGATCTCCCCCTCTCAGGATCGGTCTCCCCCTCTCAGGATCGGTCTCCCACTCTCAGGATCGATCCCTCCCTCTCAGGATCGATCTCCCCCTCTCAGGATCGATCTCCCCCTCTCAGGATCGGTCCCCCCCTCTCACGATCGGTTTCCCCCTCTCAGGATCGGTCCCCCCCTCTCAGGATCGGTCTCCCCCTCTCAGGATCGGTCCCCCCCCTCTCAGGATCGGGTCATCGGTTCTCAGGATCGATCTCCCCCTCTCAGGATCGGTCTCCCCCTCTCGCGATCGGTCCCCCCCTCTCAGGATCGGTCCCCCCCTCTCAGGATCGGGTCCTCGGTTCTCAGGATCGATCTCCCCCTCTCAGGATCGGTCCCCCCCCTCTCAGGATTGGGTCCCTCGGTCTCAGGATCGGTCCCTCCCTCTCAGGATCGGTCTCCCCCTCTCAGGATCGATCGCCCCCTCTCAGGATCGGGTCCCTCGGTCTCAGGATCGGTCCCTCCCTCTCAGGATCGGTCTCACCCTCTCAGGATCGGTCTCCCCCTCTCAGGATCGATCGGCCCCTCTCAGGATCGGGTCACTCGGTCTCAGGATCGGTCCCTCCCTCTCAGGATCGGTCTCCCCCTCTCAGGATCGGTCTCCCCCTCTCAGGATCGGTCCCTCCCTCTCAGGATCGATCTCCCCCTCTCAGGATCGGTCTCCCCCTCTCAGGATCGGTCTCCCCCTCTCAGGATCGGTCCCTCCCTCTCAGGATCGATCTCCCCCTCTCAGGATCGATCTCCCCCTCTCTGGATCGATCTCACTCTCATGATCGATCTCCCCCTCTCAGGATCGATCTCCCCCTCTCTTGATCAATCTCCCTCTCAGGTATCGATCTCCCCCTCTCAGGATCGGTCTCCCCCTCTCAGGATCGATATCCCCCTCTCAGGATCGATCTCCCCCTCTCAGGATCGATCTCCCCCCCTCTCAGGATCGATCTCCCCCTCTAAGGATCGGTCTCCCCCTCTCAGGATCGGTCTCCCCCTCTCAGGATCGATCTCCCCCTCTCAGGATCGGTCTCCCCCTCTCAGGATCGATCTCCCCCTCTCAGGATCGATCTCCCCCTCTCAGGATCGGGTCCCTCGGTCTCAGGATCGGTCTCCCCCTCTCAGGATCGGTCTCCCCCTCTCAGGATCGATCTTCCCCTCTCAGGATCGATCTCCCCCTCTCAGGATCGGTCTCCCCCTCTAAGGATCGGTCTCCCCCTCTCAGGATCGGTCTCCCCCTCTCAGGATCGATCTCCCTCTCTCAGGATCGGGTCCCTCGGTCTCAGGATCGGTCTCCCTCTCTCAGGATCGGTCTCCCTCTCTCAGGAACGATCTCCCTCTCTCAGGATCGGTCTCCCCCTCTCAGGATCGGTCTCCCTCTCAGGATCGATCTCCCCCTCTCAGGATCGATCTCCTCCTCTCAGGATCGGTCTCCCCCTCTGAGGATCGGTCTCCCCCTCTCAGGATCGGTCTCCCCCTCTCAGGATCGATCTCCCTCTCTCAGGATCGGGTCCCTCGGTCTCAGGATCGGTCTCCCTCTCAGGATCGGTCTCCCCCTCTAAGGATCGGTCTCCCCCTCTCAGGATCGGTCTCCCCTTCTCAGGATCGATCTCCCCCTCTCAGGATCGGTCTCCCCCTCTCAGGATCGGTCTCCCCCTCTCAACATCGGTCTCCCCCTCTCAGGATCGATCTCCCCCTCTCAGGATCGGTCCCTCCCTCTCAGGATCGGTCTCCCCCTCTCAGGATCGGTCTCCCCCTCTCAAGATCGGTCTCCCCCTCTCAGGATCGGTCTACCCCTCTCAGGATCGGTCTCCCCCTCTCAGGATCGATCGCCCCCTCTCAGGATCGGGTCCCTCGGTCTCAGGATCGGTCCCTCCCTCTCAGGATCGGTCTCCCCCTCTCAGGATCGTTCTCCCCCTCTCAGGATCGGTCTCCCCCTTTCAGGATCGGTCCCTCCCTCTCAGGATCGATCTCCCCCTCTCAGGATCGGTCTCCCCCTCTCAGGATCGGTCTCCCACTCTCAGGATCGATCCCTCCCTCTCAGGATCGATCTCCCCCTCTCAGGATCGATCTCCCCCTCTCAGGATCGGTCCCCCCCTCTCACGATCGGTTTCCCCCTCTCAGGATCGGTCCCCCCCTCTCAGGATCGGTCTCCCCCTCTCAGGATCGGTCCCCCCCCTCTCAGGATCGGGTCATCGGTTCTCAGGATCGATCTCCCCCTCTCAGGATCGGTTTCCCCCTCTCAGGATCGGTCCCCCCCTCTCAGGATCGGTCCCTCCCTCTCAGGATCGGTCTCCCTCTCAGGATCGATCTCCCCCTCTCAGGATCGATCTCCCCCTCTCAGGATCGGTCTCCCCCTCTAAGGATCGGTCTCCCCCTCTCAGGATCGGTCTCCCCCTCTCAGGATCGATCTCCCTCTCTCAGGATCGGGTCCCTCGGTCTCAGGATCGGTCTCCCTCTCAGGATCGGTCTCCCCCTCTGAGGATCGGTCTCCCCCTCTCAGGATCGGTCTCCCCTTCTCAGGATCGATCTCCCCCTCTCAGGATCGGTCTCCCCCTCTCAGGATCGGTCTCCCCCTCTCAAGATCGGTCTCCCCCTCTCAGGATCGATCTCCCCCTCTCAGGATCGGTCCCTCCCTCTCAGGATCGGTCTCCCCCTCTCAGGATCGGTCTCCCCCTCTCAAGATCGGTCTCCCCCTCTCAGGATCGGTCTACCCCTCTCAGGATCGGTCTCCCCCTCTCAGGATCGATCGCCCCCTCTCAGGATCGGGTCCCTCCCTCTCAGGATCGGTCTCCCCCTCTCAGGATCGTTCTCCCCCTCTCAGGATCGGTCTCCCCCTTTCAGGATCGGTCCCTCCCTCTCAGGATCGATCTCCCCCTCTCAGGATCGGTCTCCCCCTCTCAGGATCGGTCTCCCACTCTCAGGATCGATCCCTCCCTCTCAGGATCGATCTCCCCCTCTCAGGATCGATCTCCCCCTCTCAGGATCGGTCCCCCCCCTCTCAGGATCGGGTCCTCGGTTCTCAGGATCGATCTCCCCCTCTCAGGATCGGTCCCCCCCCTCTCAGGATTGGGTCCCTCGGTCTCAGGATCGGTCCCTCCCTCTCAGGATCGGTCTCCCCCTCTCAGGATCGATCGCCCCCTCTCAGGATCGGGTCCCTCGGTCTCAGGATCGGTCCCTCCCTCTCAGGATCGGTCTCACCCTCTCAGGATCGGTCTCCCCCTCTCAGGATCGATCGCCCCCTCTCAGGATCGGGTCCCTCGGTCTCAGGATCGGTCCCTCCCTCTCAGGATCGGTCTCCCCCTCTCAGGATCGGTCTCCCCCTCTCAGGATCGATCTCCCCCTCTCAGGATCGGTCTCCCCCTCTCAGGATCGATCTCCCCCTCTCAGGATCGGTCTCCCCCTCGAAGGATCGGTCTCTCCCTCTCAGGATCGGTCTCCCCATCTCAGGATCGGTCTCCCCTTCTCAGAATCGATCTCCCCCTCTCAAGATCGATCCCTCCCTCTCAGGATCGGTCTCCCCCTCTCAGGATCGTTCTCCCCCTCTCAGGATCGGCCCCCCCCCCTCTCAGGATCGGTCCCCCCCTCTCAGGATCGGGTCCTCGGTTCTCAGGATCGGTCTCCCCCTCTCAGGATCGGTCTCCCCCTCTCAGGATCGATCTCCCCCTCTCAGGATCGGGTCCCTCGGTCTCAGGATCGGTCCCTCCCTCTCAGGAACGGTCTCCCCCTCTCAGGATCGGTCTCCCCCTCTCAGGATCGATCTCCCCCTCCCAGGATCGGGTCCCTCGGTCTCAGGATCGGTCCCTGCCTCTCAGGATCGATCTCCCCCTCTCAGGATCGATCTCCCCCTCTCAGGATCGATCTCCCCCTCTCAGGATCGGTCCCTCCCTCTCAGGATCGATCTCCCCCTCTCTGGATCGATCTCCCTCTCAGGATCGATCTCCCCCTCTCAGGATCGATCTCCCCCTCTCTTGATCAATCTCCCTCTCAGGTATCGATCTCCCCCTCTCAGGATCGATCTCCCCCTCTCAGGATCGGGTCCCTCTGTCTCAGGATCGGTCTCCCCCTCTCAGGATCGATCTCCCCCTCTCAGGGTCGATCTCCCCCTCTAAGGATCGGTCTCCCCCTCTCAGGATCGGTCCCCCCCTCTCAGGATCGGTCTCCCCCTCTCAGGATCGGTCTCCCCCTCTCAGGATCGATCTCCCCTCTCAGGATCGGTCTCCCCCTCTCAGGATCGGTCTCCCCTCTCAGGATCGGTCTCCCCCTCTAAGTATCGGTCCACCCCTCTCAGGATCGATCTCCCCCTCTCAGGATCGGTCCCTCCCTATCGCGATCGGTCTCCCCCTCTCGCGATCGGTCCCCCCCTCTCAGGATCGGTCCCCCCCTCTCAGGATCGGGTCCTCGGTTCTCAGGATCGATCTCCCCCTCTCAGGATCGGTCCCTCCCTCTCACGATCGGTCTCACCCTCTCAGGATCGGTCTCCCCCTCTCAGGATCGGTCTCCCCCTCTCAGGATCGGTCCCCCCCTCTCAGGATCGGGTCCTCGGTTCTCAGGATCGATCTCCCCCTCTCAGGATCGGTCTCCCCCTCTCGCGATCGGTCCCCCCCTCTCAGGATCGGTCCCCCCCTCTCAGGATCGGGTCCTCGGTTCTCAGGATCGATCTCCCCCTCTCAGGATCGGTCAACCCCCCTCTCAGGATTGGGTCCCTCGGTCTCAGGATCGGTCCCTCCCTCTCAGGATCGGTCTCCCCCTCTCAGGATCGATCGCCCCCTCTCAGGATCGGGTCCCTCGGTCTCAGGATCGGTCCCTCCCTCTCAGGATCGGTCTCACCCTCTCAGGATCGGTCTCCCCCTCTCAGGATCGATCGCCCCTTCTCAGGATCGGGTCCCTCGGTCTCAGGATCGGTCCCTCCCTCTTAGGATCGGTTTCCCCCTCTCAGGATCGGTCTCCCCCTCTCAGGATCGGTCTCCCCCTCTCAACATCGGTCTCCCCCTCTCAGGATCGATCTCCCCCTCTCAGGATCGGTCCCTCCCTCTCAGGATCGGTCTCCCCCTCTCAGGATCGGTCTCCCCCTCTCAAGATCGGTCTCCCCCTCTCAGGATCGGTCTACCCCTCTCAGGATCGGTCTCCCCCTCTCAGGATCGATCGCCCCCTCTCAGGATCGGGTCCCTCGGTCTCAGGATCGGTCCCTCCCTCTCAGGATCGGTCTCCCCCTCTCAGGATCGTTCTCCCCCTCTCAGGATCGGTCTCCCCCTTTCAGGATCGGTCCCTCCCTCTCAGGATCGATCTCCCCCTCTCAGGATCGGTCTCCCCCTCTCAGGATCGGTCTCCCACTCTCAGGATCGATCCCTCCCTCTCAGGATCGATCTCCCCCTCTCAGGATCGATCTCCCCCTCTCAGGATCGGTCCCCCCCTCTCACGATCGGTTTCCCCCTCTCAGGATCGGTCCCCCCCTCTCAGGATCGGTCTCCCCCTCTCAGGATCGGTCCCCCCCCTCTCAGGATCGGGTCATCGGTTCTCAGGATCGATCTCCCCCTCTCAGGATCGGTTTCCCCCTCTCAGGATCGGTCCCCCCCTCTCAGGATCGGTCCCTCCCTCTCAGGATCGGTCTCCCTCTCAGGATCGATCTCCCCCTCTCAGGATCGATCTCCCCCTCTCAGGATCGGTCTCCCCCTCTAAGGATCGGTCTCCCCCTCTCAGGATCGGTCTCCCCCTCTCAGGATCGATCTCCCTCTCTCAGGATCGGGTCCCTCGGTCTCAGGATCGGTCTCCCTCTCAGGATCGGTCTCCCCCTCTGAGGATCGGTCTCCCCCTCTCAGGATCGGTCTCCCCTTCTCAGGATCGATCTCCCCCTCTCAGGATCGGTCTCCCCCTCTCAGGATCGGTCTCCCCCTCTCAAGATCGGTCTCCCCCTCTCAGGATCGATCTCCCCCTCTCAGGATCGGTCCCTCCCTCTCAGGATCGGTCTCCCCCTCTCAGGATCGGTCTCCCCCTCTCAAGATCGGTCTCCCCCTCTCAGGATCGGTCTACCCCTCTCAGGATCGGTCTCCCCCTCTCAGGATCGATCGCCCCCTCTCAGGATCGGGTCCCTCCCTCTCAGGATCGGTCTCCCCCTCTCAGGATCGTTCTCCCCCTCTCAGGATCGGTCTCCCCCTTTCAGGATCGGTCCCTCCCTCTCAGGATCGATCTCCCCCTCTCAGGATCGGTCTCCCCCTCTCAGGATCGGTCTCCCACTCTCAGGATCGATCCCTCCCTCTCAGGATCGATCTCCCCCTCTCAGGATCGATCTCCCCCTCTCAGGATCGGTCCCCCCCCTCTCAGGATCGGGTCCTCGGTTCTCAGGATCGATCTCCCCCTCTCAGGATCGGTCCCCCCCCTCTCAGGATTGGGTCCCTCGGTCTCAGGATCGGTCCCTCCCTCTCAGGATCGGTCTCCCCCTCTCAGGATCGATCGCCCCCTCTCAGGATCGGGTCCCTCGGTCTCAGGATCGGTCCCTCCCTCTCAGGATCGGTCTCACCCTCTCAGGATCGGTCTCCCCCTCTCAGGATCGATCGCCCCCTCTCAGGATCGGGTCCCTCGGTCTCAGGATCGGTCCCTCCCTCTCAGGATCGGTCTCCCCCTCTCAGGATCGGTCTCCCCCTCTCAGGATCGATCTCCCCCTCTCAGGATCGGTCTCCCCCTCTCAGGATCGATCTCCCCCTCTCAGGATCGGTCTCCCCCTCGAAGGATCGGTCTCTCCCTCTCAGGATCGGTCTCCCCATCTCAGGATCGGTCTCCCCTTCTCAGAATCGATCTCCCCCTCTCAAGATCGATCCCTCCCTCTCAGGATCGGTCTCCCCCTCTCAGGATCGTTCTCCCCCTCTCAGGATCGGCCCCCCCCCCTCTCAGGATCGGTCCCCCCCTCTCAGGATCGGGTCCTCGGTTCTCAGGATCGGTCTCCCCCTCTCAGGATCGGTCTCCCCCTCTCAGGATCGATCTCCCCCTCTCAGGATCGGGTCCCTCGGTCTCAGGATCGGTCCCTCCCTCTCAGGAACGGTCTCCCCCTCTCAGGATCGGTCTCCCCCTCTCAGGATCGATCTCCCCCTCCCAGGATCGGGTCCCTCGGTCTCAGGATCGGTCCCTGCCTCTCAGGATCGATCTCCCCCTCTCAGGATCGATCTCCCCCTCTCAGGATCGATCTCCCCCTCTCAGGATCGGTCCCTCCCTCTCAGGATCGATCTCCCCCTCTCTGGATCGATCTCCCTCTCAGGATCGATCTCCCCCTCTCAGGATCGATCTCCCCCTCTCTTGATCAATCTCCCTCTCAGGTATCGATCTCCCCCTCTCAGGATCGATCTCCCCCTCTCAGGATCGGGTCCCTCTGTCTCAGGATCGGTCTCCCCCTCTCAGGATCGATCTCCCCCTCTCAGGGTCGATCTCCCCCTCTAAGGATCGGTCTCCCCCTCTCAGGATCGGTCCCCCCCTCTCAGGATCGGTCTCCCCCTCTCAGGATCGGTCTCCCCCTCTCAGGATCGATCTCCCCTCTCAGGATCGGTCTCCCCCTCTCAGGATCGGTCTCCCCTCTCAGGATCGGTCTCCCCCTCTAAGTATCGGTCCACCCCTCTCAGGATCGATCTCCCCCTCTCAGGATCGGTCCCTCCCTATCGCGATCGGTCTCCCCCTCTCGCGATCGGTCCCCCCCTCTCAGGATCGGTCCCCCCCTCTCAGGATCGGGTCCTCGGTTCTCAGGATCGATCTCCCCCTCTCAGGATCGGTCCCTCCCTCTCACGATCGGTCTCACCCTCTCAGGATCGGTCTCCCCCTCTCAGGATCGGTCTCCCCCTCTCAGGATCGGTCCCCCCCTCTCAGGATCGGGTCCTCGGTTCTCAGGATCGATCTCCCCCTCTCAGGATCGGTCTCCCCCTCTCGCGATCGGTCCCCCCCTCTCAGGATCGGTCCCCCCCTCTCAGGATCGGGTCCTCGGTTCTCAGGATCGATCTCCCCCTCTCAGGATCGGTCAACCCCCCTCTCAGGATTGGGTCCCTCGGTCTCAGGATCGGTCCCTCCCTCTCAGGATCGGTCTCCCCCTCTCAGGATCGATCGCCCCCTCTCAGGATCGGGTCCCTCGGTCTCAGGATCGGTCCCTCCCTCTCAGGATCGGTCTCACCCTCTCAGGATCGGTCTCCCCCTCTCAGGATCGATCGCCCCTTCTCAGGATCGGGTCCCTCGGTCTCAGGATCGGTCCCTCCCTCTTAGGATCGGTTTCCCCCTCTCAGGATCGGTCTCCCCCTCTCAGGATCGGTCTCCCCCTCTCAACATCGGTCTCCCCCTCTCAGGATCGATCTCCCCCTCTCAGGATCGGTCCCTCCCTCTCAGGATCGGTCTCCCCCTCTCAGGATCGGTCTCCCCCTCTCAAGATCGGTCTCCCCCTCTCAGGATCGGTCTACCCCTCTCAGGATCGGTCTCCCCCTCTCAGGATCGATCGCCCCCTCTCAGGATCGGGTCCCTCGGTCTCAGGATCGGTCCCTCCCTCTCAGGATCGGTCTCCCCCTCTCAGGATCGTTCTCCCCCTCTCAGGATCGGTCTCCCCCTTTCAGGATCGGTCCCTCCCTCTCAGGATCGATCTCCCCCTCTCAGGATCGGTCTCCCCCTCTCAGGATCGGTCTCCCACTCTCAGGATCGATCCCTCCCTCTCAGGATCGATCTCCCCCTCTCAGGATCGATCTCCCCCTCTCAGGATCGGTCCCCCCCTCTCACGATCGGTTTCCCCCTCTCAGGATCGGTCCCCCCCTCTCAGGATCGGTCTCCCCCTCTCAGGATCGGTCCCCCCCCTCTCAGGATCGGGTCATCGGTTCTCAGGATCGATCTCCCCCTCTCAGGATCGGTTTCCCCCTCTCAGGATCGGTCCCCCCCTCTCAGGATCGGTCCCTCCCTCTCAGGATCGGTCTCCCTCTCAGGATCGATCTCCCCCTCTCAGGATCGATCTCCCCCTCTCAGGATCGGTCTCCCCCTCTAAGGATCGGTCTCCCCCTCTCAGGATCGGTCTCCCCCTCTCAGGATCGATCTCCCTCTCTCAGGATCGGGTCCCTCGGTCTCAGGATCGGTCTCCCTCTCAGGATCGGTCTCCCCCTCTGAGGATCGGTCTCCCCCTCTCAGGATCGGTCTCCCCTTCTCAGGATCGATCTCCCCCTCTCAGGATCGGTCTCCCCCTCTCAGGATCGGTCTCCCCCTCTCAAGATCGGTCTCCCCCTCTCAGGATCGATCTCCCCCTCTCAGGATCGGTCCCTCCCTCTCAGGATCGGTCTCCCCCTCTCAGGATCGGTCTCCCCCTCTCAAGATCGGTCTCCCCCTCTCAGGATCGGTCTACCCCTCTCAGGATCGGTCTCCCCCTCTCAGGATCGATCGCCCCCTCTCAGGATCGGGTCCCTCCCTCTCAGGATCGGTCTCCCCCTCTCAGGATCGTTCTCCCCCTCTCAGGATCGGTCTCCCCCTTTCAGGATCGGTCCCTCCCTCTCAGGATCGATCTCCCCCTCTCAGGATCGGTCTCCCCCTCTCAGGATCGGTCTCCCACTCTCAGGATCGATCCCTCCCTCTCAGGATCGATCTCCCCCTCTCAGGATCGATCTCCCCCTCTCAGGATCGGTCCCCCCCCTCTCAGGATCGGGTCCTCGGTTCTCAGGATCGATCTCCCCCTCTCAGGATCGGTCCCCCCCCTCTCAGGATTGGGTCCCTCGGTCTCAGGATCGGTCCCTCCCTCTCAGGATCGGTCTCCCCCTCTCAGGATCGATCGCCCCCTCTCAGGATCGGGTCCCTCGGTCTCAGGATCGGTCCCTCCCTCTCAGGATCGGTCTCACCCTCTCAGGATCGGTCTCCCCCTCTCAGGATCGATCGCCCCCTCTCAGGATCGGGTCCCTCGGTCTCAGGATCGGTCCCTCCCTCTCAGGATCGGTCTCCCCCTCTCAGGATCGGTCTCCCCCTCTCAGGATCGATCTCCCCCTCTCAGGATCGGTCTCCCCCTCTCAGGATCGATCTCCCCCTCTCAGGATCGGTCTCCCCCTCGAAGGATCGGTCTCTCCCTCTCAGGATCGGTCTCCCCATCTCAGGATCGGTCTCCCCTTCTCAGAATCGATCTCCCCCTCTCAAGATCGATCCCTCCCTCTCAGGATCGGTCTCCCCCTCTCAGGATCGTTCTCCCCCTCTCAGGATCGGCCCCCCCCCCCTCTCAGGATCGGTCCCCCCCTCTCAGGATCGGGTCCTCGGTTCTCAGGATCGGTCTCCCCCTCTCAGGATCGGTCTCCCCCTCTCAGGATCGATCTCCCCCTCTCAGGATCGGGTCCCTCGGTCTCAGGATCGGTCCCTCCCTCTCAGGAACGGTCTCCCCCTCTCAGGATCGGTCTCCCCCTCTCAGGATCGATCTCCCCCTCCCAGGATCGGGTCCCTCGGTCTCAGGATCGGTCCCTGCCTCTCAGGATCGATCTCCCCCTCTCAGGATCGATCTCCCCCTCTCAGGATCGATCTCCCCCTCTCAGGATCGGTCCCTCCCTCTCAGGATCGATCTCCCCCTCTCTGGATCGATCTCCCTCTCAGGATCGATCTCCCCCTCTCAGGATCGATCTCCCCCTCTCTTGATCAATCTCCCTCTCAGGTATCGATCTCCCCCTCTCAGGATCGATCTCCCCCTCTCAGGATCGGGTCCCTCTGTCTCAGGATCGGTCTCCCCCTCTCAGGATCGATCTCCCCCTCTCAGGGTCGATCTCCCCCTCTAAGGATCGGTCTCCCCCTCTCAGGATCGGTCCCCCCCTCTCAGGATCGGTCTCCCCCTCTCAGGATCGGTCTCCCCCTCTCAGGATCGATCTCCCCTCTCAGGATCGGTCTCCCCCTCTCAGGATCGGTCTCCCCTCTCAGGATCGGTCTCCCCCTCTAAGTATCGGTCCACCCCTCTCAGGATCGATCTCCCCCTCTCAGGATCGGTCCCTCCCTATCGCGATCGGTCTCCCCCTCTCGCGATCGGTCCCCCCCTCTCAGGATCGGTCCCCCCCTCTCAGGATCGGGTCCTCGGTTCTCAGGATCGATCTCCCCCTCTCAGGATCGGTCCCTCCCTCTCACGATCGGTCTCACCCTCTCAGGATCGGTCTCCCCCTCTCAGGATCGGTCTCCCCCTCTCAGGATCGGTCCCCCCCTCTCAGGATCGGGTCCTCGGTTCTCAGGATCGATCTCCCCCTCTCAGGATCGGTCTCCCCCTCTCGCGATCGGTCCCCCCCTCTCAGGATCGGTCCCCCCCTCTCAGGATCGGGTCCTCGGTTCTCAGGATCGATCTCCCCCTCTCAGGATCGGTCAACCCCCCTCTCAGGATTGGGTCCCTCGGTCTCAGGATCGGTCCCTCCCTCTCAGGATCGGTCTCCCCCTCTCAGGATCGATCGCCCCCTCTCAGGATCGGGTCCCTCGGTCTCAGGATCGGTCCCTCCCTCTCAGGATCGGTCTCACCCTCTCAGGATCGGTCTCCCCCTCTCAGGATCGATCGCCCCTTCTCAGGATCGGGTCCCTCGGTCTCAGGATCGGTCCCTCCCTCTTAGGATCGGTTTCCCCCTCTCAGGATCGGTCTCCCCCTCTCAGGATCGGTCCCTCCCTCTCAGGATCGATCTCCCCCTCTCAGGATCGATCCCTCCCTCTCAGGATCGATCTCCCCCTCTCAGGATCGATCTCCCCCTCTCAGGATCGGTCCCCCCCTCTCACGATCGGTCTCCCCCTCTCAGGATCGGTCCCCCCCTCTCAGGATCGGTCCCCCCCTCTCAGGATCGGTCCCTCCCTCTCAGGATCGGTCCCTCCCTCTCAGGATCGATCTCCCCCTCTCAGGATCGATCTCACTCTCATGATCGATCTCCCCCTCTCAGGATCGGTCTCCCCCTCTCAGGATCGGTCTCCCCTCTCAGGATCGGTCTCCCCCTCTAAGGATCGGTCCCCCCCTCTCACGATCGGTCTCCCCCTCTCAGGATCGGTCCCCCCCTCTCAGGATGGATCTCCCCCTCTCAGGATCGATCTCACTCTCATGATCGATCTCCACCTCTCAGGATCGGTCCCCCACTCTCACGATCGGTCTCCCCCTCTCAGGATCGGTCCCCCCCTCTCAGGATCGGTCTCCCCCTCTCAGGATCGGTCCCTCCCTCTCAGGATCGGTCCCTCCCTCTCAGGATCGATCTCCCCCTCTCAGGATCGATCTCCCCCTCTCAGGATCGATCTCCCCCTCTCTTGATCAATCTCCCTCTCAGGTATCGATCTCCCCCTCTCAGGATCGGTCTCCCCCTCTCAGGTATCGATCTCCCCCTCTCAGGATCGGTCTCCCCCTCTCAGGATCGATATCCCCCTCTCAGGATCGATCTCCCCCTCTCAGGATCGATCTCCCCCCCTCTCAGGATCGATCTCCCCCTCTCAGGATCGGTCTCCCCCTCTAAGGATCGGTCTCCCCCTCTCAGGATCGATCTCCCCCTCTCAGGATCGGGTCCCTCGGTCTCAGGATCGGTCTCCCCCTCTCAGGATCGGTCTCCCCCTCTCAGGATCGATCTCCCCCTCTCAGGATCGATCTCCCCCTCTCAGGATCGGTCTCCCCCTCTAAGGATCGGTCTCCCCCTCTCAGGATCGGCCTCCCTCTCTCAGGATCGGGTTCCTCGGTCTCAGATTCGGTCTCCCTCTCTCAGGATCGATCTCCCCCTCTCAGGATCGGTCCCCCCCCCTCTCAGGATTGGGTCCCTCGGTCTCAGGATCGGTCCCTCCCTCTCAGGATCGGTCTCCCCCTCTCAGGATCGATCGCCCCCTCTCAGGATCGGGTCCCTCGGTCTCAGGATCGGTCCCTCCCTCTCAGGATCGGTCTCACCCTCTCAGGATCGGTCTCCCCCTCTCAGGATCGATCGCCCCTTCTCAGGATCGGGTCCCTCGGTCTCAGGATCGGTCCCTCCCTCTTAGGATCGGTTTCCCCCTCTCAGGATCGGTCTCCCCCTCTCAGGATCGGTCCCTCCCTCTCAGGATCGATCTCCCCCTCTCAGGATCGATCCCTCCCTCTCAGGATCGATCTCCCCCTCTCAGGATCGATCTCCCCCTCTCAGGATCGGTCCCCCCCTCTCAGGATCGGTCCCCCCCTCTCAGGATCGGTCCCTCCCTCTCAGGATCGGTCCCTCCCTCTCAGGATCGATCTCCCCCTCTCAGGATCGATCTCACTCTCATGATCGATCTCCCCCTCTCAGGATCGGTCTCCCCCTCTCAGGATCGGTCTCCCCTCTCAGGATCGGTCTCCCCCTCTAAGGATCGGTCCCCCCCTCTCACGATCGGTCTCCCCCTCTCAGGATCGGTCCCCCCCCTCTCAGGATGGATCTCCCCCTCTCAGGATCGATCTCACTCTCATGATCGATCTCCACCTCTCAGGATCGGTCCCCCACTCTCACGAACGGTCTCCCCCTCTCAGGATCGGTCCCCCCCTCTCAGGATCGGTCTCCCCCTCTCAGGATCGGTCCCTCCCTCTCAGGATCGGTCCCTCCCTCTCAGGATCGATCTCCCCCTCTCAGGATCGATCTCCCCCTCTCAGGATCGATCTCACTCTCATGATCGATCTCCCCCTCTCAGGATCGATCTCCCCCTCTCTTGATCAATCTCCCTCTCAGGTATCGATCTCCCCCTCTCAGGATCGGTCTCCCCCTCTCAGGTATCGATCTCCCCCTCTCAGGATCGGTCTCCCCCTCTCAGGATCGATATCCCCCTCTCAGGATCGATCTCCCCCTCTCAGGATCGATCTCCCCCCCTCTCAGGATCGATCTCCCCCTCTCAGGATCGGTCTCCCCCTCTAAGGATCGGTCTCCCCCTCTCAGGATCGATCTCCCCCTCTCAGGATCGGGTCCCTCGGTCTCAGGATCGGTCTCCCCCTCTCAGGATCGGTCTCCCCCTCTCAGGATCGATCTCCCCCTCTCAGGATCGATCTCCCCCTCTCAGGATCGGTCTCCCCCTCTAAGGATCGGTCTCCCCATCTCAGGATCGGTCTCCCTCTCTCAGGATCGGGTCCCTCGGTCTCAGATTCGGTCTCCCTCTCTCAGGATCGGTCTCCCCCTCTCAAGATCGGTCTCTCTTTCAGGATCGATCTCCCTCTCTCAGGATCGGTCTCCCCCTCTCAAGATCGGTCTCCCTCTCAGGATCGATCTCCCCCTCTCAGGATCGGTCTCCCCCTCTAAGGATCGGTCTCCCTCTCTCAGGATCGATCTCCCTCTCTCAGGATCGGTCTCCCCCTCTCAAGATCGGTCTCCCTCTCAGGATCGATCTCCCCCTCTCAGGATCGGTCTCCCCCTCTAAGGATCGGTCCGCCCCTCTCAGGATCGGTCTCCACCTCTCAGGATCGATCTCCCTCTCTCAGGATCGGGTCCCTCGGTCTCAGGATCGGTCGCCCTCTCTCAGGATCGGTCTCCCTCTCTCAGGATCGATCTCCCTCTCTCAGGATCGGTCTCCCCCTCTCAAGATCGGTCTCCCCCTCTCAGGATCGATCTCCCCCTCTCAGGATCGGTCTCCCCCTCTCAGGATCGTTCTCCCCCTCTCAGGATCGGTCCCTCCCTCTCAATATCGGTCTCCCCCTCTCAGGATCGATCTCCCCCTCTCAGGATCGGTCTCCCTCTCTCAGGATGGATCTCCCTCTCTCAGGATCGGTCTCCCCCTCTCAAGATCGGTCTCCCCCTCTCAGGATCGATCTCCCCCTCTCAGGATCGGTCTCCCCTTCTCAGGATCGTTCTCCCCCTCTCAGGATCGGTCTCCCCCTTTCAGGATCGATCTCCCCCTCTCAGGATCGGTCCCCCCCTCTCAGGATTGGGTCCCTCGGTCTCAGGATCGGTCTCCCCCTCTCAGGATCGATCTCCCCCTCTCAGGATCGGTCTCCCCTTCTCAGGATCGATCTCCCCCTCTCAGGATCGGTCTCCCCCTCTCAGGATCGGTCTCCCCCTCTCAAGATCGGTCGCCCCTTCTCAGGATCGGTCTCCCCCTCTCAAGATCGGTCTCCCCCTCTCAGGATCGGTCTCCCCCTCTCAAGATCGGTCTCCCCTTCTCAGGATCGGTCTCCCCCTCTCAGGATCGGTCTCCCCTTCTCAGGATCGGTCTCCCCCTCTCAGGATCGGTCTCCCCCTCTCAAGATCGGTCTCCCCCTCTCAGGATCGATCTCCCCCTCTCAGAATCGGTCCCTCCCTCTCAGGATCGGTCTCCCCCTCTCAGGATCGGTCTCCCCCTCTCAAGATCGGTCTCCCCCTCTCAGGATCGGTCTACCCCTCTCAGGATCGGTCTCCCCCTCTCAGGATCGATCGCCCCCTCTCAGGATCGGGTCCCTCGGTCTCAGGATCGGTCCCTCCCTCTCAGGATCGGTCTCCCCCTCTCAGGATCGTTCTCCCCCTCTCAGGATCGGTCTCCCACTTTCAGGATCGGTCCCTCCCTCTCAGGATCGATCTCCCCCTCTCAGGATCGGTCTCCCCCTCTCAGGATCGGTCTCCCACTCTCAGGATCGATCCCTCCCTCTCAGGATCGATCTCCCCCTCTCAGGATCGATCTCCCCCTCTCAGGATCGGTCCCCCCCTCTCACGATCGGTTTCCCCCTCTCAGGATCGGTCCCCCCCTCTCAGGATCGGTCTCCCCCTCTCAGGATCGGTCCCCCCCCTCTCAGGATCGGGTCATCGGTTCTCAGGATCGATCTCCCCCTCTCAGGATCGGTCTCCCCCTCTCGCGATCGGTCCCCCCCTCTCAGGATCGGTCCCCCCCTCTCAGGATCGGGTCCTCGGTTCTCAGGATCGGTCCCTCCCTCTCAGGATCGGTCTCCCCCTCTCAGGATCGATCGCCCCCTCTCAGGATCGGTCTCCCCCTCTCAGGATCGGTCCCCCCCCCTCTCAGGATCGGGTCATCGGTTCTCAGGATCGATCTCCCCCTCTCAGGATCGGTCTCCCCCTCTCGCGATCGGTCCCCCCCTCTCAGGATCGGTCCCCCCCTCTCAGGATTGGGTCCCTCGGTCTCAGGATCGGTCCCTCCCTCTCAGGATCGGTCTCCCCCTCTCAGGATCGATCGCCCCCTCTCAGGATCGGGTCCCTCGGTCTCAGGATCGGTCCCTCCCTCTCAGGATCGGTCTCACCCTCTCAGGATCGATCTCCCCCTCTCAGGATCGATCGGCCCCTCTCAGGATCGGGTCACTCGGTCTCAGGATCGGTCCCTCCCTCTCAGGATCGGTCTCCCCCTCTCAGGATCGGTCTCCCCCTCTCAGCATCGGTCCCTCCCTCTCAGGATCGATCTCCCCCTCTCAGGATCGGTCTCCCCCTCTCAGGATCGGTCCCTCCCTCTCAGGATCGGTCCCTCCCTCTCAGGATCGATCTCCCCCTCTCAGGATCGATCTCCCCCTCTCAGGATCGATCTCCCCCTCTCTGGATCGATCTCACTCTCATGATCGATCTCCCCCTCTCAGGATCGATCTCCCCCTCTCTTGATCAATCTCCCTCTCAGGTATCGATCTCCCCCTCTCAGGATCGGTCTCCCCCTCTCAGGATCGATATCCCCCTCTCAGGATCGATCTCCCCCTCTCAGGATCGACCTCCCCCCCTCTCAGGATCGATCTCCCCCTCTAAGGATCGGTCTCCCCCTCTCAGGATCGGTCTCCCCCTCTCAGGATCGATCTCCCCCTCTCAGGATCGGTCTCCCCCTCTCAGGATCGATCTCCCCCTCTCAGGATCGATCTCCCCCTCTCAGGATCGGGTCCCTCGGTCTCAGGATCGGTCTCCCCCTCTCAGGATCGGTCTCCCCCTCTCAGGATCGATCTTCCCCTCTCAGGATCGATCTCCCCCTCTCAGGATCGGTCTCCCCCTCTAAGGATCGGTCTCCCCCTCTCAGGATCGGTCTCCCCCTCTCAGGATCGATCTCCCTCTCTCAGGATCGGGTCCCTCGGTCTCAGGATCGGTCTCCCTCTCTCAGGATCGGTCTCCCTCTCTCAGGAACGATCTCCCTCTCTCAGGATCGGTCTCCCCCTCTCAGGATCGGTCTCCCTCTCAGGATCGATCTCCCCCTCTCAGGATCGATCTCCCCCTCTCAGGATCGGTCTCCCCCTCTAAGGATCGGTCTCCCCCTCTCAGGATCGGTCTCCCCCTCTCAGGATCGATCTCCCTCTCTCAGGATCGGGTCCCTCGGTCTCAGGATCGGTCTCCCTCTCAGGATCGGTCTCCCCCTCTAAGGATCGGTCTCCCCCTCTCAGGATCGGTCTCCCCTTCTCAGGATCGATCTCCCCCTCTCAGGATCGGTCTCCCCCTCTCAGGATCGGTCTCCCCCTCTCAAGATCGGTCTCCCCCTCTCAGGATCGATCTCCCCCTCTCAGGATCGGTCCCTCCCTCTCAGGATCGGTCTCCCCCTCTCAGGATCGGTCTCCCCCTCTCAAGATCGGTCTCCCCCTCTCAGGATCGGTCTACCCCTCTCAGGATCGGTCTCCCCCTCTCAGGATCGATCGCCCCCTCTCAGGATCGGGTCCCTCGGTCTCAGGATCGGTCCCTCCCTCTCAGGATCGGTCTCCCCCTCTCAGGATCGTTCTCCCCCTCTCAGGATCGGTCTCCCCCTTTCAGGATCGGTCCCTCCCTCTCAGGATCGATCTCCCCCTCTCAGGATCGGTCTCCCCCTCTCAGGATCGGTCTCCCACTCTCAGGATCGATCCCTCCCTCTCAGGATCGATCTCCCCCTCTCAGGATCGGTCCCCCCCTCTCACGATCGGTTTCCCCCTCTCAGGATCGGTCCCCCCCTCTCAGGATCGGTCTCCCCCTCTCAGGATCGGTCCCCCCCCTCTCAGGATCGGGTCATCGGTTCTCAGGATCGATCTCCCCCTCTCAGGATCGGTCTCCCCCTCTCGCGATCGGTCCCCCCCTCTCAGGATCGGTCCCCCCCTCTCAGGATCGGGTCCTCGGTTCTCAGGATCGATCTCCCCCTCTCAGGATCGGTCCCCCCCCTCTCAGGATTGGGTCCCTCGGTCTCAGGATCGGTCCCTCCCTCTCAGGATCGGTCTCCCCCTCTCAGGATCGATCGCCCCCTCTCAGGATCGGGTCCCTCGGTCTCAGGATCGGTCCCTCCCTCTCAGGATCGGTCTCACCCTCTCAGGATCGGTCTCCCCCTCTCAGGATCGATCGGCCCCTCTCAGGATCGGGTCACTCGGTCTCAGGATCGGTCCCTCCCTCTCAGGATCGGTCTCCCCCTCTCAGGATCGGTCTCCCCCTCTCAGGATCGGTCCCTCCCTCTCAGGATCGATCTCCCCCTCTCAGGATCGGTCTCCCCCTCTCAGGATCGGTCCCTCCCTCTCAGGATCGGTCCCTCCCTCTCAGGATCGATCTCCCCCTCTCAGGATCGATCTCCCCCTCTCAGGATCGATCTCCCCCTCTCTGGATCGATCTCACTCTCATGATCGATCTCCCCCTCTCAGGATCGATCTCCCCCTCTCTTGATCAATCTCCCTCTCAGGTATCGATCTCCCCCTCTCAGGATCGGTCTCCCCCTCTCAGGATCGATATCCCCCTCTCAGGATCGATCTCCCCCTCTCAGGATCGACCTCCCCCCCTCTCAGGATCGATCTCCCCCTCTAAGGATCGGTCTCCCCCTCTCAGGATCGGTCTCCCCCTCTCAGGATCGATCTCCCCCTCTCAGGATCGGTCTCCCCCTCTCAGGATCGATCTCCCCCTCTCAGGATCGGGTCCCTCGGTCTCAGGATCGGTCTCCCCCTCTCAGGATCGGTCTCCCCCTCTCAGGATCGATCTTCCCCTCTCAGGATCGATCTCCCCCTCTCAGGATCGGTCTCCCCCTCTAAGGATCGGTCTCCCCCTCTCAGGATCGGTCTCCCCCTCTCAGGATCGATCTCCCTCTCTCAGGATCGGGTCCCTCGGTCTCAGGATCGGTCTCCCTCTCTCAGGATCGGTCTCCCTCTCTCAGGAACGATCTCCCTCTCTCAGGATCGGTCTCCCCCTCTCAGGATCGGTCTCCCTCTCAGGATCGATCTCCCCCTCTCAGGATCGATCTCCCCCTCTCAGGATCGGTCTCCCCCTCTAAGGATCGGTCTCCCCCTCTCAGGATCGGTCTCCCCCTCTCAGGATCGATCTCCCTCTCTCAGGATCGGGTCCCTCGGTCTCAGGATCGGTCTCCCTCTCAGGATCGGTCTCCCCCTCTAAGGATCGGTCTCCCCCTCTCAGGATCGGTCTCCCCTTCTCAGGATCGATCTCCCCCTCTCAGGATCGGTCTCCCCCTCTCAGGATCGGTCTCCCCCTCTCAAGATCGGTCTCCCCCTCTCAGGATCGATCTCCCCCTCTCAGGATCGGTCCCTCCCTCTCAGGATCGGTCTCCCCCTCTCAGGATCGGTCTCCCCCTCTCAAGATCGGTCTCCCCCTCTCAGGATCGGTCTACCCCTCTCAGGATCGGTCTCCCCCTCTCAGGATCGATCGCCCCCTCTCAGGATCGGGTCCCTCGGTCTCAGGATCGGTCCCTCCCTCTCAGGATCGGTCTCCCCCTCTCAGGATCGTTCTCCCCCTCTCAGGATCGGTCTCCCCCTTTCAGGATCGGTCCCTCCCTCTCAGGATCGATCTCCCCCTCTCAGGATCGGTCTCCCCCTCTCAGGATCGGTCTCCCACTCTCAGGATCGATCCCTCCCTCTCAGGATCGATCTCCCCCTCTCAGGATCGGTCCCCCCCTCTCACGATCGGTTTCCCCCTCTCAGGATCGGTCCCGCCCTCTCAGGATCGGTCTCCCCCTCTCAGGATCGGTCCCCCCCCTCTCAGGATCGGGTCATCGGTTCTCAGGATCGATCTCCCCCTCTCAGGATCGGTCTCCCCCTCTCGCGATCGGTCCCCCCCTCTCAGGATCGGTCCCCCCCTCTCAGGATCGGGTCCTCGGTTCTCAGGATCGATCTCCCCCTCTCAGGATCGGTCCCCCCCCTCTCAGGATTGGGTCCCTCGGTCTCAGGATCGGTCCCTCCCTCTCAGGATCGGTCTCCCCCTCTCAGGATCGATCGCCCCCTCTCAGGATCGGGTCCCTCGGTCTCAGGATCGGTCCCTCCCTCTCAGGATCGGTCTCACCCTCTCAGGATCGGTCTCCCCCTCTCAGGATCGATCGGCCCCTCTCAGGATCGGGTCACTCGGTCTCAGGATCGGTCCCTCCCTCTCAGGATCGGTCTCCCCCTCTCAGGATCGGTCTCCCCCTCTCAGGATCTGTCCCTCCCTCTCAGGATCGATCTCCCCCTCTCAGGATCGGTCTCCCCCTCTCAGGATCGATCCCTCCCTCTCAGGATCGATCTTTCCCTCTCAGGATCGATCTCCCCCTCTCAGGATCGGTCCCCCCCTCTCACGATCGGTCTCCCCCTCTCAGGATCGGTCCCCCCCTCTCAGGATCGGTCTCCCCCTCTCAGGATCGGTCCCTCCCTCTCAGGATCGGTCTCCCTCTCAGGATCGATCTCCCCCTCTCAGGATCGATCTCCCCCTCTCAGGATCGGTCTCCCCCTCTAAGGATCGGTCTCCCCCTCTCAGGATCGGTCTCCCCCTCTCAGGATCGATCTCCCTCTCTCAGGATCGGGTCCCTCGGTCTCAGGATCGGTCTCCCTCTCAGGATCGGTCTCCCCCTCTAAGGATCGGTCTCCCCCTCTCAGGATCGGTCTCCCCTTCTCAGGATCGATCTCCCCATCTCAGGATCGGTCTCCCCCTCTCAGGATCGGTCTCCCCCTCTCAAGATCGATCTCCCCCTCTCAGGATCGGTCCCTCCCTCTCAGGATCGGTCTCCCCCTCTCAGGATCGGTCT
The DNA here is from genome assembly GCF_044704955.1 of Pristiophorus japonicus. Classification (NCBI taxonomy): domain Eukaryota; kingdom Metazoa; phylum Chordata; class Chondrichthyes; family Pristiophoridae; genus Pristiophorus; species Pristiophorus japonicus. The sequence continues at coordinate 252,452,575 of NC_091983.1, read as the reverse complement.
CCCCCTCTCAAGATCGGTCTCCCCCTCTCAGGATCGGTCTACCCCTCTCAGGATCGGTCTCCCCCTCTCAGGATCGATCGCCCCCTCTCAGGATCGGGTCCCTCGGTCTCAGGATCGGTCCCTCCCTCTCAGGATCGGTCTCCCCCTCTCAGGATCGTTCTCCCCCTCTCAGGATCGGTCTCCCCCTTTCAGGATCGGTCCCTCCCTCTCAGGATCGATCTCCCCCTCTCAGGATCGGTCTCCCCCTCTCAGGATCGGTCTCCCACTCTCAGGATCGATCCCTCCCTCTCAGGATCGATCTCCCCCTCTCAGGATCGATCTCCCCCTCTCAGGATCGGTCCCCCCCCTCTCAGGATCGGGTCCTCGGTTCTCAGGATCGATCTCCCCCTCTCAGGATCGGTCCCCCCCCCTCTCAGGATTGGGTCCCTCGGTCTCAGGATCGGTCCCTCCCTCTCAGGATCGGTCTCCCCCTCTCAGGATCGATCGCCCCCTCTCAGGATCGGGTCCCTCGGTCTCAGGATCGGTCCCTCCCTCTCAGGATCGGTCTCCCCCTCTCAGGATCGTTCTCCCCCTCTCAGGATCGGTCTCCCCCTTTCAGGATCGGTCCCTCCCTCTCAGGATCGATCTCCCCCTCTCAGGATCGGTCTCCCCCTCTCAGGATCGGTCTCCCACTCTCAGGATCGATCCCTCCCTCTCAGGATCGATCTCCCCCTCTCAGGATCGATCTCCCCCTCTCAGGATCGGTCCCCCCCTCTCACGATCGGTTTCCCCCTCTCAGGATCGGTCCCCCCCTCTCAGGATCGGTCTCCCCCTCTCAGGATCGATCTCCCCCTCTCAGGATCGGTCTCCCCCTCTCGCGATCGGTCCCCCCCTCTCAGGATCGGTCCCCCCCTCTCAGGATCGGGTCCTCGGTTCTCAGGATCGATCTCCCCCTCTCAGGATCGGTCCCCCCCCTCTCAGGATTGGGTCCCTCGGTCTCAGGATCGATCGCCCCCTCTCAGGATCGGGTCCCTCGGTCTCAGGATCGGTCCCTCCCTCTCAGGATCGGTCTCCCCCTCTCAGGATCGGTCTCCCCCTCTCAGGATCGATCTCCCCCTCTCAGGATCGGTCTCCCCCTCTCAGGATCGATCTCCCCCTCTCAGGATCGGTCTCCCCCTCGAAGGATCGGTCTCTCCCTCTCAGGATCGGTCTCCCCATCTCAGGATCGGTCTCCCCTTCTCAGGATCGATCTCCCCCTCTCAAGATCGATCCCTCCCTCTCAGGATCGGTCTCCCCCTCTCAGGATCGTTCTCCCCCTCTCAGGATCGGCCCCCCCCTCTCAGGATCGGTCCCCCCCTCTCAGGATCGGGTCCTCGGTTCTCAGGATCGGTCTCCCCCTCTCAGGATCGGTCCCCCCCTCTCAGGATCGGGTCCTCGGTTCTCAGGATCGATCTCCCCCTCTCAGGATCGGTCTCCCCCTCTCGCGATCGGTCCCCCCCTCTCAGGATCGGTCCCCCCCTCTCAGGATCGGGTCCTCGGTTCTCAGGATCGATCTCCCCCTCTCAGGATCGGTCCCCCCCCTCTCAGGATTGGGTCCCTCGGTCTCAGGATCGGTCCCTCCCTCTCAGGATCGGTCTCCCCCTCTCAGGATCGATCGCCCCCTCTCAGGATCGGGTCCCTCGGTCTCAGGATCGGTCCCTCCCTCTCAGGATCGGTCTCACCCTCTCAGGATCGGTCTCCCCCTCTCAGGATCGATCGCCCCTTCTCAGGATCGGGTCCCTCGGTCTCAGGATCGGTCCCTCCCTCTTAGGATCGGTTTCCCCCTCTCAGGATCGGTCTCCCCCTCTCAGGATCGGTCCCTCCCTCTCAGGATCGATCTCCCCCTCTCAGGATCGATCCCTCCCTCTCAGGATCGATCTCCCCCTCTCAGGATCGATCTCCCCCTCTCAGGATCGGTCCCCCCCTCTCACGATCGGTCTCCCCCTCTCAGGATCGGTCCCCCCCTCTCAGGATCGGTCCCTCCCTCTCAGGATCGGTCCCTCCCTCTCAGGATCGATCTCCCCCTCTCAGGATCGATCTCACTCTCATGATCGATCTCCCCCTCTCAGGATCGGTCTCCCCCTCTCAGGATCGGTCTCCCCTCTCAGGATCGGTCTCCCCCTCTAAGGATCGGTCCCCCCCTCTCACGATCGGTCTCCCCCTCTCAGGATCGGTCCCCCCCTCTCAGGATGGATCTCCCCCTCTCAGGATCGATCTCACTCTCATGATCGATCTCCACCTCTCAGGATCGGTCCCCCACTCTCACGATCGGTCTCCCCCTCTCAGGATCGGTCCCCCCCTCTCAGGATCGGTCTCCCCCTCTCAGGATCGGTCCCTCCCTCTCAGGATCGGTCCCTCCCTCTCAGGATCGATCTCCCCCTCTCAGGATCGATCTCCCCCTCTCAGGATCGATCTCACTCTCATGATCGATCTCCCCCTCTCAGGATCGATCTCCCCCTCTCAGGATCGGGTCCTCGGTTCTCAGGATCGATCTCCCCCTCTCAGGATCGGTCCCTCCCTCTCAGGATCGATCTCCCCCTCTCAGGATCGATCCCTCCCTCTCAGGATCGGTCCCTCCCTCTCAGGATCGGTCTCCCCCTCTCAGGATCGATCGCCCCCTCTCAGGATCGGGTCCCTCGGTCTCAGGATCGGTCCCTCCCTCTCAGGATCGGTCTCCCCCTCTCAGGATCGTTCTCCCCCTCTCAGGATCGGTCTCCCCCTTTCAGGATCGGTCCCTCCCTCTCAGGATCGATCTCCCCCTCTCAGGATCGGTCTCCCCCTCTCAGGATCGGTCTCCCACTCTCAGGATCGATCCCTCCCTCTCAGGATCGATCTCCCCCTCTCAGGATCGATCTCCCCCTCTCAGGATCGGTCCCCCCCTCTCACGATCGGTTTCCCCCTCTCAGGATCGGTCCCCCCCTCTCAGGATCGGTCTCCCCCTCTCAGGATCGATCTCCCCCTCTCAGGATCGGTCTCCCCCTCTCGCGATCGGTCCCCCCCTCTCAGGATCGGTCCCCCCCTCTCAGGATCGGGTCCTCGGTTCTCAGGATCGATCTCCCCCTCTCAGGATCGGTCCCCCCCCTCTCAGGATTGGGTCCCTCGGTCTCAGGATCGATCGCCCCCTCTCAGGATCGGGTCCCTCGGTCTCAGGATCGGTCCCTCCCTCTCAGGATCGGTCTCCCCCTCTCAGGATCGGTCTCCCCCTCTCAGGATCGATCTCCCCCTCTCAGGATCGGTCTCCCCCTCTCAGGATCGATCTCCCCCTCTCAGGATCGGTCTCCCCCTCGAAGGATCGGTCTCTCCCTCTCAGGATCGGTCTCCCCATCTCAGGATCGGTCTCCCCTTCTCAGGATCGATCTCCCCCTCTCAAGATCGATCCCTCCCTCTCAGGATCGGTCTCCCCCTCTCAGGATCGTTCTCCCCCTCTCAGGATCGGCCCCCCCCCTCTCAGGATCGGTCCCCCCCTCTCAGGATCGGGTCCTCGGTTCTCAGGATCGGTCTCCCCCTCTCAGGATCGGTCCCCCCCTCTCAGGATCGGGTCCTCGGTTCTCAGGATCGATCTGCCCCTCTCAGGATCGGTCTCCCCCTCTCGCGATCGGTCCCCCCCTCTCAGGATCGGTCCCCCCCTCTCAGGATCGGGTCCTCGGTTCTCAGGATCGATCTCCCCCTCTCAGGATCGGTCCCCCCCCTCTCAGGATTGGGTCCCTCGGTCTCAGGATCGGTCCCTCCCTCTCAGGATCGGTCTCCCCCTCTCAGGATCGATCGCCCCCTCTCAGGATCGGGTCCCTCGGTCTCAGGATCGGTCCCTCCCTCTCAGGATCGGTCTCACCCTCTCAGGATCGGTCTCCCCCTCTCAGGATCGATCGCCCCTTCTCAGGATCGGGTCCCTCGGTCTCAGGATCGGTCCCTCCCTCTTAGGATCGGTTTCCCCCTCTCAGGATCGGTCTCCCCCTCTCAGGATCGGTCCCTCCCTCTCAGGATCGATCTCCCCCTCTCAGGATCGATCCCTCCCTCTCAGGATCGATCTCCCCCTCTCAGGATCGATCTCCCCCTCTCAGGATCGGTCCCCCCCTCTCACGATCGGTCTCCCCCTCTCAGGATCGGTCCCCCCCTCTCAGGATCGGTCCCTCCCTCTCAGGATCGGTCCCTCCCTCTCAGGATCGATCTCCCCCTCTCAGGATCGATCTCACTCTCATGATCGATCTCCCCCTCTCAGGATCGGTCTCCCCCTCTCAGGATCGGTCTCCCCTCTCAGGATCGGTCTCCCCCTCTAAGGATCGGTCCCCCCCTCTCACGATCGGTCTCCCCCTCTCAGGATCGGTCCCCCCCTCTCAGGATGGATCTCCCCCTCTCAGGATCGATCTCACTCTCATGATCGATCTCCACCTCTCAGGATCGGTCCCCCACTCTCACGATCGGTCTCCCCCTCTCAGGATCGGTCCCCCCCTCTCAGGATCGGTCTCCCCCTCTCAGGATCGGTCCCTCCCTCTCAGGATCGGTCCCTCCCTCTCAGGATCGATCTCCCCCTCTCAGGATCGATCTCCCCCTCTCAGGATCGATCTCACTCTCATGATCGATCTCCCCCTCTCAGGATCGATCTCCCCCTCTCTTGATCAATCTCCCTCTCAGGTATCGATCTCCCCCTCTCAGGATCGGTCTCCCCCTCTCAGGTATCGATCTCCCCCTCTCAGGATCGGTCTCCCCCTCTCAGGATCGATATCCCCCTCTCAGGATCGATCTCCCCCTCTCAGGATCGATCTCCCCCCCTCTCAGGATCGATCTCCCCCTCTCAGGATCCGTCTCCCCCTCTAAGGATCGGTCTCCCCCTCTCAGGATCGATCTCCCCCTCTCAGGATCGGGTCCCTCGGTCTCAGGATCGGTCTCCCCCTCTCAGGATCGGTCTCCCCCTCTCAGGATCGATCTCCCCCTCTCAGGATCGATCTCCCCCTCTCAGGATCGGTCTCCCCCTCTAAGGATCGGTCTCCCCCTCTCAGGATCGGTCTCCCTCTCTCAGGATCGGGTCCCTCGGTCTCAGATTCGGTCTCCCTCTCTCAGGATCGGTCTCCCCCTCTCAAGATCGGTCTCCCTTTCAGGATCGATCTCCCTCTCTCAGGATCGGTCTCCCCCTCTCAAGATCGGTCTCCCTCTCAGGATCGATCTCCCCCTCTCAGGATCGGTCTCCCCCTCTAAGGATCGGTCTCCCTCTCTCAGGATCGATCTCCCTCTCTCAGGATCGGTCTCCCCCTCTCAAGATCGGTCTCCCTCTCAGGATCGATCTCCCCCTCTCAGGATCGGTCTCCCCCTCTAAGGATCGGTCCGCCCCTCTCAGGATCGGTCTCCCCCTCTCAGGATCGATCTCCCTCTCTCAGGATCGGGTCCCTCGGTCTCAGGATCGGTCGCCCTCTCTCAGGATCGGTCTCCCTCTCTCAGGATCGATCTCCCTCTCTCAGGATCGGTCTCCCCCTCTCAAGATCGGTCTCCCCCTCTCAGGATCGATCTCCCCCTCTCAGGATCGGTCTCCCCCTCTCAGGATCGTTCTCCCCCTCTCAGGATCGGTCCCTCCCTCTCAATATCGGTCTCCCCCTCTCAGGATCGATCTCCCCCTCTCAGGATCGGTCTCCCTCTCTCAGGATCGATCTCCCTCTCTCAGGATCGGTCTCCCCCTCTCAAGATCGGTCTCCCCCTCTCAGGATCGATCTCCCCCTCTCAGGATCGGTCTCCCCTTCTCAGGATCGTTCTCCCCCTCTCAGGATCGGTCTCCCCCTTTCAGGATCGATCTCCCCCTCTCAGGATCGGTCCCCCCCTCTCAGGATTGGGTCCCTCGGTCTCAGGATCGGTCTCCCCCTCTCAGGATCGATCTCCCCCTCTCAGGATCGGTCTCCCCTTCTCAGGATCGATCTCCCCCTCTCAGGATCGGTCTCCCCCTCTCAGGATCGGTCTCCCCCTCTCAAGATCGGTCGCCCCTTCTCAGGATCGGTCTCCCCCTCTCAAGATCGGTCTCCCCCTCTCAGGATCGGTCTCCCCCTCTCAAGATCGGTCTCCCCTTCTCAGGATCGGTCTCCCCCTCTCAGGATCGGTCTCCCCTTCTCAGGATCGATCTCCCCCTCTCAGGATCGGTCTCCCCCTCTCAGGATCGGTCTCCCCCTCTCAAGATCGGTCTCCCCCTCTCAGGATCGATCTCCCCCTCTCAGGATCGGTCCCTCCCTCTCAGGATCGGTCTCCCCCTCTCAGGATCGGTCTCCCCCTCTCAAGATCGGTCTCCCCCTCTCAGGATCGGTCTACCCCTCTCAGGATCGGTCTCCCCCTCTCAGGATCGATCGCCCCCTCTCAGGATCGGGTCCCTCGGTCTCAGGATCGGTCCCTCCCTCTCAGGATCGATCTCCCCCTCTCAGGATCGGTCTCCCCCTCTCAGGATCGGTCTCCCACTCTCAGGATCGATCCCTCCCTCTCAGGATCGATCTCCCCCTCTCAGGATCGATCTCCCCCTCTCAGGATCGGTCCCCCCCTCTCACGATCGGTTTCCCCCTCTCAGGATCGGTCCCCCCCTCTCAGGATCGGTCTCCCCCTCTCAGGATCGGTCTCCCCCTCTCGTGATCGGTCCCCCCCTCTCAGGATCGGTCCCCCCCTCTCAAGAACGGGTCCTCGGTTCTCAGGATCGATCTCCCCCTCTCAGGATCGGTCCCCCCCCTCTCAGGATTGGGTCCCTCGGTCTCAGGATCGGTCCCTCCCTCTCAGGATCGGTCTCCCCCTCTCAGGATCGATCGCCCCCTCTCAGGATCGGGTCCCTCGGTCTCAGGATCGGTCCCTCCCTCTCAGGATCGGTCTCACCCTCTCAGGATCGGTCTCCCCCTCTCAGGATCGATCGGCCCCTCTCAGGATCGGGTCACTCGGTCTCAGGATCGGTCCCTCCCTCTCAGGATCGGTCTCCCCCTCTCAGGATCGGTCTCCCCCTCTCAGGATCGGTCCCTCCCTCTCAGGATCGATCTCCCCCTCTCAGGATCGGTCTCCCCCTCTCAGGATCGGTCTCCCCCTCTCAGGATCGGTCCCTCCCTCTCAGGATCGGTCCCTCCCTCTCAGGATCGATCTCCCCCTCTCAGGATCGATCTCCCCCTCTCAGGATCGATCTCCCCCTCTCTGGATCGATCTCACTCTCATGATCGATCTCCCCCTCTCAGGATCGATCTCCCCCTCTCTTGATCAATCTCCCTCTCAGGATCGATCTCCCCCTCTCTTGATCAATCTCCCTCTCAGGTATCGATCTCCCCCTCTCAGGATCGGTCTCCCCCTCTCAGGATCGGTCTCCCCCTCTAAGGATCGGTCTCCCCCTCTCAGGATCGGTCTCCCCCTCTCAGGATCGATCTCCCTCTCTCAGGATCGGGTCCCCCCCTCTCAGGATCGGTCTCCCTCTCTCAGGATCGGTCTCCCTCTCTCAGGAACGATCTCCCTCTCTCAGGATCGGTCTCCCCCTCTCAGGATCGGTCTCCCTCTCAGGATCGATCTCCCCCTCTCAGGATCGATCTCCCCCTCTCAGGATCGGTCTCCCCCTCTCAGGATCGGTCTCCCCCTCTCAAGATCGGTCTCCCCCTCTCAGGATCGATCTCCCCCTCTCAGGATCGGTCCCTCCCTCTCAGGATCGGTCTCCCCCTCTCAGGATCGGTCTCCCCCTCTCAAGATCGGTCTCCCCCTCTCAGGATCGGTCTACCCCTCTCAGGATCGGTCTCCCCCTCTCAGGATCGATCGCCCCCTCTCAGGATCGGGTCCCTCGGTCTCAGGATCGGTCCCTCCCTCTCAGGATCGGTCTCCCCCTCTCAGGATCGTTCTCCCCCTCTCAGGATCGGTCTCCCCCTTTCAGGATCGGTCCCTCCCTCTCAGGATCGATCTCCCCCTCTCAGGATCGGTCTCCCCCTCTCAGGATCGGTCTCCCACTCTCAGGATCGATCCCTCCCTCTCAGGATCGATCTCCCCCTCTCAGGATCGATCTCCCCCTCTCAGGATCGGTCCCCCCCTCTCACGATCGGTTTCCCCCTCTCAGGATCGGTCCCCCCCTCTCAGGATCGGTCTCCCCCTCTCAGGATCGGTCCCCCCCCTCTCAGGATCGGGTCATCGGTTCTCAGGATCGATCTCCCCCTCTCAGGATCGGTCTCCCCCTCTCGCGATCGGTCCCCCCCTCTCAGGATCGGTCCCCCCCTCTCAGGATCGGGTCCTCGGTTCTCAGGATCGATCTCCCCCTCTCAGGATCGGTCCCCCCCCTCTCAGGATTGGGTCCCTCGGTCTCAGGATCGGTCCCTCCCTCTCAGGATCGGTCTCCCCCTCTCAGGATCGATCGCCCCCTCTCAGGATCGGGTCCCTCGGTCTCAGGATCGGTCCCTCCCTCTCAGGATCGGTCTCACCCTCTCAGGATCGGTCTCCCCCTCTCAGGATCGATCGGCCCCTCTCAGGATCGGGTCACTCGGTCTCAGGATCGGTCCCTCCCTCTCAGGATCGGTCTCCCCCTCTCAGGATCGGTCTCCCCCTCTCAGGATCGGTCCCTCCCTCTCAGGATCGATCTCCCCCTCTCAGGATCGGTCTCCCCCTCTCAGGATCGATCCCTCCCTCTCAGGATCGATCTTTCCCTCTCAGGATCGATCTCCCCCTCTCAGGATCGGTCCCCCCCTCTCACGATCGGTCTCCCCCTCTCAGGATCGGTCCCCCCCTCTCAGGATCGGTCTCCCCCTCTCAGGATCGGTCCCTCCCTCTCAGGATCGGTCTCCCTCTCAGGATCGATCTCCCCCTCTCAGGATCGATCTCCCCCTCTCAGGATCGGTCTCCCCCTCTAAGGATCGGTCTCCCCCTCTCAGGATCGGTCTCCCCCTCTCAGGATCGATCTCCCTCTCTCAGGATCGGGTCCCTCGGTCTCAGGATCGGTCTCCCTCTCAGGATCGGTCTCCCCCTCTAAGGATCGGTCTCCCCCTCTCAGGATCGGTCTCCCCTTCTCAGGATCGATCTCCCCCTCTCAGGATCGGTCTCCCCCTCTCAGGATCGGTCTCCCCCTCTCAAGATCGGTCTCCCCCTCTCAGGATCGATCTCCCCCTCTCAGGATCGGTCCCTCCCTCTCAGGATCGGTCTCCCCCTCTCAGGATCGGTCTCCCCCTCTCAAGATCGGTCTCCCCCTCTCAGGATCGGTCTACCCCTCTCAGGATCGGTCTCCCCCTCTCAGGATCGATCGCCCCCTCTCAGGATCGGGTCCCTCGGTCTCAGGATCGGTCCCTCCCTCTCAGGATCGGTCTCCCCCTCTCAGGATCGTTCTCCCCCTCTCAGGATCGGTCTCCCCCTTTCAGGATCGGTCCCTCCCTCTCAGGATCGATCTCCCCCTCTCAGGATCGGTCTCCCCCTCTCAGGATCGGTCTCCCACTCTCAGGATCGATCCCTCCCTCTCAGGATCGATCTCCCCCTCTCAGGATCGATCTCCCCCTCTCAGGATCGGTCCCCCCCTCTCACGATCGGTTTCCCCCTCTCAGGATCGGTCCCCCCCTCTCAGGATCGGTCTCCCCCTCTCAGGATCGATCTCCCCCTCTCAGGATCGGTCTCCCCCTCTCGCGATCGGTCCCCCCCCTCTCAGGATCGGTCCCCCCCTCTCAGGATCGGGTCCTCGGTTCTCAGGATCGATCTCCCCCTCTCAGGATCGGTCCCCCCCCTCTCAGGATTGGGTCCCTCGGTCTCAGGATCGGTCCCTCCCTCTCAGGATCGGTCTCCCCCTCTCAGGATCGATCGCCCCCTCTCAGGATCGGGTCCCTCGGTCTCAGGATCGGTCCCTCCCTCTCAGGATCGGTCTCACCCTCTCAGGATCGGTCTCCCCCTCTCAGGATCGATCGGCCCCTCTCAGGATCGGGTCACTCGGTCTCAGGATCGGTCCCTCCCTCTCAGGATCGGTCTCCCCCTCTCAGGATCGGTCTCCCCCTCTCAGGATCGGTCCCTCCCTCTCAGGATCGATCTCCCCCTCTCAGGATCGGTCTCCCCCTCTCAGGATCGATCCCTCCCTCTCAGGATCGATCTTTCCCTCTCAGGATCGATCTCCCCCTCTCAGGATCGGTCCCCCCCTCTCACGATCGGTCTCCCCCTCTCAGGATCGGTCCCCCCCTCTCAGGATCGGTCTCCCCCTCTCAGGATCGGTCCCTCCCTCTCAGGATCGGTCCCTCCCTCTCAGGATCGATCTCCCCCTCTCAGGATCGATCTCCCCCTCTCAGGATCGATCTCCCCCTCTCTGGATCGATCTCACTCTCATGATCGATCTCCCCCTCTCAGGATCGATCTCCCCCTCTCTTGATCAATCTCCCTCTCAGGTATCGATCTCCCCCTCTCAGGATCGGTCTCCCCCTCTCAGGATCGATATCCCCCTCTCAGGATCGATCTCCCCCTCTCAGGATCGATCTCCCCCCCTCTCAGGATCGATCTCCCCCTCTCAGGATTGGTCTCCCCCTCTAAGGATCGGTCTCCCCCTCTCAGGATCGGTCTCCCCCTCTCAGGATCGATCTCCCCCTCTCAGGATCGGTCTCCCCCTCTCAGGATCGATCTCCCCCTCTCAGGATCGGGTCCCTCGGTCTCAGGATCGGTCTCCCCCTCTCAGGATCGGTCTCCCCCTCTCAGGATCGATCTTCCCCTCTCAGGATCGATCTCCCCCTCTCAGGATCGGTCTCCCCCTCTAAGGATCGGTCTCCCCCTCTCAGGATCGGTCTCCCCCTCTCAGGATCGATCTCCCTCTCTCAGGATCGGGTCCCTCGGTCTCAGGATCGGTCTCCCTCTCTCAGGATCGGTCTCCCTCTCTCAGGATCGATCTCCCTCTCTCAGGATCGGTCTCCCCCTCTCAGGATCGGTCTCCCTCTCAGGATCGATCTCCCCCTCTCAGGATCGATCTCCCCCTCTCAGGATCGGTCTCCCCCTCTAAGGATCGGTCTCCCCCTCTCAGGATCGGTCTCCCCCTCTCAGGATCGATCTCCCTCTCTCAGGATCGGGTCCCTCGGTCTCAGGATCGGTCTACCTCTCAGGATCGGTCTCCCCCTCTAAGGATCGGTCTCCCCCTCTCAGGATCGGTCTCCCCCTCTCAGGATCGATCTCCCTCTCTCAGGATCGGGTCCCTCGGTCTCAGGATCGGTCTCCCTCTCTCAGGATCGATCTCCCCCTCTCAGGATCGATCTCACTCTCATGATCGATCTCCCCCTCTCAGGATCGGTCTCCCCCTCTCAGGATCGGTCTCCCCTCTCAGGATCGGTCTCCCCCTCTAAGGATCGGTCCCCCCCTCTCACGATCGGTCTCCCCCTCTCAGGATCGGTCCCCCCCTCTCAGGATCGGTCCCTCCCTCTCAGGATCGATCTCCCCCTCTCAGGATCGATCTCCCCCTCTCAGGATCGATCTCACTCTCATGATCGATCTCCCCCTCTCAGGATCGATCTCCCCCTCTCTTGATCAATCTCCCTCTCAGGTATCGATCTCCCCCTCTCAGGATCGGTCTCCCCTCTCAGGTATCGATCTCCCCCTCTCAGGATCGGTCTCCCCCTCTCAGGATCGATATCCCCCTCTCAGGATCGATCTCCCCCTCTCAGGATCGATCTCCCCCCCTCTCAGGATCGATCTCCCCCTCTCAGGATCGGTCTCCCCCTCTAAGGATCGGTCTCCCCCTCTCAGGATCGATCTCCCCCTCTCAGGATCGGGTCCCTCGGTCTCAGGATCGGTCTCCCCCTCTCAGGATCGGTCTCCCCCTCTCAGGATCGATCTCCCCCTCTCAGGATCGGTCTCCCCCTCTAAGGATCGGTCTCCCCCTCTCAGGATCGGTCTCCCCCTCTCAGGATCGATCTCCCTCTCTCAGGATCGGGTCCCTCGGTCTCAGATTCGGTCTCCCTCTCTCAGGATCGGTCTCCCTCTCTCAGGATCGGTCTCCCCCTCTCAAGATCGGTCTCCCTCTCAGGATCGATCTCCCTCTCTCAGGATCGGTCTCCCCCTCTCAAGATCGGTCTCCCTCTCAGGATCGATCTCCCCCTCTCAGGATCGGTCTCCCCCTCTAAGCATCGGTCCCCCCCTCTCAGGATCGGTCTCCCCCTCTCAGGATCGATCTCCCTCTCTCAGGATCGGGTCCCTCGGTCTCAGGATCGGTCTCCCTCTCAGGATCGGTCTCCCCCTCTAAGGATCGGTCTCCCCCTCTCAGGATCGGTCTCCCCCTCTCAGGATCGATCTCCCTCTCTCAGGATCGGGTCCCTCGGTCTCAGGATCGGTCTCCCTCTCTCAGGATCGATCTCCCTCTCTCAGGATCGGTCTCCCCCTCTCAAGATCGGTCTCCCCCTCTCAGGATCGGTCTCCCCTTCTCAGGATCGGTCTCCCCTTCTCAGGATCGTTCTCCCCCTCTCAGGATCGGTCTCCCCCTCTCAGGATCGATCTCCCCCTCTCAGGATCGGTCCCCCCCTCTCACGATCGGTCTCCCCCTCTCAGGATCGGTCCCCCCCTCTCAGGATCGGTCTCCCCCTCTCAGGATCGGTCCCCCCCCTCTCAGGATCGGGTCCTCGGTTCTCAGGATCGATCTTCCCCTCTCAGGATCGGTCTCCCCCTCTCGCGATCGGTCCCCCCCTCTCAGGATCGGTCCCCCCCTCTCAGGATCGGGTCCTCGGTTCTCAGGATCGATCTCCCCCTCTCAGGATCGGTCTCCCCCTCTCAGGATCGATCGCCCCCCCTCAGGATCGGGTCCCTCGGTCTCAGGATCGGTCCCTCCCTCTCAGGATCGGTCTCACCCTCTCAGGATCGGTCTCCCCCTCTCAGGATCGATCGGCCCCTCTCAGGATCGGTCCGTCGGTCTCAGGATCGGTCCCTCCCTCTCAGGATCGGTCTCCCCCTCTCAGGATCGGTCTCCCCCTCTCAGGATCGGTCCCTCCCTCTCAGGATCGATCTCCCCCTCTCAGGATCGGTCTCCCCCTCTCAGGATCGATCCCTCCCTCTCAGGATCGATCTCCCCCTCTCAGGATCGATCTCCCCCTCTCAGGATCGGTCCCCCCCTCTCACGATCGGTCTCCCCCTCTCAGGATCGGTCCCCCCCTCTCAGGATCGGTCTCCCCCTCTCAGGATCGGTCCCTCCCTCTCAGGACCGGTCCCTCCCTCTCAGGATCGATCTCCCCCTCTCAGGATCGATCTCCCCCTCTCAGGATCGATCTCCCCCTCTCTGGATCGATCTCACTCTCATGATCGATCTCCTCCTCTCAGGATCGATCTCCCCCTCTCTTGATCAATCTCCCTCTCAGGTATCGATCTCCCCCTCTCAGGATCGGTCTCCCCCTCTCAGGATCGATATCCCCCTCTCAGGATCGATCTCCCCCTCTCAGGATCGATCTCCCCCCCTCTCAGGATCGATCTCCCCCTCTCAGGATCGGTCTCCCCCTCTAAGGATCGGTCTCCCCCTCTCAGGATCGATCTCCCCCTCTCAGGACCGGGTCCCTCGGTCTCAGGATCGGTCTCCCCCTCTCAGGATCGGTCTCCCCCTCTCAGGATCGATCTTCCCCTCTCAGGATCGATCTCCCCCTCTCAGGATCGGTCTCCCCCTCTAAGGATCGGTCTCCCCCTCTCAGGATCGGTCTCCCCCTCTCAGGATCGATCTCCCTCTCTCAGGATCGGGTCCCTCGGTCTCAGGATCGGTCTCCCTCTCTCAGGATCGATCTCCCTCTCTCAGGATCGGTCTCGCCCTCTCAAGATCGGTCTCCCCCTCTCAGGATCGGTCTCCCTCTCAGGATCGATCTCCCCCTCTCAGGATCGATCTCCCCCTCTCAGGATCGGTCTCCCCCTCTAAGGATCGGTCTCCCCCTCTCTGGATCGGTCTCCCTCTCTCAGGATCGATCTCCCTCTCTCAGGATCGGGTCCCTCGGTCTCAGGATCGGTCTCCCTCTCAGGATCGATCTCCCCCTCTAAGGATCGGTCTCCCCCTCTCAGGATCGGTCTCCCCCTCTCAGGATCGATCTCCCTCTCTCAGGATCGGGTCCCTCGGTCTCAGGATCGGTCTCCCTCTCTCAGGATCGTTCTCCCTCTCTCTGGATCGGTCTCCCCCTCTCAGGATCGGTCTCCCCCTCTCAGGATCGATCTCCCCCTCTCAGGATCGGTCTCCCCTTCTCAGGATCGGTCTCCCCTTCTCAGGATCGTTCTCGCCCTCTCAGGATCGGTCTCCCCCTTTCAGGATCGATCTCCCCCTCTCAGGATCGGTCCCCCCCTCTCAGGATTGGGTCCCTCGGTCTCAGGATCGGTCCCTCCCTCTCAGGATCGGTCTCCCCCTCTCAGGATCGATCTCCCCCTCTCAGGATCGGTCTCCCCTTCTCAGGATCGATCTCCCCCTCTCAGGATCGGTCTCCCCCTCTCAGGATCGGTCTCCCCCTCTCAGGATCGATCTCCCCCTCTCAGGATCGTTCTCCCCCTCTCAAGATCGGTCTCCCCTTCTCAGGATCGATCTCCCCCTCTCAGGATCGGTCTCCCCCTCTCAAGATCGGTCGCCCCTTCTCAGGATCGGTCTCCCCCTCTCAAGATCGGTCACCCCCTCTCAGGATCGGTCTCCCCCTCTCAAGATCGGTCTCCCCTTCTCAGGATCGGTCTCCCCCTCTCAAGATCGGTCACCCTCTCTCAGGATCGGTCTCCCCCTCTCAAGATCGGTCTCCCCTTCTCAGGATCGGTCTCCCCCTCTCAGGATCGGTCTCCCCCTCTCAGGATCGGTTTCCCCCTCTCAGGATCGGTCTCCCCCTCTCAGGATCGGTCTCCCCCTCTCAAGATCGGTCTCCCCCTCTCAGGATCGATCTCCCCCTCTCAGGATCGGTCCCTCCCTCTCAGGATCGGTCTCCCCCTCTCAGGATCGGTCTCCCCCTCTCAAGATCGGTCTCCCCCTCTCAAGATCGGTCTCCCCCTCTCAGGATCGGTCTCCCCCTCTCAGGATCGATCGCCCCCTCTCAGGATCGGGTTGCTCGGTCTCAGGATCGGTCCCTCCCTCTCAGGATCGGTCTCCCCCTCTCAGGATCGATCGCCCCCTCTCAGGATCGGTCCCTCCCTCTCAGGATCGATCCCTCCCTCTCAGGATCGATCTCCCCCTCTCAGGATCGGTCTCCCCCTCTCAGGATCGATGCCTCCCTCTCAGGATCGATCTCCCCCTCTCAGGATCGATCTCCCCCTCTCAGGATCGATCTCCCCCTCTCAGGATCGATCGCCCCCTCTCAGGATCGGTCCCCCCCTCTCACGATCGATCTCCCCCTCTCAGGATCGGTCCCCCCTCTCAGGATCGGTCCCCCCCTCTCAGGATCGATCTCCCTCTCTCAGGATCGATCTCCCTCTCTCAGGATCGGTCTCCCCTTCTCAGGATCGGTCTCCCCTTCTCAGGATCGATCTCCCCCTCTCAGGATCGGTCCCCCCCTCTCAGGATCGGGTCCTCGGTCCTCAGGATCGATCTCCCCCTCTCAGGATCGGTCCCCCCCTCTCAGGATTGGGTCCCTCGGTCTCAGGATCGGTCCCTCCCTCTCAGGATCGGTTTCCCCCTCTCAGGATCGGTCTCCCCCTCTCAGGATCGATCGCCCCCTCTCAGGATCGGGTCCCTCGGTCTCAGGATCGGTCCCTCCCTCTCAGGATCGGTCCCTCCCTCTCAGGATCGATCTCCCCCTCTCAGGATCGATCTCCCCCTCTCAGGATCGGTCTCCCCCTCTCAGGATCGATCTCCCCCTCTCAGGATCGGTCTCCCCCTCTCAAGATCGGTCTCCCCTTCTCAGGATCGATCTCCCCCTCTCAGGATCGGTCTCCCCCTCTCAAGATCGGTCGCCCCTTCTCAGGATCGGTCTCCCCCTCTCAAGATCGGTCTCCCCCTCTCAGGATCGGTCTCCCCCTCTCAGGATCGGTCTCCCCTTCTCAGGATCGGTCTCCCCCTCTCAAGATCGGTCTCCCCCTCTCAGGATCGGTCTCCCCCTCTCAGGATCGGCCTCCCCCTCTCAGGATCGGTCTCCCCCTCTCAGGATCGGTCTCCCCCTCTCAAGATCGGTCTCCCCCTCTCAGGATCGATCTCCCCCTCTCAGGATCGGTCCCTCCCTCTCAGGATCGGTCTCCCCCTCTCAGGATCGGTCTCCCCCTCTCAAGATCGGTCTCCCCCTCTCAAGGTCGGTCTCCCCCTCTCAGGATCGGTCTCCCCCTCTCAGGAACGGTCTCCCCCTCTCAGGATCGATCGCCCCCTCTCAGGATCGGGTCCCTCGATCTCAGGATCGGTCCCTCCCTCTCAGGATCGGTCTCCCCCTCTCAGGATCGATCGCCCCCTCTCAGGATCGGTCTCCCCCTCTCAGGATCGATGCCTCCCTCTCAGGATCGATCTCCCCCTCTCAGGATCGATCTCCCCCTCTCAGGATCGGTCCCCCCTCTCACGATCGATCTCCCCCTCTCAGGACCGGTCCCCCCCTCTCAGGATCGGTCCCCCCCTCTCAGGATCGGTCTCCCTCTCTCAGGATCGATCTCCCTCTCTCAGGATCGGTCTCCCCTTCTCAGGATCGGTCTCCCCTTCTCAGGATCGATCTCCCCCTCTCAGGATCGGTCTCCCCCTCTCAGGCTCGGTCTCCCCCTCTCAGGATTGGGTCCCTCGGTCTCAGAATCGGTCCCTCCCTCTCGGGATCGGTCTCCCCCTCTCGCGATCGGTCCCCCCCTCTCAGGATCGGTCCCCCCCTCTCAGGATCGGGTCCTCGGTTCTCAGGATCGATCTCCCCCTCTCAGGATCGGTCCCCCCCTCTCAGGATTGGGTCCCTCGGTCTCAGGATCGGTCCCTCCCTCTCAGGATCGGTCTCCCCCTCTCAGGATCGGTCTCCCCCTCTCAGGATCGATCGCCCCCTCTCAGGATCGGGTCCCTCGGTCTCAGGATCGGTCTCCCCCTCTCAGGATCGGTCCCTCCCTCTCAGGATCGGTTCCTCCCTCTCAGGATCGATCTCCCCCTCTCAGGATCGATCTCCCCCTCTCTGGATCGATCTCCCTCTCATGATCGATCTCCCCCTCTCAGGATCGATCTCCCCCTCTCTTGATCAATCTCCCTCTCAGGTATCGATCTCCCCCTCTCAGGATCGGTCTCCCCTTCTCAGGATCGATATCCCCCTCTCAGGATCGATCTCCCCCTCTCAGGATCGATCTCCCCCTCTCAGGATCGGTCTCCCCCTCTCAGGATCGGTCTCCCCCTCTCAGGATCGATCTCCCCCTCTCAGGATCGGGTCCCTCGGTCTCAGGATCGGTCTCCCCCTCTCAGGATCGGTCTCCCCCTCTCAGGATCGATCTCCCCCTCTCAGGATCGATCTCCCCCTCTCAGGATCGGTCTCCCCCTCTAAGGATCGGTCTCCCCCTCTCAGCATCGATCACCCTCTCTCAGGATCGAGTCCCTCGGTCTCAGGATCGGTCTCCCTCTCTCAGGATCGGTCTCCCCCTCTCAGGATCGGTCTCCCTCTCTCACGATCGATCTCCCTCTCTCAGGATCGGTCTCCCCCTCTCAAGATCGGTCTCCCCTCTCATGATCGGTCTCCCCCTCTCAGGATCGATCTCCCCCTCTCAGGATCGGTCTCCCCTTCTCAGGATCGACCTCCCCCTCTCAGGATCGGTCTCCCCTTCTCAGGATCGGTCTCCCCCTCTCAGGATCGGTCTCCCCCTTTCAGGATCGATCTCCCCCTCTCAGGATCGGTCCCCCCCTCTCAGGATTGGGTCCCTCGGTCTCAGGATCGGTCCCTCCCTCTCAGGATCGGTCTCCCCCTCTCAGGATCGGTCTCCCCTTCTCAGGATCGATCTCCCCCTCTCAGGATCGGTCTCCCCCTCTCAGGATCGATCTCCCCCTCTCAGGATCGGTCCCCCCCTCTCAGGATCGGGTCCCTCGGTCTCAGGATCGGTCTCCCTCTCTCAGGATCGGTCTCCCTCTCTCAGGATCGATCTCCCTCTCTCAGGATCGGTCTCCCCCTCTCAAGATCGGTCTCCCCTTCTCAGGATCGGTCTCCCCCTCTCAAGATCGGTCTCCCCCTCTCAGGATCGGTCTCCCCTTCTCAGGATCGGTCTCCCCTTCTCAGGATCGATCTCCCCCTCTCAGGATCGGTCTCCCCCTCTCAAGATCGGTCTCCCCTTCTCAGGATCGGTCTCCCCCTCTCAAGATCGGTCTCCCCCTCTCAGGATCGATCTCCCCCTCTCAGGATCGGTCCCCCCTCTCACGATCGATCTCCCCCTCTCAGGATCGGTCCCCCCCTCTCAGGATCGGTCCCCCCCTCTCAGGATCGGTCTCCCTCTCTCAGGATCGATCTCCCCCTCTCACGATCGGTCTCCCCCTCTCAGGATCGGTCCCCCCCTCTCAGGATCGGTCTCCCCCTCTCAGGATCGGTCCCTCCCTCTCAGGATCGGTCCCTCCCTCTCAGGATCGATCTCCCCCTCTCAGGATCGATCTCCCCCTCTCAGGATCGATCTCCCCCTCTCTGGATCGATCTCACTCTCATGATCGATCTCCTCCTCTCAGGATCGATCTCCCCCTCTCTTGATCAATCTCCCTCTCAGGTATCGATCTCCCCCTCTCAGGATCGGTCTCCCCCTCTCAGGATCGATATCCCCCTCTCAGGATCGATCTCCCCCTCTCAGGATCGATCTCCCCCCCTCTCAGGATCGATCTCCCCCTCTCAGGATCGGTCTCCCCCTCTAAGGATCGGTCTCCCCCTCTCAGGATCGGTCTCCCCCTCTCAGGATCGATCTCCTCTTCTCAGGATCGGGTCCCTCGGTCTCAGGATCGGTCTCCCCCTTTCAGGATCGGTCTCCCCCTCTCAGGATCGATCTTCCCCTCTCAGGATCGATCTCCCCCTCTCAGGATCGGTCTCCCCCTCTAAGGATCGGTCTCCCCCTCTCAGGATCGGTCTCCCCCTCTCAGGATCGATCTCCCTCTCTCAGGATCGGGTCCCTCGGTCTCAGGATCGGTCTCCCTCTCTCAGGATCGATCTCCCTCTCTCAGGATCGGTCTCCCCCTCTCAAGATCGGTCTCCCCCTCTCAGGATCGGTCTCCCTCTCAGGATCGATCTCACTCTCATGATCGATCTCCTCCTCTCAGGATCGATCTCCCCCTCTCTTGATCAATCTCCCTCTCAGGTATCGATCTCCCCCTCTCAGGATCGGTCTCCCCCTCTCAGGATCGATATCCCCCTCTCAGGATCGATCTCCCCCTCTCAGGATCGATCTCCCCCCCTCTCAGGATCGATCTCCCCCTCTCAGGATCGGTCTCCCCCTCTAAGGATCGGTCTCCCCCTCTCAGGATCGGTCTCCCCCTCTCAGGATCGGTCTCCCCTTCTCAGGATCGGTCTCCCCTTCTCAGGATCGTTCTCCCCCTCTCAGGATCGGTCTCCCCCTCTCAGGATCGATCTCCCCCTCTCAGGATCGGTCCCCCCCTCTCACGATCGGTCTCCCCCTCTCAGGATCGGTCCCCCCCTCTCAGGATCGGTCTCCCCCTCTCAGGATCGGTCCCCCCCCTCTCAGGATCGGGTCCTCGGTTCTCAGGATCGATCTTCCCCTCTCAGGATCGGTCTCCCCCTCTCGCGATCGGTCCCCCCCTCTCAGGATCGGTCCCCCCCTCTCAGGATCGGGTCCTCGGTTCTCAGGATCGATCTCCCCCTCTCAGGATCGGTCTCCCCCTCTCAGGATCGATCGCCCCCCCTCAGGATCGGGTCCCTCGGTCTCAGGATCGGTCCCTCCCTCTCAGGATCGGTCTCACCCTCTCAGGATCGGTCTCCCCCTCTCAGGATCGATCGGCCCCTCTCAGGATCGGTCCCTCGGTCTCAGGATCGGTCCCTCCCTCTCAGGATCGGTCTCCCCCTCTCAGGATCGGTCTCCCCCTCTCAGGATCGGTCCCTCCCTCTCAGGATCGATCTCCCCCTCTCAGGATCGGTCTCCCCCTCTCAGGATCGATCCCTCCCTCTCAGGATCGATCTCCCCCTCTCAGGATCGATCTCCCCCTCTCAGGATCGGTCCCCCCCTCTCACGATCGGTCTCCCCCTCTCAGGATCGGTCCCCCCCTCTCAGGATCGGTCTCCCCCTCTCAGGATCGGTCCCTCCCTCTCAGGACCGGTCCCTCCCTCTCAGGATCGATCTCCCCCTCTCAGGATCGATCTCCCCCTCTCAGGATCGATCTCCCCCTCTCTGGATCGATCTCACTCTCATGATCGATCTCCTCCTCTCAGGATCGATCTCCCCCTCTCTTGATCAATCTCCCTCTCAGGTATCGATCTCCCCCTCTCAGGATCGGTCTCCCCCTCTCAGGATCGATATCCCCCTCTCAGGATCGATCTCCCCCTCTCAGGATCGATCTCCCCCCCTCTCAGGATCGATCTCCCCCTCTCAGGATCGGTCTCCCCCTCTAAGGATCGGTCTCCCCCTCTCAGGATCGGTCTCCCCCTCTCAGGATCGATCTCCCCCTCTCAGGACCGGGTCCCTCGGTCTCAGGATCGGTCTCCCCCTCTCAGGATCGGTCTCCCCCTCTCAGGATCGATCTTCCCCTCTCAGGATCGATCTCCCCCTCTCAGGATCGGTCTCCCCCTCTAAGGATCGGTCTCCCCCTCTCAGGATCGGTCTCCCCCTCTCAGGATCGATCTCCCTCTCTCAGGATCGGGTCCCTCGGTCTCAGGATCGGTCTCCCTCTCTCAGGATCGATCTCCCTCTCTCAGGATCGGTCTCGCCCTCTCAAGATCGGTCTCCCCCTCTCAGGATCGGTCTCCCTCTCAGGATCGATCTCCCCCTCTCAGGATCGATCTCCCCCTCTCAGGATCGGTCTCCCCCTCTAAGGATCGGTCTCCCCCTCTCTGGATCGGTCTCCCTCTCTCAGGATCGATCTCCCTCTCTCAGGATCGGGTCCCTCGGTCTCAGGATCGGTCTCCCTCTCAGGATCGATCTCCCCCTCTAAGGATCGGTCTCCCCCTCTCAGGATCGGTCTCCCCCTCTCAGGATCGATCTCCCTCTCTCAGGATCGGGTCCCTCGGTCTCAGGATCGGTCTCCCTCTCTCAGGATCGTTCTCCCTCTCTCTGGATCGGTCTCCCCCTCTCAGGATCGGTCTCCCCCTCTCAGGATCGATCTCCCCCTCTCAGGATCGGTCTCCCCTTCTCAGGATCGGTCTCCCCTTCTCAGGATCGTTCTCGCCCTCTCAGGATCGGTCTCCCCCTTTCAGGATCGATCTCCCCCTCTCAGGATCGGTCCCCCCCTCTCAGGATTGGGTCCCTCGGTCTCAGGATCGGTCCCTCCCTCTCAGGATCGGTCTCCCCCTCTCAGGATCGATCTCCCCCTCTCAGGATCGGTCTCCCCTTCTCAGGATCGATCTCCCCCTCTCAGGATCGGTCTCCCCCTCTCAGGATCGGTCTCCCCCTCTCAGGATCGATCTCCCCCTCTCAGGATCGTTCTCCCCCTCTCAAGATCGGTCTCCCCTTCTCAGGATCGATCTCCCCCTCTCAGGATCGGTCTCCCCCTCTCAAGATCGGTCGCCCCTTCTCAGGATCGGTCTCCCCCTCTCAAGATCGGTCACCCCCTCTCAGGATCGGTCTCCCCCTCTCAAGATCGGTCTCCCCTTCTCAGGATCGGTCTCCCCCTCTCAAGATCGGTCACCCTCTCTCAGGATCGGTCTCCCCCTCTCAAGATCGGTCT
Source organism: Pristiophorus japonicus (assembly GCF_044704955.1). Taxonomy (NCBI): domain Eukaryota; kingdom Metazoa; phylum Chordata; class Chondrichthyes; family Pristiophoridae; genus Pristiophorus; species Pristiophorus japonicus. The sequence continues at coordinate 252,430,920 of NC_091983.1, read as the reverse complement.
CCCCTTCTCAGGATCGGTCTCCCCCTCTCAGGATCGGTCTCCCCCTCTCAGGATCGGTTTCCCCCTCTCAGGATCGGTCTCCCCCTCTCAGGATCGGTCTCCCCCTCTCAAGATCGGTCTCCCCCTCTCAGGATCGATCTCCCCCTCTCAGGATCGGTCCCTCCCTCTCAGGATCGGTCTCCCCCTCTCAGGATCGGTCTCCCCCTCTCAAGATCGGTCTCCCCCTCTCAAGATCGGTCTCCCCCTCTCAGGATCGGTCTCCCCCTCTCAGGATCGATCGCCCCCTCTCAGGATCGGGTTGCTCGGTCTCAGGATCGGTCCCTCCCTCTCAGGATCGGTCTCCCCCTCTCAGGATCGATCGCCCCCTCTCAGGATCGGTCCCTCCCTCTCAGGATCGATCCCTCCCTCTCAGGATCGATCTCCCCCTCTCAGGATCGGTCTCCCCCTCTCAGGATCGATGCCTCCCTCTCAGGATCGATCTCCCCCTCTCAGGATCGATCTCCCCCTCTCAGGATCGATCTCCCCCTCTCAGGATCGATCGCCCCCTCTCAGGATCGGTCCCCCCCTCTCACGATCGATCTCCCCCTCTCAGGATCGGTCCCCCCTCTCAGGATCGGTCCCCCCCTCTCAGGATCGATCTCCCTCTCTCAGGATCGATCTCCCTCTCTCAGGATCGGTCTCCCCTTCTCAGGATCGGTCTCCCCTTCTCAGGATCGATCTCCCCCTCTCAGGATCGGTCCCCCCCTCTCAGGATCGGGTCCTCGGTCCTCAGGATCGATCTCCCCCTCTCAGGATCGGTCCCCCCCTCTCAGGATTGGGTCCCTCGGTCTCAGGATCGGTCCCTCCCTCTCAGGATCGGTCTCCCCCTCTCAGGATCGGTCTCCCCCTCTCAGGATCGATCGCCCCCTCTCAGGATCGGGTCCCTCGGTCTCAGGATCGGTCCCTCCCTCTCAGGATCGGTCCCTCCCTCTCAGGATCGATCTCCCCCTCTCAGGATCGATCTCCCCCTCTCAGGATCGGTCTCCCCCTCTCAGGATCGATCTCCCCCTCTCAGGATCGGTCTCCCCCTCTCAAGATCGGTCTCCCCTTCTCAGGATCGATCTCCCCCTCTCAGGATCGGTCTCCCCCTCTCAAGATCGGTCGCCCCTTCTCAGGATCGGTCTCCCCCTCTCAAGATCGGTCTCCCCCTCTCAGGATCGGTCTCCCCCTCTCAGGATCGGTCTCCCCTTCTCAGGATCGGTCTCCCCCTCTCAAGATCGGTCTCCCCCTCTCAGGATCGGTCTCCCCCTCTCAGGATCGGCCTCCCCCTCTCAGGATCGGTCTCCCCCTCTCAGGATCGGTCTCCCCCTCTCAAGATCGGTCTCCCCCTCTCAGGATCGATCTCCCCCTCTCAGGATCGGTCCCTCCCTCTCAGGATCGGTCTCCCCCTCTCAGGATCGGTCTCCCCCTCTCAAGATCGGTCTCCCCCTCTCAAGGTCGGTCTCCCCCTCTCAGGATCGGTCTCCCCCTCTCAGGAACGGTCTCCCCCTCTCAGGATCGATCGCCCCCTCTCAGGATCGGGTCCCTCGATCTCAGGATCGGTCCCTCCCTCTCAGGATCGGTCTCCCCCTCTCAGGATCGATCGCCCCCTCTCAGGATCGGTCTCCCCCTCTCAGGATCGATGCCTCCCTCTCAGGATCGATCTCCCCCTCTCAGGATCGATCTCCCCCTCTCAGGATCGGTCCCCCCTCTCACGATCGATCTCCCCCTCTCAGGATCGGTCCCCCCCTCTCAGGATCGGTCCCCCCCTCTCAGGATCGGTCTCCCTCTCTCAGGATCGATCTCCCTCTCTCAGGATCGGTCTCCCCTTCTCAGGATCGGTCTCCCCTTCTCAGGATCGATCTCCCCCTCTCAGGATCGGTCTCCCCCTCTCAGGCTCGGTCTCCCCCTCTCAGGATTGGGTCCCTCGGTCTCAGAATCGGTCCCTCCCTCTCGGGATCGGTCTCCCCCTCTCGCGATCGGTCCCCCCCTCTCAGGATCGGTCCCCCCCTCTCAGGATCGGGTCCTCGGTTCTCAGGATCGATCTCCCCCTCTCAGGATCGGTCCCCCCCTCTCAGGATTGGGTCCCTCGGTCTCAGGATCGGTCCCTCCCTCTCAGGATCGGTCTCCCCCTCTCAGGATCGGTCTCCCCCTCTCAGGATCGATCGCCCCCTCTCAGGATCGGGTCCCTCGGTCTCAGGATCGGTCTCCCCCTCTCAGGATCGGTCCCTCCCTCTCAGGATCGGTTCCTCCCTCTCAGGATCGATCTCCCCCTCTCAGGATCGATCTCCCCCTCTCTGGATCGATCTCCCTCTCATGATCGATCTCCCCCTCTCAGGATCGATCTCCCCCTCTCTTGATCAATCTCCCTCTCAGGTATCGATCTCCCCCTCTCAGGATCGGTCTCCCCTTCTCAGGATCGATATCCCCCTCTCAGGATCGATCTCCCCCTCTCAGGATCGATCTCCCCCTCTCAGGATCGGTCTCCCCCTCTCAGGATCGGTCTCCCCCTCTCAGGATCGATCTCCCCCTCTCAGGATCGGGTCCCTCGGTCTCAGGATCGGTCTCCCCCTCTCAGGATCGGTCTCCCCCTCTCAGGATCGATCTCCCCCTCTCAGGATCGATCTCCCCCTCTCAGGATCGGTCTCCCCCTCTAAGGATCGGTCTCCCCCTCTCAGCATCGATCACCCTCTCTCAGGATCGAGTCCCTCGGTCTCAGGATCGGTCTCCCTCTCTCAGGATCGGTCTCCCCCTCTCAGGATCGGTCTCCCTCTCTCACGATCGATCTCCCTCTCTCAGGATCGGTCTCCCCCTCTCAAGATCGGTCTCCCCTCTCATGATCGGTCTCCCCCTCTCAGGATCGATCTCCCCCTCTCAGGATCGGTCTCCCCTTCTCAGGATCGACCTCCCCCTCTCAGGATCGGTCTCCCCTTCTCAGGATCGGTCTCCCCCTCTCAGGATCGGTCTCCCCCTTTCAGGATCGATCTCCCCCTCTCAGGATCGGTCCCCCCCTCTCAGGATTGGGTCCCTCGGTCTCAGGATCGGTCCCTCCCTCTCAGGATCGGTCTCCCCCTCTCAGGATCGGTCTCCCCTTCTCAGGATCGATCTCCCCCTCTCAGGATCGGTCTCCCCCTCTCAGGATCGATCTCCCCCTCTCAGGATCGGTCCCCCCCTCTCAGGATCGGGTCCCTCGGTCTCAGGATCGGTCTCCCTCTCTCAGGATCGGTCTCCCTCTCTCAGGATCGATCTCCCTCTCTCAGGATCGGTCTCCCCCTCTCAAGATCGGTCTCCCCTTCTCAGGATCGGTCTCCCCCTCTCAAGATCGGTCTCCCCCTCTCAGGATCGGTCTCCCCTTCTCAGGATCGGTCTCCCCTTCTCAGGATCGATCTCCCCCTCTCAGGATCGGTCTCCCCCTCTCAAGATCGGTCTCCCCTTCTCAGGATCGGTCTCCCCCTCTCAAGATCGGTCTCCCCCTCTCAGGATCGATCTCCCCCTCTCAGGATCGGTCCCCCCTCTCACGATCGATCTCCCCCTCTCAGGATCGGTCCCCCCCTCTCAGGATCGGTCCCCCCCTCTCAGGATCGGTCTCCCTCTCTCAGGATCGATCTCCCCCTCTCACGATCGGTCTCCCCCTCTCAGGATCGGTCCCCCCCTCTCAGGATCGGTCTCCCCCTCTCAGGATCGGTCCCTCCCTCTCAGGATCGGTCCCTCCCTCTCAGGATCGATCTCCCCCTCTCAGGATCGATCTCCCCCTCTCAGGATCGATCTCCCCCTCTCTGGATCGATCTCACTCTCATGATCGATCTCCTCCTCTCAGGATCGATCTCCCCCTCTCTTGATCAATCTCCCTCTCAGGTATCGATCTCCCCCTCTCAGGATCGGTCTCCCCCTCTCAGGATCGATATCCCCCTCTCAGGATCGATCTCCCCCTCTCAGGATCGATCTCCCCCCCTCTCAGGATCGATCTCCCCCTCTCAGGATCGGTCTCCCCCTCTAAGGATCGGTCTCCCCCTCTCAGGATCGGTCTCCCCCTCTCAGGATCGATCTCCTCTTCTCAGGATCGGGTCCCTCGGTCTCAGGATCGGTCTCCCCCTTTCAGGATCGGTCTCCCCCTCTCAGGATCGATCTTCCCCTCTCAGGATCGATCTCCCCCTCTCAGGATCGGTCTCCCCCTCTAAGGATCGGTCTCCCCCTCTCAGGATCGGTCTCCCCCTCTCAGGATCGATCTCCCTCTCTCAGGATCGGGTCCCTCGGTCTCAGGATCGGTCTCCCTCTCTCAGGATCGATCTCCCTCTCTCAGGATCGGTCTCCCCCTCTCAAGATCGGTCTCCCCCTCTCAGGATCGGTCTCCCTCTCAGGATCGATCTCCCCCTCTCAGGATCGATCTCCCCCTCTCAGGATCGGTCTCCCCCTCTAAGGATCGGTCTCCCCCTCTCAGGATCGGTCTCCCTCTCTCAGGATCGATCTCCCTCTCTCAGGATCGGGTCCCTCGGTCTCAGGATCGGTCCCCCTCTCAGGATCGGTCTCCCCCTCTAAGGATCGGTCTCCCCCTCTCAGGATCGGTCTCCCCCTCTCAGGATCGATCTCCCTCTCTCAGGATCGGGTCCCTCGGTCTCAGGATCGGTCTCCCTCTCTCAGGATCGTTCTCCCTCTCTCTGGATCGGTCTCCCCCTCTCAGGATCGGTCTCCCCCTCTCAGGATCGATCTCCCCCTCTCAGGATCGGTCTCCCCTTCTCAGGATCGGTCTCCCCTTCTCAGGATCGTTCTCGCCCTCTCAGGATCGGTCTCCCCCTTTCAGGATCGATCTCCCCCTCTCAGGATCGGTCCCCCCCTCTCAGGATTGGGTCCCTCGGTCTCAGGATCGGTCCCTCCCTCTCAGGATCGGTCTCCCCCTCTCAGGATCGATCTCCCCCTCTCAGGATCGGTCTCCCCTTCTCAGGATCGATCTCCCCCTCTCAGGATCGGTCTCCCCCTCTCAGGATCGGTCTCCCCCTCTCAGGATCGATCTCCCCCTCTCAGGGTCGGTCTCCCCCTCTCAGGATCGATCTCCCCCTCGCAGGATCGTTCTCCCCCTCTCAAGATCGGTCTCCCCTTCTCAGGATCGATCTCCCCCTCTCAGGATCGGTCTCCCCCTCTCAAGATCGGTCGCCCCTTCTCAGGATCGGTCTCCCCCTCTCAAGATCGGTCACCCCCTCTCAGGATCGGTCTCCCCCTCTCAAGATCGGTCTCCCCTTCTCAGGATCGGTCTCCCCCTCTCAAGATCGGTCACCCTCTCTCAGGATCGGTCTCCCCCTCTCAAGATCGGTCTCCCCTTCTCAGGATCGGTCTCCCCCTCTCAAGATCGGTCTCCCCCTCTCAGGATCGGTTTCCCCCTCTCAGGATCGGTCTCCCCTTCTCAGGATCGGTCTCCCCCTCTCAGGATCGGTCTCCCCCTCTCAAGATCGGTCTCCCCCTCTCAGGATCGATCTCCCCCTCTCAGGATCGGTCCCTCCCTCTCAGGATCGGTCTCCCCCTCTCAGGATCGGTCTCCCCCTCTCAAGATCGGTCTCCCCCTCTCAAGATCGGTCTCCCCCTCTCAGGATCGGTCTCCCCCTCTCAGGATCGGTCTCCCCCTCTCAGGATCGATCGCCCCCTCTCAGGATCGGGTTGCTCGGTCTCAGGATCGGTCCCTCCCTCTCAGGATCGGTCTCCCCCTCTCAGGATCGATCGCCCCCTCTCAGGATCGGTCCCTCCCTCTCAGGATCGATCCCTCCCTCTCAGGATCCATCTCCCCCTCTCAGGATCGGTCTCCCCCTCTCAGGATCGATGCCTCCCTCTCAGGATCGATCTCCCCCTCTCAGGATCGATCTCCCCCTCTCAGGATCGATCTCCCCCTCTCAGGATCGGTCCCCCCCTCTCACGATCGATCTCCCCCTCTCAGGATCGGTCCCCCCCTCTCAGGATCGGTCCCCCCCTCTCAGGATCGATCTCCCTCTCTCAGGATCGATCTCCCTCTCTCAGGATCGGTCTCCCCTTCTCAAGATCGGTCTCCCCTTCTCAGGATCGATCTCCCCCTCTCAGGATCGGTCCCCCCCTCTCAGGATCGGGTCCTCGGTTCTCAGGATCGATCTCCCCCTCTCAGGATCGGTCCCCCCCTCTCAGGATTGGGTCCCTCGGTCTCAGGATCGGTCCCTCCCTCTCAGGATCGGTCTCCCCCTCTCAGGATCGGTCTCCCCCTCTCAGGATCGATCGCCCCCTCTCAGGATCGGGTCCCTCGGTCTCAGGATCGGTCCCTCCCTCTCAGGATCGGTCCCTCCCTCTCAGGATCGATCTCCCCCTCTCAGGATCGATCTCCCCCTCTCAGGATCGGTCTCCCCCTCTCAGGATCGATCTCCCCCTCTCAGGATCGGTCTCCCCCTCTCAAGATCGGTCTCCCCTTCTCAGGATCGATCTCCCCCTCTCAGGATCGGTCTCCCCCTCTCAAGATCGGTCGCCCCTTCTCAGGATCGGTCTCCCCCTCTCAAGACCGGTCTCCCCCTCTCAGGATCGGTCTCCCCCTCTCAGGATCGGTCTCCCCTTCTCAGGATCGGTCTCCCCCTCTCAAGATCGGTCTCCCCCTCTCAGGATCGGTCTCCCCCTCTCAGGATCGGCCTCCCCCTCTCAGGATCGGTCTCCCCCTCTCAGGATCGGTCTCCCCCTCTCAAGATCGGTCTCCCCCTCTCAGGATCGATCTCCCCCTCTCAGGATCGGTCCCTCCCTCTCAGGATCGGTCTCCCCCTCTCAGGATCGGTCTCCCCCTCTCAAGATCGGTCTCCCCCTCTCAAGGTCGGTCTCCCCCTCTCAGGATCGGTCTCCCCCTCTCAGGATCGGTCTCCCCCTCTCAGGATCGATCGCCCCCTCTCAGGATCGGTTCCCTCGGTCTCAGGATCGGTCCCTCCCTCTCAGGATCGGTCTCCCCCTCTCAGGATCGATCGCCCCCTCTCAGGATCGGTCTCCCCCTCTCAGGATCGATGCCTCCCTCTCAGGATCGATCTCCCCCTCTCAGGATCGATCTCCCCCTCTCAGGATCGGTCCCCCCTCTCACGATCGATCTCCCCCTCTCAGGATCGGTCCCCCCCTCTCAGGATCGGTCCCCCCCTCTCAGGATCGATCTCCCTCTCTCAGGATCGGTCTCCCCTTCTCAGGATCGGTCTCCCCTTCTCAGGATCGATCTCCCCCTCTCAGGATCGGTCTCCCCCTCTCAGGCTCGGTCTCCCCCTCTCAGGATTGGGTCCCTCGGTCTCAGGATCGGTCCCTCCCTCTCGGGATCGGTCTCCCCCTCTCGCGATCGGTCCCCCCCTCTCAGGATCGGTCCCCCCCTCTCAGGATCGGGTCCTCGGTTCTCAGGATCGATCTCCCCCTCTCAGGATCGGTCCCCCCCTCTCAGGATTGGGTCCCTCGGTCTCAGGATCGGTCCCTCCCTCTCAGGATCGGTCTCCCCCTCTCAGGATCGGTCTCCCCCTCTCAGGATCGATCGCCCCCTCTCAGGATCGGGTCCCTCGGTCTCAGGATCGGTCTCCCCCTCTCAGGATCGGTCCCTCCCTCTCAGGATCGGTTCCTCCCTCTCAGGATCGATCTCCCCCTCTCAGGATCGATCTCCCCCTCTCTGGATCGATCTCCCTCTCATGATCGATCTCCCCCTCTCAGGATCGATCTCCCCCTCTCTTGATCAATCTCCCTCTCAGGTATCGATCTCCCCCTCTCAGGATCGGTCTCCCCTTCTCAGGATCGATATCCCCCTCTCAGGATCGATCTCCCCCTCTCAGGATCGATCTCCCCCTCTCAGGATCGGTCTCCCCCTCTCAGGATCGGTCTCCCCCTCTCAGGATCGATCTCCCCCTCTCAGGATCGGGTCCCTCGGTCTCAGGATCGGTCTCCCCCTCTCAGGATCGGTCTCCCCCTCTCAGGATCGATCTCCCCCTCTCAGGATCGATCTCCCCCTCTCAGGATCGGTCTCCCCCTCTAAGGATCGGTCTCCCCCTCTCAGCATCGATCTCCCTCTCTCAGGATCGAGTCCCTCGGTCTCAGGATCGGTCTCCCTCTCTCAGGATCGGTCTCCCCCTCTCAGGATCGGTCTCCCTCTCTCACGATCGATCTCCCTCTCTCAGGATCGGTCTCCCCCTCTCAAGATCGGTCTCCCCCTCTCAGGATCGGTCTCCCCCTCTCAGGATCGATCTCCCCCTCTCAGGATCGGTCTCCCCTTCTCAGGATCGACCTCCCCCTCTCAGGATCGGTCTCCCCTTCTCAGGATCGGTCTCCCCCTCTCAGGATCGGTCTCCCCCTTTCAGGATCGATCTCCCCCTCTCAGGATCGGTCCCCCCCTCTCAGGATTGGGTCCCTCGGTCTCAGGATCGGTCCCTCCCTCTCAGGATCGGTCTCCCCCTCTCAGGATCGGTCTCCCCTTCTCAGGATCGATCTCCCCCTCTCAGGATCGGTCTCCCCCTCTCAGGATCGATCTCCCCCTCTCAGGATCGGTCCCCCCCTCTCAGGATCGGGTCCCTCGGTCTCAGGATCGGTCTCCCTCTCTCAGGATCGGTCTCCCTCTCTCAGGATCGATCTCCCTCTCTCAGGATCGGTCTCCCCCTCTCAAGATCGGTCTCCCCTTCTCAGGATCGGTCTCCCCCTCTCAAGATCGGTCTCCCCCTCTCAGGATCGGTCTCCCCTTCTCAGGATCGGTCTCCCCTTCTCAGGATCGATCTCCCCCTCTCAGGATCGGTCTCCCCCTCTCAAGATCGGTCTCCCCTTCTCAGGATCGGTCTCCCCCTCTCAAGATCGGTCTCCCCCTCTCAGGATCGATCTCCCCCTCTCAGGATCGGTCCCCCCTCTCACGATCGATCTCCCCCTCTCAGGATCGGTCCCCCCCTCTCAGGATCGGTCCCCCCCTCTCAGGATCGGTCTCCCTCTTTCAGGATCGATCTCCCTCTCTCAGGATCGGTCTCCCCTTCTCAGGATCGGTCTCCCCTTCTCAGGATCGATCTCCCCCTCTCAGGATCGGTCTCCCCCTCTCAGGCTCGGTCTCCCCCTCTCAGGATTGGGTCCCTCGGTCTCAGGATCGGTCCCTCCCTCTCGGGATCGGTCTCCCCCTCTCGCGATCGGTCCCCCCCTCTCAGGATCGGTCCCCCCCTCTCAGGATCGGGTCCTCGGTTCTCAGGATCGATCTCCCCCTCTCAGGATCGGTCCCCCCCTCTCAGGATTGGGTCCCTCGGTCTCAGGATCGGTCCCTCCCTCTCAGGATCGGTCTCCCCCTCTCAAGATCGGTCTCCCCTTCTCAGGATCGGTCTCCCCCTCTCAGGATCGGTCTCCCCTTCTCAGGATCGATCTCCCCCTCTCAGGATCGGTCTCCCCCTCTCAGGATCGGTCTCCCCCTCTCAAGATCGATCTCCCCCTCTCTTGATCAATCTCCCTCTCAGGTATCGATCTCCCCCTCTCAGGATCGGTCTCCCCCTCTCAGGTATCGATCTCCCCCTCTCAGGATCGGTCTCCCCCTCTCAGGATCGATATCCCCCTCTCAGGATCGATCTCCCCCTCTCAGGATCGATCTCCCCCCCTCTCAGGATCGATCTCCCCCTCTCAGGATCCGTCTCCCCCTCTAAGGATCGGTCTCCCCCTCTCAGGATCGATCTCCCCCTCTCAGGATCGGGTCCCTCGGTCTCAGGATCGGTCTCCCCCTCTCAGGATCGGTCTCCCCCTCTCAGGATCGATCTCCCCCTCTCAGGATCGATCTCCCCCTCTCAGGATCGGTCTCCCCCTCTAAGGATCGGTCTCCCCCTCTCAGGATCGGTCTCCCTCTCTCAGGATCGGGTCCCTCGGTCTCAGATTCGGTCTCCCTCTCTCAGGATCGGTCTCCCCCTCTCAAGATCGGTCTCCCTTTCAGGATCGATCTCCCTCTCTCAGGATCGGTCTCCCCCTCTCAAGATCGGTCTCCCTCTCAGGATCGATCTCCCCCTCTCAGGATCGGTCTCCCCCTCTAAGGATCGGTCTCCCTCTCTCAGGATCAATCTCCCTCTCTCAGGATCGGTCTCCCCCTCTCAAGATCGGTCTCCCTCTCAGGATCGATCTCCCCCTCTCAGGATCGGTCTCCCCCTCTAAGGATCGGTCCGCCCCTCTCAGGATCGGTCTCCCCCTCTCAGGATCGATCTCCCTCTCTCAGGATCGGGTCCCTCGGTCTCAGGATCGGTCGCCCTCTCTCAGGATCGGTCTCCCTCTCTCAGGATCGATCTCCCTCTCTCAGGATCGGTCTCCCCCTCTCAAGATCGGTCTCCCCCTCTCAGGATCGATCTCCCCCTCTCAGGATCGGTCTCCCCCTCTCAGGATCGTTCTCCCCCTCTCAGGATCGGTCCCTCCCTCTCAATATCGGTCTCCCCCTCTCAGGATCGATCTCCCCCTCTCAGGATCGGTCTCCCTCTCTCAGGATCGATCTCCCTCTCTCAGGATCGGTCTCCCCCTCTCAAGATCGGTCTCCCCCTCTCAGGATCGATCTCCCCCTCTCAGGATCGGTCTCCCCTTCTCAGGATCGTTCTCCCCCTCTCAGGATCGGTCTCCCCCTTTCAGGATCGATCTCCCCCTCTCAGGATCGGTCCCCCCCTCTCAGGATTGGGTCCCTCGGTCTCAGGATCGGTCTCCCCCTCTCAGGATCGATCTCCCCCTCTCAGGATCGGTCTCCCCTTCTCAGGATCGATCTCCCCCTCTCAGGATCGGTCTCCCCCTCTCAGGATCGGTCTCCCCCTCTCAAGATCGGTCGCCCCTTCTCAGGATCGGTCTCCCCCTCTCAAGATCGGTCTCCCCCTCTCAGGATCGGTCTCCCCCTCTCAAGATCGGTCTCCCCTTCTCAGGATCGGTCTCCCCCTCTCAGGATCGGTCTCCCCTTCTCAGGATCGATCTCCCCCTCTCAGGATCGGTCTCCCCCTCTCAGGATCGGTCTCCCCCTCTCAAGATCGGTCTCCCCCTCTCAGGATCGATCTCCCCCTCTCAGGATCGGTCCCTCCCTCTCAGGATCGGTCTCCCCCTCTCAGGATCGGTCTCCCCCTCTCAAGATCGGTCTCCCCCTCTCAGGATCGGTCTACCCCTCTCAGGATCGGTCTCCCCCTCTCAGGATCGATCGCCCCCTCTCAGGATCGGGTCCCTCGGTCTCAGGATCGGTCCCTCCCTCTCAGGATCGGTCTCCCCCTCTCAGGATCGTTCTCCCCCTCTCAGGATCGGTCTCCCACTTTCAGGATCGGTCCCTCCCTCTCAGGATCGATCTCCCCCTCTCAGGATCGGTCTCCCCCTCTCAGGATCGGTCTCCCACTCTCAGGATCGATCCCTCCCTCTCAGGATCGATCTCCCCCTCTCAGGATCGATCTCCCCCTCTCAGGATCGGTCCCCCCCTCTCACGATCGGTTTCCCCCTCTCAGGATCGGTCCCCCCCTCTCAGGATCGGTCTCCCCCTCTCAGGATCGGTCTCCCCCTCTCGTGATCGGTCCCCCCCTCTCAGGATCGGTCCCCCCCTCTCAAGAACGGGTCCTCGGTTCTCAGGATCGATCTCCCCCTCTCAGGATCGGTCCCCCCCCTCTCAGGATTGGGTCCCTCGGTCTCAGGATCGGTCCCTCCCTCTCAGGATCGGTCTCCCCCTCTCAGGATCGATCGCCCCCTCTCAGGATCGGGTCCCTCGGTCTCAGGATCGGTCCCTCCCTCTCAGGATCGGTCTCACCCTCTCAGGATCGGTCTCCCCCTCTCAGGATCGATCGGCCCCTCTCAGGATCGGGTCACTCGGTCTCAGGATCGGTCCCTCCCTCTCAGGATCGGTCTCCCCCTCTCAGGATCGGTCTCCCCCTCTCAGGATCGGTCCCTCCCTCTCAGGATCGATCTCCCCCTCTCAGGATCGGTCTCCCCCTCTCAGGATCGGTCTCCCCCTCTCAGGATCGGTCCCTCCCTCTCAGGATCGGTCCCTCCCTCTCAGGATCGATCTCCCCCTCTCAGGATCGATCTCCCCCTCTCAGGATCGATCTCCCCCTCTCTGGATCGATCTCACTCTCATGATCGATCTCCCCCTCTCAGGATCGATCTCCCCCTCTCTTGATCAATCTCCCTCTCAGGATCGATCTCCCCCTCTCTTGATCAATCTCCCTCTCAGGTATCGATCTCCCCCTCTCAGGATCGGTCTCCCCCTCTCAGGATCGGTCTCCCCCTCTAAGGATCGGTCTCCCCCTCTCAGGATCGGTCTCCCCCTCTCAGGATCGATCTCCCTCTCTCAGGATCGGGTCCCCCCCTCTCAGGATCGGTCTCCCTCTCTCAGGATCGGTCTCCCTCTCTCAGGAACGATCTCCCTCTCTCAGGATCGGTCTCCCCCTCTCAGGATCGGTCTCCCTCTCAGGATCGATCTCCCCCTCTCAGGATCGATCTCCCCCTCTCAGGATCGGTCTCCCCCTCTCAGGATCGGTCTCCCCCTCTCAAGATCGGTCTCCCCCTCTCAGGATCGATCTCCCCCTCTCAGGATCGGTCCCTCCCTCTCAGGATCGGTCTCCCCCTCTCAGGATCGGTCTCCCCCTCTCAAGATCGGTCTCCCCCTCTCAGGATCGGTCTACCCCTCTCAGGATCGGTCTCCCCCTCTCAGGATCGATCGCCCCCTCTCAGGATCGGGTCCCTCGGTCTCAGGATCGGTCCCTCCCTCTCAGGATCGGTCTCCCCCTCTCAGGATCGTTCTCCCCCTCTCAGGATCGGTCTCCCCCTTTCAGGATCGGTCCCTCCCTCTCAGGATCGATCTCCCCCTCTCAGGATCGGTCTCCCCCTCTCAGGATCGGTCTCCCACTCTCAGGATCGATCCCTCCCTCTCAGGATCGATCTCCCCCTCTCAGGATCGATCTCCCCCTCTCAGGATCGGTCCCCCCCTCTCACGATCGGTTTCCCCCTCTCAGGATCGGTCCCCCCCTCTCAGGATCGGTCTCCCCCTCTCAGGATCGGTCCCCCCCCTCTCAGGATCGGGTCATCGGTTCTCAGGATCGATCTCCCCCTCTCAGGATCGGTCTCCCCCTCTCGCGATCGGTCCCCCCCTCTCAGGATCGGTCCCCCCCTCTCAGGATCGGGTCCTCGGTTCTCAGGATCGATCTCCCCCTCTCAGGATCGGTCCCCCCCCTCTCAGGATTGGGTCCCTCGGTCTCAGGATCGGTCCCTCCCTCTCAGGATCGGTCTCCCCCTCTCAGGATCGATCGCCCCCTCTCAGGATCGGGTCCCTCGGTCTCAGGATCGGTCCCTCCCTCTCAGGATCGGTCTCACCCTCTCAGGATCGGTCTCCCCCTCTCAGGATCGATCGGCCCCTCTCAGGATCGGGTCACTCGGTCTCAGGATCGGTCCCTCCCTCTCAGGATCGGTCTCCCCCTCTCAGGATCGGTCTCCCCCTCTCAGGATCGGTCCCTCCCTCTCAGGATCGATCTCCCCCTCTCAGGATCGGTCTCCCCCTCTCAGGATCGATCCCTCCCTCTCAGGATCGATCTTTCCCTCTCAGGATCGATCTCCCCCTCTCAGGATCGGTCCCCCCCTCTCACGATCGGTCTCCCCCTCTCAGGATCGGTCCCCCCCTCTCAGGATCGGTCTCCACCTCTCAGGATCGGTCCCTCCCTCTCAGGATCGGTCTCCCTCTCAGGATCGATCTCCCCCTCTCAGGATCGATCTCCCCCTCTCAGGATCGGTCTCCCCCTCTAAGGATCGGTCTCCCCCTCTCAGGATCGGTCTCCCCCTCTCAGGATCGATCTCCCTCTCTCAGGATCGGGTCCCTCGGTCTCAGGATCGGTCTCCCTCTCAGGATCGGTCTCCCCCTCTAAGGATCGGTCTCCCCCTCTCAGGATCGGTCTCCCCTTCTCAGGATCGATCTCCCCCTCTCAGGATCGGTCTCCCCCTCTCAGGATCGGTCTCCCCCTCTCAAGATCGGTCTCCCCCTCTCAGGATCGATCTCCCCCTCTCAGGATCGGTCCCTCCCTCTCAGGATCGGTCTCCCCCTCTCAGGATCGGTCTCCCCCTCTCAAGATCGGTCTCCCCCTCTCAGGATCGGTCTACCCCTCTCAGGATCGGTCTCCCCCTCTCAGGATCGATCGCCCCCTCTCAGGATCGGGTCCCTCGGTCTCAGGATCGGTCCCTCCCTCTCAGGATCGGTCTCACCCTCTCAGGATCGGTCTCCCCCTCTCAGGATCGATCGGCCCCTCTCAGGATCGGGTCACTCGGTCTCAGGATCGGTCCCTCCCTCTCAGGATCGGTCTCCCCCTCTCAGGATCGGTCTCCCCCTCTCAGGATCGGTCCCTCCCTCTCAGGATCGATCTCCCCCTCTCAGGATCGGTCTCCCCCTCTCAGGATCGATCCCTCCCTCTCAGGATCGATCTTTCCCTCTCAGGATCGATCTCCCCCTCTCAGGATCGGTCCCCCCCTCTCACGATCGGTCTCCCCCTCTCAGGATCGGTCCCCCCCTCTCAGGATCGGTCTCCACCTCTCAGGATCGGTCCCTCCCTCTCAGGATCGGTCTCCCTCTCAGGATCGATCTCCCCCTCTCAGGATCGATCTCCCCCTCTCAGGATCGGTCTCCCCCTCTAAGGATCGGTCTCCCCCTCTCAGGATCGGTCTCCCCCTCTCAGGATCGATCTCCCTCTCTCAGGATCGGGTCCCTCGGTCTCAGGATCGGTCTCCCTCTCAGGATCGGTCTCCCCCTCTAAGGATCGGTCTCCCCCTCTCAGGATCGGTCTCCCCTTCTCAGGATCGATCTCCCCCTCTCAGGATCGGTCTCCCCCTCTCAGGATCGGTCTCCCCCTCTCAAGATCGGTCTCCCCCTCTCAGGATCGATCTCCCCCTCTCAGGATCGGTCCCTCCCTCTCAGGATCGGTCTCCCCCTCTCAGGATCGGTCTCCCCCTCTCAAGATCGGTCTCCCCCTCTCAGGATCGGTCTACCCCTCTCAGGATCGGTCTCCCCCTCTCAGGATCGATCGCCCCCTCTCAGGATCGGGTCCCTCGGTCTCAGGATCGGTCCCTCCCTCTCAGGATCGGTCTCCCCCTCTCAGGATCGATCTCCACCTCTCAGGATCGATCTCCCCCTCTCAGGATCGGTCTCCCCCTCTAAGGATCGGTCTCCCCCTCTCAGGATCGGTCTCCCCCTCTCAGGATCGATCTCCCTCTCTCAGGATCGGGTCCCTCGGTCTCAGGATCGGTCGCCCTCTCTCAGGATCGGTCTCCCTCTCTCAGGATCGATCTCCCTCTCTCAGGATCGGTCTCCCCCTCTCAAGATCGGTCTCCCCCTCTCAGGATCGATCTCCCCCTCTCAGGATCGGTCTCCCCCTCTCAGGATCGTTCTCCCCCTCTCAGGATCGGTCCCTCCCTCTCAATATCGGTCTCCCCCTCTCAGGATCGATCTCCCCCTCTCAGGATCGGTCTCCCTCTCTCAGGATCGATCTCCCTCTCTCAGGATCGGTCTCCCCCTCTCAAGATCGGTCTCCCCCTCTCAGGATCGATCTCCCCCTCTCAGGATCGGTCTCCCCTTCTCAGGATCGTTCTCCCCCTCTCAGGATCGGTCTCCCCCTTTCAGGATCGATCTCCCCCTCTCAGGATCGGTCCCCCCCTCTCAGGATTGGGTCCCTCGGTCTCAGGATCGGTCTCCCCCTCTCAGGATCGATCTCCCCCTCTCAGGATCGGTCTCCCCTTCTCAGGATCGATCTCCCCCTCTCAGGATCGGTCTCCCCCTCTCAGGATCGGTCTCCCCCTCTCAAGATCGGTCGCCCCTTCTCAGGATCGGTCTCCCCCTCTCAAGATCGGTCTCCCCCTCTCAGGATCGGTCTCCCCCTCTCAAGATCGGTCTCCCCTTCTCAGGATCGGTCTCCCCCTCTCAGGATCGGTCTCCCCTTCTCAGGATCGATCTCCCCCTCTCAGGATCGGTCTCCCCCTCTCAGGATCGGTCTCCCCCTCTCAAGATCGGTCTCCCCCTCTCAGGATCGATCTCCCCCTCTCAGGATCGGTCCCTCCCTCTCAGGATCGGTCTCCCCCTCTCAGGATCGGTCTCCCCCTCTCAAGATCGGTCTCCCCCTCTCAGGATCGGTCTACCCCTCTCAGGATCGGTCTCCCCCTCTCAGGATCGATCGCCCCCTCTCAGGATCGGGTCCCTCGGTCTCAGGATCGGTCCCTCCCTCTCAGGATCGGTCTCCCCCTCTCAGGATCGTTCTCCCCCTCTCAGGATCGGTCTCCCACTTTCAGGATCGGTCCCTCCCTCTCAGGATCGATCTCCCCCTCTCAGGATCGGTCTCCCCCTCTCAGGATCGGTCTCCCACTCTCAGGATCGATCCCTCCCTCTCAGGATCGATCTCCCCCTCTCAGGATCGATCTCCCCCTCTCAGGATCGGTCCCCCCCTCTCACGATCGGTTTCCCCCTCTCAGGATCGGTCCCCCCCTCTCAGGATCGGTCTCCCCCTCTCAGGATCGGTCTCCCCCTCTCGTGATCGGTCCCCCCCTCTCAGGATCGGTCCCCCCCTCTCAAGAACGGGTCCTCGGTTCTCAGGATCGATCTCCCCCTCTCAGGATCGGTCCCCCCCCTCTCAGGATTGGGTCCCTCGGTCTCAGGATCGGTCCCTCCCTCTCAGGATCGGTCTCCCCCTCTCAGGATCGATCGCCCCCTCTCAGGATCGGGTCCCTCGGTCTCAGGATCGGTCCCTCCCTCTCAGGATCGGTCTCACCCTCTCAGGATCGGTCTCCCCCTCTCAGGATCGATCGGCCCCTCTCAGGATCGGGTCACTCGGTCTCAGGATCGGTCCCTCCCTCTCAGGATCGGTCTCCCCCTCTCAGGATCGGTCTCCCCCTCTCAGGATCGGTCCCTCCCTCTCAGGATCGATCTCCCCCTCTCAGGATCGGTCTCCCCCTCTCAGGATCGGTCTCCCCCTCTCAGGATCGGTCCCTCCCTCTCAGGATCGGTCCCTCCCTCTCAGGATCGATCTCCCCCTCTCAGGATCGATCTCCCCCTCTCAGGATCGATCTCCCCCTCTCTGGATCGATCTCACTCTCATGATCGATCTCCCCCTCTCAGGATCGATCTCCCCCTCTCTTGATCAATCTCCCTCTCAGGATCGATCTCCCCCTCTCTTGATCAATCTCCCTCTCAGGTATCGATCTCCCCCTCTCAGGATCGGTCTCCCCCTCTCAGGATCGGTCTCCCCCTCTAAGGATCGGTCTCCCCCTCTCAGGATCGGTCTCCCCCTCTCAGGATCGATCTCCCTCTCTCAGGATCGGGTCCCCCCCTCTCAGGATCGGTCTCCCTCTCTCAGGATCGGTCTCCCTCTCTCAGGAACGATCTCCCTCTCTCAGGATCGGTCTCCCCCTCTCAGGATCGGTCTCCCTCTCAGGATCGATCTCCCCCTCTCAGGATCGATCTCCCCCTCTCAGGATCGGTCTCCCCCTCTCAGGATCGGTCTCCCCCTCTCAAGATCGGTCTCCCCCTCTCAGGATCGATCTCCCCCTCTCAGGATCGGTCCCTCCCTCTCAGGATCGGTCTCCCCCTCTCAGGATCGGTCTCCCCCTCTCAAGATCGGTCTCCCCCTCTCAGGATCGGTCTACCCCTCTCAGGATCGGTCTCCCCCTCTCAGGATCGATCGCCCCCTCTCAGGATCGGGTCCCTCGGTCTCAGGATCGGTCCCTCCCTCTCAGGATCGGTCTCCCCCTCTCAGGATCGTTCTCCCCCTCTCAGGATCGGTCTCCCCCTTTCAGGATCGGTCCCTCCCTCTCAGGATCGATCTCCCCCTCTCAGGATCGGTCTCCCCCTCTCAGGATCGGTCTCCCACTCTCAGGATCGATCCCTCCCTCTCAGGATCGATCTCCCCCTCTCAGGATCGATCTCCCCCTCTCAGGATCGGTCCCCCCCTCTCACGATCGGTTTCCCCCTCTCAGGATCGGTCCCCCCCTCTCAGGATCGGTCTCCCCCTCTCAGGATCGGTCCCCCCCCTCTCAGGATCGGGTCATCGGTTCTCAGGATCGATCTCCCCCTCTCAGGATCGGTCTCCCCCTCTCGCGATCG
Organism: Pristiophorus japonicus; assembly: GCF_044704955.1. Classification (NCBI taxonomy): domain Eukaryota; kingdom Metazoa; phylum Chordata; class Chondrichthyes; family Pristiophoridae; genus Pristiophorus; species Pristiophorus japonicus. Next base: position 252,412,877 of record NC_091983.1, on the reverse strand, counting down.
GTCCCCCCCTCTCAGGATCGGTCCCCCCCTCTCAGGATCGGGTCCTCGGTTCTCAGGATCGATCTCCCCCTCTCAGGATCGGTCCCCCCCCTCTCAGGATTGGGTCCCTCGGTCTCAGGATCGGTCCCTCCCTCTCAGGATCGGTCTCCCCCTCTCAGGATCGATCGCCCCCTCTCAGGATCGGGTCCCTCGGTCTCAGGATCGGTCCCTCCCTCTCAGGATCGGTCTCACCCTCTCAGGATCGGTCTCCCCCTCTCAGGATCGATCGGCCCCTCTCAGGATCGGGTCACTCGGTCTCAGGATCGGTCCCTCCCTCTCAGGATCGGTCTCCCCCTCTCAGGATCGGTCTCCCCCTCTCAGGATCGGTCCCTCCCTCTCAGGATCGATCTCCCCCTCTCAGGATCGGTCTCCCCCTCTCAGGATCGATCCCTCCCTCTCAGGATCGATCTTTCCCTCTCAGGATCGATCTCCCCCTCTCAGGATCGGTCCCCCCCTCTCACGATCGGTCTCCCCCTCTCAGGATCGGTCCCCCCCTCTCAGGATCGGTCTCCACCTCTCAGGATCGGTCCCTCCCTCTCAGGATCGGTCTCCCTCTCAGGATCGATCTCCCCCTCTCAGGATCGATCTCCCCCTCTCAGGATCGGTCTCCCCCTCTAAGGATCGGTCTCCCCCTCTCAGGATCGGTCTCCCCCTCTCAGGATCGATCTCCCTCTCTCAGGATCGGGTCCCTCGGTCTCAGGATCGGTCTCCCTCTCAGGATCGGTCTCCCCCTCTAAGGATCGGTCTCCCCCTCTCAGGATCGGTCTCCCCTTCTCAGGATCGATCTCCCCCTCTCAGGATCGGTCTCCCCCTCTCAGGATCGGTCTCCCCCTCTCAAGATCGGTCTCCCCCTCTCAGGATCGATCTCCCCCTCTCAGGATCGGTCCCTCCCTCTCAGGATCGGTCTCCCCCTCTCAGGATCGGTCTCCCCCTCTCAAGATCGGTCTCCCCCTCTCAGGATCGGTCTACCCCTCTCAGGATCGGTCTCCCCCTCTCAGGATCGATCGCCCCCTCTCAGGATCGGGTCCCTCGGTCTCAGGATCGGTCCCTCCCTCTCAGGATCGGTCTCCCCCTCTCAGGATCGTTCTCCCCCTCTCAGGATCGGTCTCCCCCTTTCAGGATCGGTCCCTCCCTCTCAGGATCGATCTCCCCCTCTCAGGTTCGGTCTCCCCCTCTCAGGATCGGTCTCCCACTCTCAGGATCGATCCCTCCCTCTCAGGATCGATCTCCCCCTCTCAGGATCGATCTCCCCCTCTCAGGATCGGTCCCGCCCTCTCACGATCGGTTTCCCCCTCTCAGGATCGGTCCCCCCCTCTCAGGATCGGTCTCCCCCTCTCAGGATCGATCTCCCCCTCTCAGGATCGGTCTCCCCCTCTCGCGATCGGTCCCCCCCTCTCAGGATCGGTCCCCCCCTCTCAGGATCGGGTCCTCGGTTCTCAGGATCGATCTCCCCCTCTCAGGATCGGTCCCCCCCCTCTCAGGATTGGGTCCCTCGGTCTCAGGATCGGTCCCTCCCTCTCAGGATCGGTCTCCCCCTCTCAGGATCGATCGCCCCCTCTCAGGATCGGGTCCCTCGGTCTCAGGATCGGTCCCTCCCTCTCAGGATCGGTCTCACCCTCTCAGGATCGGTCTCCCCCTCTCAGGATCGATCGGCCCCTCTCAGGATCGGGTCACTCGGTCTCAGGATCGGTCCCTCCCTCTCAGGATCGGTCTCCCCCTCTCAGGATCGGTCTCCCCCTCTCAGGATCGGTCCCTCCCTCTCAGGATCGATCTCCCCCTCTCAGGATCGGTCTCCCCCTCTCAGGATCGATCCCTCCCTCTCAGGATCGATCTTTCCCTCTCAGGATCGATCTCCCCCTCTCAGGATCGGTCCCCCCCTCTCACGATCGGTCTCCCCCTCTCAGGATCGGTCCCCCCCTCTCAGGATCGGTCTCCCCCTCTCAGGATCGGTCCCTCCCTCTCAGGATCGGTCCCTCCCTCTCAGGATCGATCTCCCCCTCTCAGGATCGATCTCCCCCTCTCAGGATCGATCTCCCCCTCTCTGGATCGATCTCACTCTCATGATCGATCTCCCCCTCTCAGGATCGATCTCCCCCTCTCTTGATCAATCTCCCTCTCAGGTATCGATCTCCCCCTCTCAGGATCGGTCTCCCCCTCTCAGGATCGATATCCCCCTCTCAGGATCGATCTCCCCCTCTCAGGATCGATCTCCCCCCCTCTCAGGATCGATCTCCCCCTCTCAGGATCGGTCTCCCCCTCTAAGGATCGGTCTCCCCCTCTCAGGATCGGTCTCCCCCTCTCAGGATCGATCTCCCCCTCTCAGGATCGGTCTCCCCCTCTCAGGATCGATCTCCCCCTCTCAGGATCGGGTCCCTCGGTCTCAGGATCGGTCTCCCCCTCTCAGGATCGGTCTCCCCCTCTCAGGATCGATCTTCCCCTCTCAGGATCGATCTCCCCCTCTCAGGATCGGTCTCCCCCTCTAAGGATCGGTCTCCCCCTCTCAGGATCGGTCTCCCCCTCTCAGGATCGATCTCCCTCTCTCAGGATCGGGTCCCTCGGTCTCAGGATCGGTCTCCCTCTCTCAGGATCGGTCTCCCTCTCTCAGGATCGATCTCCCTCTCTCAGGATCGGTCTCCCCCTCTCAGGATCGGTCTCCCTCTCAGGATCGATCTCCCCCTCTCAGGATCGATCTCCCCCTCTCAGGATCGGTCTCCCCCTCTAAGGATCGGTCTCCCCCTCTCAGGATCGGTCTCCCCCTCTCAGGATCGATCTCCCTCTCTCAGGATCGGGTCCCTCGGTCTCAGGATCGGTCTCCCTCTCAGGATCGGTCTCCCCCTCTAAGGATCGGTCTCCCCCTCTCAGGATCGGTCTCCCCCTCTCAGGATCGATCTCCCTCTCTCAGGATCGGGTCCCTCGGTCTCAGGATCGGTCTCCCTCTCTCAGGATCGATCTCCCCCTCTCAGGATCGATCTCACTCTCATGATCGATCTCCCCCTCTCAGGATCGGTCTCCCCCTCTCAGGATCGGTCTCCCCTCTCAGGATCGGTCTCCCCCTCTAAGGATCGGTCCCCCCCTCTCACGATCGGTCTCCCCCTCTCAGGATCGGTCCCCCCCTCTCAGGATCGGTCCCTCCCTCTCAGGATCGATCTCCCCCTCTCAGGATCGATCTCCCCCTCTCAGGATCGATCTCACTCTCATGATCGATCTCCCCCTCTCAGGATCGATCTCCCCCTCTCTTGATCAATCTCCCTCTCAGGTATCGATCTCCCCCTCTCAGGATCGGTCTCCCCTCTCAGGTATCGATCTCCCCCTCTCAGGATCGGTCTCCCCCTCTCAGGATCGATATCCCCCTCTCAGGATCGATCTCCCCCTCTCAGGATCGATCTCCCCCCTCTCAGGATCGATCTCCCCCTCTCAGGATCGGTCTCCCCCTCTAAGGATCGGTCTCCCCCTCTCAGGATCGATCTCCCCCTCTCAGGATCGGGTCCCTCGGTCTCAGGATCGGTCTCCCCCTCTCAGGATCGGTCTCCCCCTCTCAGGATCGATCTCCCCCTCTCAGGATCGGTCTCCCCCTCTAAGGATCGGTCTCCCCCTCTCAGGATCGGTCTCCCCCTCTCAGGATCGATCTCCCTCTCTCAGGATCGGGTCCCTCGGTCTCAGATTCGGTCTCCCTCTCTCAGGATCGGTCTCCCTCTCTCAGGATCGGTCTCCCCCTCTCAAGATCGGTCTCCCTCTCAGGATCGATCTCCCTCTCTCAGGATCGGTCTCCCCCTCTCAAGATCGGTCTCCCTCTCAGGATCGATCTCCCCCTCTCAGGATCGGTCTCCCCCTCTAAGCATCGGTCCCCCCCTCTCAGGATCGGTCTCCCCCTCTCAGGATCGATCTCCCTCTCTCAGGATCGGGTCCCTCGGTCTCAGGATCGGTCTCCCTCTCAGGATCGGTCTCCCCCTCTAAGGATCGGTCTCCCCCTCTCAGGATCGGTCTCCCCCTCTCAGGATCGATCTCCCTCTCTCAGGATCGGGTCCCTCGGTCTCAGGATCGGTCTCCCTCTCTCAGGATCGATCTCCCTCTCTCAGGATCGGTCTCCCCCTCTCAAGATCGGTCTCCCCCTCTCAGGATCGGTCTCCCCTTCTCAGGATCGGTCTCCCCTTCTCAGGATCGTTCTCCCCCTCTCAGGATCGGTCTCCCCCTCTCAGGATCGATCTCCCCCTCTCAGGATCGGTCCCCCCCTCTCACGATCGGTCTCCCCCTCTCAGGATCGGTCCCCCCCTCTCAGGATCGGTCTCCCCCTCTCAGGATCGGTCCCCCCCCTCTCAGGATCGGGTCCTCGGTTCTCAGGATCGATCTTCCCCTCTCAGGATCGGTCTCCCCCTCTCGCGATCGGTTCCCCCCTCTCAGGATCGGTCCCCCCCTCTCAGGATCGGGTCCTCGGTTCTCAGGATCGATCTCCCCCTCTCAGGATCGGTCTCCCCCTCTCAGGATCGATCGCCCCCCCTCAGGATCGGGTCCCTCGGTCTCAGGATCGGTCCCTCCCTCTCAGGATCGGTCTCACCCTCTCAGGATCGGTCTCCCCCTCTCAGGATCGATCGGCCCCTCTCAGGATCGGTCCCTCGGTCTCAGGATCGGTCCCTCCCTCTCAGGATCGGTCTCCCCCTCTCAGGATCGGTCTCCCCCTCTCAGGATCGGTCCCTCCCTCTCAGGATCGATCTCCCCCTCTCAGGATCGGTCTCCCCCTCTCAGGATCGATCCCTCCCTCTCAGGATCGATCTCCCCCTCTCAGGATCGATCTCCCCCTCTCAGGATCGGTCCCCCCCTCTCACGATCGGTCTCCCCCTCTCAGGATCGGTCCCCCCCTCTCAGGATCGGTCTCCCCCTCTCAGGATCGGTCCCTCCCTCTCAGGACCGGTCCCTCCCTCTCAGGATCGATCTCCCCCTCTCAGGATCGATCTCCCCCTCTCAGGATCGATCTCCCCCTCTCTGGATCGATCTCACTCTCATGATCGATCTCCTCCTCTCAGGATCGATCTCCCCCTCTCTTGATCAATCTCCCTCTCAGGTATCGATCTCCCCCTCTCAGGATCGGTCTCCCCCTCTCAGGATCGATATCCCCCTCTCAGGATCGATCTCCCCCTCTCAGGATCGATCTCCCCCCCTCTCAGGATCGATCTCCCCCTCTCAGGATCGGTCTCCCCCTCTAAGGATCGGTCTCCCCCTCTCAGGATCGGTCTCCCCCTCTCAGGATCGATCTCCCCCTCTCAGGACCGGGTCCCTCGGTCTCAGGATCGGTCTCCCCCTCTCAGGATCGGTCTCCCCCTCTCAGGATCGATCTTCCCCTCTCAGGATCGATCTCCCCCTCTCAGGATCGGTCTCCCCCTCTAAGGATCGGTCTCCCCCTCTCAGGATCGGTCTCCCCCTCTCAGGATCGATCTCCCTCTCTCAGGATCGGGTCCCTCGGTCTCAGGATCGGTCTCCCTCTCTCAGGATCGATCTCCCTCTCTCAGGATCGGTCTCGCCCTCTCAAGATCGGTCTCCCCCTCTCAGGATCGGTCTCCCTCTCAGGATCGATCTCCCCCTCTCAGGATCGATCTCCCCCTCTCAGGATCGGTCTCCCCCTCTAAGGATCGGTCTCCCCCTCTCAGGATCGGTCTCCCTCTCTCAGGATCGATCTCCCTCTCTCAGGATCGGGTCCCTCGGTCTCAGGATCGGTCTCCCTCTCAGGATCGATCTCCCCCTCTAAGGATCGGTCTCCCCCTCTCAGGATCGGTCTCCCCCTCTCAGGATCGATCTCCCTCTCTCAGGATCGGGTCCCTCGGTCTCAGGATCGGTCTCCCTCTCTCAGGATCGTTCTCCCCCTCTCTGGATCGGTCTCCCCCTCTCAGGATCGGTCTCCCCCTCTCAGGATCGATCTCCCCCTCTCAGGATCGGTCTCCCCTTCTCAGGATCGGTCTCCCCTTCTCAGGATCGGTCTCCCCCTTTCAGGATCGATCTCCCCCTCTCAGGATCGGTCCCCCCCTCTCAGGATTGGGTCCCTCGGTCTCAGGATCGGTCCCTCCCTCTCAGGATCGGTCTCCCCCTCTCAGGATCGATCTCCCCCTCTCAGGATCGGTCTCCCCTTCTCAGGATCGATCTCCCCCTCTCAGGATCGGTCTCCCCCTCTCAGGATCGATCTCCCCCTCTCAGGATCGTTCTCCCCCTCTCAAGATCGGTCTCCCCTTCTCAGGATCGATCTCCCCCTCTCAGGATCGGTCTCCCCCTCTCAAGATCGGTCGCCCCTTCTCAGGATCGGTCTCCCCCTCTCAAGATCGGTCACCCCCTCTCAGGATCGGTCTCCCCCTCTCAAGATCGGTCTCCCCTTCTCAGGATCGGTCTCCCCCTCTCAAGATCGGTCACCCTCTCTCAGGATCGGTCTCCCCCTCTCAAGATCGGTCTCCCCTTCTCAGGATCGGTCTCCCCCTCTCAGGATCGGTCTCCCCCTCTCAGGATCGGTTTCCCCCTCTCAGGATCGGTCTCCCCCTCTCAGGATCGGTCTCCCCCTCTCAAGATCGGTCTCCCCCTCTCAGGATCGATCTCCCCCTCTCAGGATCGGTCCCTCCCTCTCAGGATCGGTCTCCCCCTCTCAGGATCGGTCTCCCCCTCTCAAGATCGGTCTCCCCCTCTCAAGATCGGTCTCCCCCTCTCAGGATCGGTCTCCCCCTCTCAGGATCGATCGCCCCCTCTCAGGATCGGGTTGCTCGGTCTCAGGATCGGTCCCTCCCTCTCAGGATCGGTCTCCCCCTCTCAGGATCGATCGCCCCCTCTCAGGATCGGTCCCTCCCTCTCAGGATCGATCCCTCCCTCTCAGGATCGATCTCCCCCTCTCAGGATCGGTCTCCCCCTCTCAGGATCGATGCCTCCCTCTCAGGATCGATCTCCCCCTCTCAGGATCGATCTCCCCCTCTCAGGATCGATCTCCCCCTCTCAGGATCGATCGCCCCCTCTCAGGATCGGTCCCCCCCTCTCACGATCGATCTCCCCCTCTCAGGATCGGTCCCCCCTCTCAGGATCGGTCCCCCCCTCTCAGGATCGATCTCCCTCTCTCAGGATCGATCTCCCTCTCTCAGGATCGGTCTCCCCTTCTCAGGATCGGTCTCCCCTTCTCAGGATCGATCTCCCCCTCTCAGGATCGGTCCCCCCCTCTCAGGATCGGGTCCTCGGTCCTCAGGATCGATCTCCCCCTCTCAGGATCGGTCCCCCCCTCTCAGGATTGGGTCCCTCGGTCTCAGGATCGGTCCCTCCCTCTCAGGATCGGTCTCCCCCTCTCAGGATCGGTCTCCCCCTCTCAGGATCGATCGCCCCCTCTCAGGATCGGGTCCCTCGGTCTCAGGATCGGTCCCTCCCTCTCAGGATCGGTCCCTCCCTCTCAGGATCGATCTCCCCCTCTCAGGATCGATCTCCCCCTCTCAGGATCGGTCTCCCCCTCTCAGGATCGATCTCCCCCTCTCAGGATCGGTCTCCCCCTCTCAAGATCGGTCTCCCCTTCTCAGGATCGATCTCCCCCTCTCAGGATCGGTCTCCCCCTCTCAAGATCGGTCGCCCCTTCTCAGGATCGGTCTCCCCCTCTCAAGATCGGTCTCCCCCTCTCAGGATCGGTCTCCCCCTCTCAGGATCGGTCTCCCCTTCTCAGGATCGGTCTCCCCCTCTCAAGATCGGTCTCCCCCTCTCAGGATCGGTCTCCCCCTCTCAGGATCGGCCTCCCCCTCTCAGGATCGGTCTCCCCCTCTCAGGATCGGTCTCCCCCTCTCAAGATCGGTCTCCCCCTCTCAGGATCGATCTCCCCCTCTCAGGATCGGTCCCTCCCTCTCAGGATCGGTCTCCCCCTCTCAGGATCGGTCTCCCCCTCTCAAGATCGGTCTCCCCCTCTCAAGGTCGGTCTCCCCCTCTCAGGATCGGTCTCCCCCTCTCAGGAACGGTCTCCCCCTCTCAGGATCGATCGCCCCCTCTCAGGATCGGGTCCCTCGATCTCAGGATCGGTCCCTCCCTCTCAGGATCGGTCTCCCCCTCTCAGGATCGATCGCCCCCTCTCAGGATCGGTCTCCCCCTCTCAGGATCGATGCCTCCCTCTCAGGATCGATCTCCCCCTCTCAGGATCGATCTCCCCCTCTCAGGATCGGTCCCCCCTCTCACGATCGATCTCCCCCTCTCAGGATCGGTCCCCCCCTCTCAGGATCGGTCCCCCCCTCTCAGGATCGGTCTCCCTCTCTCAGGATCGATCTCCCTCTCTCAGGATCGGTCTCCCCTTCTCAGGATCGGTCTCCCCTTCTCAGGATCGATCTCCCCCTCTCAGGATCGGTCTCCCCCTCTCAGGCTCGGTCTCCCCCTCTCAGGATTGGGTCCCTCGGTCTCAGAATCGGTCCCTCCCTCTCGGGATCGGTCTCCCCCTCTCGCGATCGGTCCCCCCCTCTCAGGATCGGTCCCCCCCTCTCAGGATCGGGTCCTCGGTTCTCAGGATCGATCTCCCCCTCTCAGGATCGGTCCCCCCCTCTCAGGATTGGGTCCCTCGGTCTCAGGATCGGTCCCTCCCTCTCAGGATCGGTCTCCCCCTCTCAGGATCGGTCTCCCCCTCTCAGGATCGATCGCCCCCTCTCAGGATCGGGTCCCTCGGTCTCAGGATCGGTCTCCCCCTCTCAGGATCGGTCCCTCCCTCTCAGGATCGGTTCCTCCCTCTCAGGATCGATCTCCCCCTCTCAGGATCGATCTCCCCCTCTCTGGATCGATCTCCCTCTCATGATCGATCTCCCCCTCTCAGGATCGATCTCCCCCTCTCTTGATCAATCTCCCTCTCAGGTATCGATCTCCCCCTCTCAGGATCGGTCTCCCCTTCTCAGGATCGATATCCCCCTCTCAGGATCGATCTCCCCCTCTCAGGATCGATCTCCCCCTCTCAGGATCGGTCTCCCCCTCTCAGGATCGGTCTCCCCCTCTCAGGATCGATCTCCCCCTCTCAGGATCGGGTCCCTCGGTCTCAGGATCGGTCTCCCCCTCTCAGGATCGGTCTCCCCCTCTCAGGATCGATCTCCCCCTCTCAGGATCGATCTCCCCCTCTCAGGATCGGTCTCCCCCTCTAAGGATCGGTCTCCCCCTCTCAGCATCGATCACCCTCTCTCAGGATCGAGTCCCTCGGTCTCAGGATCGGTCTCCCTCTCTCAGGATCGGTCTCCCCCTCTCAGGATCGGTCTCCCTCTCTCACGATCGATCTCCCTCTCTCAGGATCGGTCTCCCCCTCTCAAGATCGGTCTCCCCTCTCATGATCGGTCTCCCCCTCTCAGGATCGATCTCCCCCTCTCAGGATCGGTCTCCCCTTCTCAGGATCGACCTCCCCCTCTCAGGATCGGTCTCCCCTTCTCAGGATCGGTCTCCCCCTCTCAGGATCGGTCTCCCCCTTTCAGGATCGATCTCCCCCTCTCAGGATCGGTCCCCCCCTCTCAGGATTGGGTCCCTCGGTCTCAGGATCGGTCCCTCCCTCTCAGGATCGGTCTCCCCCTCTCAGGATCGGTCTCCCCTTCTCAGGATCGATCTCCCCCTCTCAGGATCGGTCTCCCCCTCTCAGGATCGATCTCCCCCTCTCAGGATCGGTCCCCCCCTCTCAGGATCGGGTCCCTCGGTCTCAGGATCGGTCTCCCTCTCTCAGGATCGGTCTCCCTCTCTCAGGATCGATCTCCCTCTCTCAGGATCGGTCTCCCCCTCTCAAGATCGGTCTCCCCTTCTCAGGATCGGTCTCCCCCTCTCAAGATCGGTCTCCCCCTCTCAGGATCGGTCTCCCCTTCTCAGGATCGGTCTCCCCTTCTCAGGATCGATCTCCCCCTCTCAGGATCGGTCTCCCCCTCTCAAGATCGGTCTCCCCTTCTCAGGATCGGTCTCCCCCTCTCAAGATCGGTCTCCCCCTCTCAGGATCGATCTCCCCCTCTCAGGATCGGTCCCCCCTCTCACGATCGATCTCCCCCTCTCAGGATCGGTCCCCCCCTCTCAGGATCGGTCCCCCCCTCTCAGGATCGGTCTCCCTCTCTCAGGATCGATCTCCCCCTCTCACGATCGGTCTCCCCCTCTCAGGATCGGTCCCCCCCTCTCAGGATCGGTCTCCCCCTCTCAGGATCGGTCCCTCCCTCTCAGGATCGGTCCCTCCCTCTCAGGATCGATCTCCCCCTCTCAGGATCGATCTCCCCCTCTCAGGATCGATCTCCCCCTCTCTGGATCGATCTCACTCTCATGATCGATCTCCTCCTCTCAGGATCGATCTCCCCCTCTCTTGATCAATCTCCCTCTCAGGTATCGATCTCCCCCTCTCAGGATCGGTCTCCCCCTCTCAGGATCGATATCCCCCTCTCAGGATCGATCTCCCCCTCTCAGGATCGATCTCCCCCCCTCTCAGGATCGATCTCCCCCTCTCAGGATCGGTCTCCCCCTCTAAGGATCGGTCTCCCCCTCTCAGGATCGGTCTCCCCCTCTCAGGATCGATCTCCTCTTCTCAGGATCGGGTTCCTCGGTCTCAGGATCGGTCTCCCCCTCTCAGGATCGGTCTCCCCCTCTCAGGATCGATCTTCCCCTCTCAGGATCGATCTCCCCCTCTCAGGATCGGTCTCCCCCTCTAAGGATCGGTCTCCCCCTCTCAGGATCGGTCTCCCCCTCTCAGGATCGATCTCCCTCTCTCAGGATCGGGTCCCTCGGTCTCAGGATCGGTCTCCCTCTCTCAGGATCGATCTCCCTCTCTCAGGATCGGTCTCCCCCTCTCAAGATCGGTCTCCCCCTCTCAGGATCGGTCTCCCTCTCAGGATCGATCTCCCCCTCTCAGGATCGATCTCCCCCTCTCAGGATCGGTCTCCCCCTCTAAGGACCGGTCTCCCCCTCTCAGGATCGGTCTCCCTCTCTCAGGATCGATCTCCCTCTCTCAGGATCGGGTCCCTCGGTCTCAGGATCGGTCCCCCTCTCAGGATCGGTCTCCCCCTCTAAGGATCGGTCTCCCCCTCTCAGGATCGGTCTCCCCCTCTCAGGATCGATCTCCCTCTCTCAGGATCGGGTCCCTCGGTCTCAGGATCGGTCTCCCTCTCTCAGGATCGTTCTCCCTCTCTCTGGATCGGTCTCCCCCTCTCAGGATCGGTCTCCCCCTCTCAGGATCGATCTCCCCCTCTCAGGATCGGTCTCCCCTTCTCAGGATCGGTCTCCCCTTCTCAGGATCGTTCTCGCCCTCTCAGGATCGGTCTCCCCCTTTCAGGATCGATCTCCCCCTCTCAGGATCGGTCCCCCCCTCTCAGGATTGGGTCCCTCGGTCTCAGGATCGGTCCCTCCCTCTCAGGATCGGTCTCCCCCTCTCAGGATCGATCTCCCCCTCTCAGGATCGGTCTCCCCTTCTCAGGATCGATCTCCCCCTCTCAGGATCGGTCTCCCCCTCTCAGGATCGGTCTCCCCCTCTCAGGATCGATCTCCCCCTCTCAGGGTCGGTCTCCCCCTCTCAGGATCGATCTCCCCCTCGCAGGATCGTTCTCCCCCTCTCAAGATCGGTCTCCCCTTCTCAGGATCGATCTCCCCCTCTCAGGATCGGTCTCCCCCTCTCAAGATCGGTCGCCCCTTCTCAGGATCGGTCTCCCCCTCTCAAGATCGGTCACCCCCTCTCAGGATCGGTCTCCCCCTCTCAAGATCGGTCACCCTCTCTCAGGATCGGTCTCCCCCTCTCAAGATCGGTCTCCCCTTCTCAGGATCGGTCTCCCCCTCTCAAGATCGGTCTCCCCCTCTCAGGATCGGTTTCCCCCTCTCAGGATCGGTCTCCCCTTCTCAGGATCGGTCTCCCCCTCTCAGGATCGGTCTCCCCCTCTCAAGATCGGTCTCCCCCTCTCAGGATCGATCTCCCCCTCTCAGGATCGGTCCCTCCCTCTCAGGATCGGTCTCCCCCTCTCAGGATCGGTCTCCCCCTCTCAAGATCGGTCTCCCCCTCTCAAGATCGGTCTCCCCCTCTCAGGATCGGTCTCCCCCTCTCAGGATCGGTCTCCCCCTCTCAGGATCGATCGCCCCCTCTCAGGATCGGGTTGCTCGGTCTCAGGATCGGTTCCTCCCTCTCAGGATCGGTCTCCCCCTCTCAGGATCGATCGCCCCCTCTCAGGATCGGTCCCTCCCTCTCAGGATCGATCCCTCCCTCTCAGGATCGATCTCCCCCTCTCAGGATCGGTCTCCCCCTCTCAGGATCGATGCCTCCCTCTCAGGATCGATCTCCCCCTCTCAGGATCGATCTCCCCCTCTCAGGATCGATCTCCCCCTCTCAGGATCGGTCCCCCCCTCTCACGATCGATCTCCCCCTCTCAGGATCGGTCCCCCCCTCTCAGGATCGGTCCCCCCCTCTCAGGATCGATCTCCCTCTCTCAGGATCGATCTCCCTCTCTCAGGATCGGTCTCCCCTTCTCAAGATCGGTCTCCCCTTCTCAGGATCGATCTCCCCCTCTCAGGATCGGTCCCCCCCTCTCAGGATCGGGTCCTCGGTTCTCAGGATCGATCTCCCCCTCTCAGGATCGGTCCCCCCCTCTCAGGATTGGGTCCCTCGGTCTCAGGATCGGTCCCTCCCTCTCAGGATCGGTCTCCCCCTCTCAGGATCGGTCTCCCCCTCTCAGGATCGATCGCCCCCTCTCAGGATCGGGTCCCTCGGTCTCAGGATCGGTCCCTCCCTCTCAGGATCGGTCCCTCCCTCTCAGGATCGATCTCCCCCTCTCAGGATCGATCTCCCCCTCTCAGGATCGGTCTCCCCCTCTCAGGATCGATCTCCCCCTCTCAGGATCGGTCTCCCCCTCTCAAGATCGGTCTCCCCTTCTCAGGATCGATCTCCCCCTCTCAGGATCGGTCTCCCCCTCTCAAGATCGGTCGCCCCTTCTCAGGATCGGTCTCCCCCTCTCAAGATCGGTCTCCCCCTCTCAGGATCGGTCTCCCCCTCTCAGGATCGGTCTCCCCTTCTCAGGATCGGTCTCCCCCTCTCAAGATCGGTCTCCCCCTCTCAGGATCGGTCTCCCCCTCTCAGGATCGGCCTCCCCCTCTCAGGATCGGTCTCCCCCTCTCAGGATCGGTCTCCCCCTCTCAAGATCGGTCTCCCCCTCTCAGGATCGATCTCCCCCTCTCAGGATCGGTCCCTCCCTCTCAGGATCGGTCTCCCCCTCTCAGGATCGGTCTCCCCCTCTCAAGATCGGTCTCCCCCTCTCAAGGTCGGTCTCCCCCTCTCAGGATCGGTCTCCCCCTCTCAGGATCGGTCTCCCCCTCTCAGGATCGATCGCCCCCTCTCAGGATCGGTTCCCTCGGTCTCAGGATCGGTCCCTCCCTCTCAGGATCGGTCTCCCCCTCTCAGGATCGATCGCCCCCTCTCAGGATCGGTCTCCCCCTCTCAGGATCGATGCCTCCCTCTCAGGATCGATCTCCCCCTCTCAGGATCGATCTCCCCCTCTCAGGATCGGTCCCCCCTCTCACGATCGATCTCCCCCTCTCAGGATCGGTCCCCCCCTCTCAGGATCGGTCCCCCCCTCTCAGGATCGGTCTCCCTCTCTCAGGATCGATCTCCCTCTCTCAGGATCGGTCTCCCCTTCTCAGGATCGGTCTCCCCTTCTCAGGATCGATCTCCCCCTCTCAGGATCGGTCTCCCCCTCTCAGGCTCGGTCTCCCCCTCTCAGGATTGGGTCCCTCGGTCTCAGGATCGGTCCCTCCCTCTCGGGATCGGTCTCCCCCTCTCGCGATCGGTCCCCCCCTCTCAGGATCGGTCCCCCCCTCTCAGGATCGGGTCCTCGGTTCTCAGGATCGATCTCCCCCTCTCAGGATCGGTCCCCCCCTCTCAGGATTGGGTCCCTCGGTCTCAGGATCGGTCCCTCCCTCTCAGGATCGGTCTCCCCCTCTCAGGATCGGTCTCCCCCTCTCAGGATCGATCGCCCCCTCTCAGGATCGGGTCCCTCGGTCTCAGGATCGGTCTCCCCCTCTCAGGATCGGTCCCTCCCTCTCAGGATCGGTTCCTCCCTCTCAGGATCGAGCTCCCCCTCTCAGGATCGATCTCCCCCTCTCTGGATCGATCTCCCTCTCATGATCGATCTCCCCCTCTCAGGATCGATCTCCCCCTCTCTTGATCAATCTCCCTCTCAGGTATCGATCTCCCCCTCTCAGGATCGGTCTCCCCTTCTCAGGATCGATATCCCCCTCTCAGGATCGATCTCCCCCTCTCAGGATCGATCTCCCCCTCTCAGGATCGGTCTCCCCCTCTCAGGATCGGTCTCCCCCTCTCAGGATCGATCTCCCCCTCTCAGGATCGGGTCCCTCGGTCTCAGGATCGGTCTCCCCCTCTCAGGATCGGTCTCCCCCTCTCAGGATCGATCTCCCCCTCTCAGGATCGATCTCCCCCTCTCAGGATCGGTCTCCCCCTCTAAGGATCGGTCTCCCCCTCTCAGCATCGATCTCCCTCTCTCAGGATCGAGTCCCTCGGTCTCAGGATCGGTCTCCCTCTCTCAGGATCGGTCTCCCCCTCTCAGGATCGGTCTCCCTCTCTCACGATCGATCTCCCTCTCTCAGGATCGGTCTCCCCCTCTCAAGATCGGTCTCCCCCTCTCAGGATCGGTCTCCCCCTCTCAGGATCGATCTCCCCCTCTCAGGATCGGTCTCCCCTTCTCAGGATCGACCTCCCTCTCTCAGGATCGGTCTCCCCTTCTCAGGATCGGTCTCCCCCTCTCAGGATCGGTCTCCCCCTTTCAGGATCGATCTCCCCCTCTCAGGATCGGTCCCCCCCTCTCAGGATTGGGTCCCTCGGTCTCAGGATCGGTCCCTCCCTCTCAGGATCGGTCTCCCCCTCTCAGGATCGGTCTCCCCTTCTCAGGATCGATCTCCCCCTCTCAGGATCGGTCTCCCCCTCTCAGGATCGATCTCCCCCTCTCAGGATCGGTCCCCCCCTCTCAGGATCGGGTCCCTCGGTCTCAGGATCGGTCTCCCTCTCTCAGGATCGGTCTCCCTCTCTCAGGATCGATCTCCCTCTCTCAGGATCGGTCTCCCCCTCTCAAGATCGGTCTCCCCTTCTCAGGATCGGTCTCCCCCTCTCAAGATCGGTCTCCCCCTCTCAGGATCGGTCTCCCCTTCTCAGGATCGGTCTCCCCTTCTCAGGATCGATCTCCCCCTCTCAGGATCGGTCTCCCCCTCTCAAGATCGGTCTCCCCTTCTCAGGATCGGTCTCCCCCTCTCAAGATCGGTCTCCCCCTCTCAGGATCGATCTCCCCCTCTCAGGATCGGTCCCCCCTCTCACGATCGATCTCCCCCTCTCAGGATCGGTCCCCCCCTCTCAGGATCGGTCCCCCCCTCTCAGGATCGGTCTCCCTCTTTCAGGATCGATCTCCCTCTCTCAGGATCGGTCTCCCCTTCTCAGGATCGGTCTCCCCTTCTCAGGATCGATCTCCCCCTCTCAGGATCGGTCTCCCCCTCTCAGGCTCGGTCTCCCCCTCTCAGGATTGGGTCCCTCGGTCTCAGGATCGGTCCCTCCCTCTCGGGATCGGTCTCCCCCTCTCGCGATCGGTCCCCCCCTCTCAGGATCGGTCCCCCCCTCTCAGGATCGGGTCCTCGGTTCTCAGGATCGATCTCCCCCTCTCAGGATCGGTCCCCCCCTCTCAGGATTGGGTCCCTCGGTCTCAGGATCGGTCCCTCCCTCTCAGGATCGGTCTCCCCCTCTCAGGATCGGTCTCCCCCTCTCAGGATCGATCGCCCCCTCTCAGGATCGGGTCCCTCGGTCTCAGGATCGGTCTCCCCCTCTCAGGATCGGTCCCTCCCTCTCAGGATCGGTTCCTCCCTCTCAGGATCGATCTCCCCCTCTCAGGATCGATCTCCCCCTCTCTGGATCGATCTCCCTCGCATGATCGATCTCCCCCTCTCAGGATCGATCTCCCCCTCTCTTGATCAATCTCCCTCTCAGGTATCGATCTCCCCCTCTCAGGATCGGTCTCCCCTTCTCAGGATCGATATCCCCCTCTCAGGATCGATCTCCCCCTCTCAGGATCGATCTCCCCCTCTCAGGATCGGTCTCCCCCTCTCAGGATCGATCTCCCCCTCTCAGGATCGATCTCCCCCTCTCAGGATCGGGTCCCTCGGTCTCAGGATCGGTCTCCCCCTCTCAGGATCGGTCTCCCCCTCTCAGGATCGATCTCCCCCTCTCAGGATCGATCTCCCCCTCTCAGGATCGGTCTCCCCCTCTAAGGATCGGTCTCCCCCTCTCAGCATCGATCTCCCTCTCTCAGGATCGAGTCCCTCGGTCTCAGGATCGGTCTCCCTCTCTCAGGATCGGTCTCCCCCTCTCAGGATCGGTCTCCCTCTCTCACGATCGATCTCCCTCTCTCAGGATCGGTCTCCCCCTCTCAAGATCGGTCTCCCCCTCTCAGGATCGGTCTCCCCCTCTCAGGATCGATCTCCCCCTCTCAGGATCGGTCTCCCCTTCTCAGGATCGACCTCCCCCTCTCAGGATCGGTCTCCCCTTCTCAGGATCGGTCTCCCCCTCTCAGGATCGGTCTCCCCCTTTCAGGATCGATCTCCCCCTCTCAGGATCGGTCCCCCCCTCTCAGGATTGGGTCCCTCGGTCTCAGGATCGGTCCCTCCCTCTCAGGATCGGTCTCCCCCTCTCAGGATCGGTCTCCCCTTCTCAGGATCGATCTCCCCCTCTCAGGATCGGTCTCCCCCTCTCAGGATCGATCTCCCCCTCTCAGGATCGGTCCCCCCCTCTCAGGATCGGGTCCCTCGGTCTCAGGATCGGTCTCCCTCTCTCAGGATCGGTCTCCCTCTCTCAGGATCGATCTCCCTCTCTCAGGATCGGTCTCCCCCTCTCAAGATCGGTCTCCCCTTCTCAGGATCGGTCTCCCCCTCTCAAGATCGGTCTCCCCCTCTCAGGATCGGTCTCCCCTTCTCAGGATCGGTCTCCCCTTCTCAGGATCGATCTCCCCCTCTCAGGATCGGTCTCCCCCTCTCAAGATCGGTTTCCCCTTCTCAGGATCGGTCTCCCCCTCTCAAGATCGGTCTCCCCCTCTCAGGATCGATCTCCCCCTCTCAGGATCGGTCCCCCCTCTCACGATCGATCTCCCCCTCTCAGGATCGGTCCCCCCCTCTCAGGATCGGTCCCCCCCTCTCAGGATCGGTCTCCCTCTCTCAGGATCGATCTCCCTCTCTCAGGATCGGTCTCCCCTTCTCAGGATCGGTCTCCCCTTCTCAGGATCGATCTCCCCCTCTCAGGATCGGTCTCCCCCTCTCAGGCTCGGTCTCCCCCTCTCAGGATTGGGTCCCTCGGTCTCAGGATCGGTCCCTCCCTCTCGGGATCGGTCTCCCCCTCTCGCGATCGGTCCCCCCCTCTCAGGATCGGTCCCCCCCTCTCAGGATCGGGTCCTCGGTTCTCAGGATCGATCTCCCCCTCTCAGGATCGGTCCCCCCCTCTCAGGATTGGGTCCCTCGGTCTCAGGATCGGTCCCTCCCTCTCAGGATCGGTCTCCCCCTCTCAGGATCGGTCTCCCCCTCTCAGGATCGATCGCCCCCTCTCAGGATCGGGTCCCTCGGTCTCAGGATCGGTCTCCCCCTCTCAGGATCGGTCCCTCCCTCTCAGGATCGGTTCCTCCCTCTCAGGATCGATCTCCCCCTCTCAGGATCGATCTCCCCCTCTCTGGATCGATCTCCCTCTCATGATCGATCTCCCCCTCTCAGGATCGATCTCCCCCTCTCTTGATCAATCTCCCTCTCAGGTATCGATCTCCCCCTCTCAGGATCGGTCTCCCCTTCTCAGGATCGATATCCCCCTCTCAGGATCGGTCTCCCCCTCTCAGGCTCGGTCTCCCCCTCTCAGGATTGGGTCCCTCGGTCTCAGGATCGGTCCCTCCCTCTCGGGATCGGTCTCCCCCTCTCGCGATCGGTCCCCCCCTCTCAGGATCGGTCCCCCCCTCTCAGGATCGGGTCCTCGGTTCTCAGGATCGATCTCCCCCTCTCAGGATCGGTCCCCCCCTCTCAGGATTGGGTCCCTCGGTCTCAGGATCGGTCCCTCCCTCTCAAGATCGGTCTCCCCCTCTCAGGATCGATCTCCCCCTCTCAGGATCGGTCCCTCCCTCTCAGGATCGGTCTCCCCCTCTCAGGATCGGTCTCCCCCTCTCAAGATCGGTCTCCCCCTCTCAAGGTCGGTCTCCCCCTCTCAGGATCGGTCTCCCCCTCTCAGGATCGGTCTCCCCCTCTCAGGATCGATCGCCCCCTCTCAGGATCGGGTCCCTCGGTCTCAGGATCGGTCCCTCCCTCTCAGGATCGGTCTCCCCCTCTCAGGATCGATCGCCCCCTCTCAGGATCGGTCTCCCCCTCTCAGGATCGATGCCTCCCTCTCAGGATCGATCTCCCCCTCTCAGGATCGATCTCCCCCTCTCAGGATCGGTCCCCCCTCTCACGATCGATCTCCCCCTCTCAGGATCGGTCCCCCCCTCTCAGGATCGGTCCCCCCCTCTCAGGATCGGTCTCCCTCTCTCAGGATCGATCTCCCTCTCTCAGGATCGGTCTCCCCTTCTCAGGATCGGTCTCCCCTTCTCAGGATCGATCTCCCCCTCTCAGGATCGGTCTCCCCCTCTCAGGCTCGGTCTCCCCCTCTCAGGATTGGGTCCCTCGGTCTCAGGATCGGTCCCTCCCTCTCGGGATCGGTCTCCCCCTCTCGCGATCGGTCCCCCCCTCTCAGGATCGGTCCCCCACTCTCAGGATCGGGTCCTCGATTCTCAGGATCGATCTCCCCCTCTCAGGATCGGTCCCCCCCTCTCAGGATTGGGTCCCTCGGTCTCAGGATCGGTCCCTCCCTCTCAGGATCGGTCTCCCCCTCTCAGGATCGGTCTCCCCCTCTCAGGATCGATCGCCCCCTCTCAGGATCGGGTCCCTCGGTCTCAGGATCGGTCTCCCCCTCTCAGGATCGGTCCCTCCCTCTCAGGATCGGTTCCTCCCTCTCAGGATCGATCTCCCCCTCTCAGGATCGATCTCCCCCTCTCTGGATCGATCTCCCTCTCATGATCGATCTCCCCCTCTCAGGATCGATCTCCCCCTCTCTTGATCAATCTCCCTCTCAGGTATCGATCTCCCCCTCTCAGGATCGGTCTCCCCTTCTCAGGATCGATATCCCCCTCTCAGGATCGATCTCCCCCTCTCAGGATCGATCTCCCCCTCTCAGGATCGGTCTCCCCCTCTCAGGATCGGTCTCCCCCTCTCAGGATCGATCTCCCCCTCTCAGGATCGGGTCCCTCGGTCTCAGGATCGGTCTCCCCCTCTCAGGATCGGTCTCCCCCTCTCAGGATCGATCTCCCCCTCTCAGGATCGATCTCCCCCTCTCAGGATCGGTCTCCCCCTCTAAGGATCGGTCTCCCCCTCTCAGCATCGATCTCCCTCTCTCAGGATCGAGTCCCTCGGTCTCAGGATCGGTCTCCCTCTCTCAGGATCGGTCTCCCCCTCTCAGGATCGGTCTCCCTCTCTCACGATCGATCTCCCTCTCTCAGGATCGGTCTCCCCCTCTCAAGATCGGTCTCCCCCTCTCAGGATCGGTCTCCCCCTCTCAGGATCGATCTCCCCCTCTCAGGATCGGTCTCCCCTTCTCAGGATCGACCTCCCCCTCTCAGGATCGGTCTCCCCTTCTCAGGATCGGTCTCCCCCTCTCAGGATCGGTCTCCCCCTTTCAGGATCGATCTCCCCCTCTCAGGATCGGTCCCCCCCTCTCAGGATTGGGTCCCTCGGTCTCAGGATCGGTCCCTCCCTCTCAGGATCGGTCTCCCCCTCTCAGGATCGGTCTCCCCTTCTCAGGATCGATCTCCCCCTCTCAGGATCGGTCTCCCCCTCTCAGGATCGATCTCCCCCTCTCAGGATCGGTCCCCCCCTCTCAGGATCGGGTCCCTCGGTCTCAGGATCGGTCTCCCTCTCTCAGGATCGGTCTCCCTCTCTCAGGATCGATCTCCCTCTCTCAGGATCGGTCTCCCCCTCTCAAGATCGGTCTCCCCTTCTCAGGATCGGTCTCCCCCTCTCAAGATCGGTCTCCCCCTCTCAGGATCGGTCTCCCCTTCTCAGGATCGGTCTCCCCTTCTCAGGATCGATCTCCCCCTCTCAGGATCGGTCTCCCCCTCTCAAGATCGGTCTCCCCTTCTCAGGATCGGTCTCCCCCTCTCAAGATCGGTCTCCCCCTCTCAGGATCGATCTCCCCCTCTCAGGATCGGTCCCCCCTCTCACGATCGATCTCCCCCTCTCAGGATCGGTCCCCCCCTCTCAGGATCGGTCCCCCCCTCTCAGGATCGGTCTCCCTCTCTCAGGATCGATCTCCCTCTCTCAGGATCGGTCTCCCCTTCTCAGGATCGGTCTCCCCTTCTCAGGATCGATCTCCCCCTCTCAGGATCGGTCTCCCCCTCTCAGGCTCGGTCTCCCCCTCTCAGGATTGGGTCCCTCGGTCTCAGGATCGGTCCCTCCCTCTCGGGATCGGTCTCCCCCTCTCGCGATCGGTCCCCCCCTCTCAGGATCGGTCCCCCCCTCTCAGGATCGGGTCCTCGGTTCTCAGGATCGATCTCCCCCTCTCAGGATCGGTCCCCCCCTCTCAGGATTGGGTCCCTCGGTCTCAGGATCGGTCCCTCCCTCTCAGGATCGGTCTCCCCCTCTCAGGATCGGTCCCCCCCTCTCAGGATCGGGTCCTCGGTTCTCAGGATCGATCTCCCCCTCTCAGGATCGGTCCCCCCCTCTCAGGATTGGGTCCCTCGGTCTCAGGATCGGTCCCTCCCTCTCAGGATCGGTCTCCCCCTCTCAGGATCGGTCTCCCCCTCTCAGGATCGATCGCCCCCTCTCAGGATCGGGTCCCTCGGTCTCAGGATCGGTCTCCCCCTCTCAGGATCGGTCCCTCCCTCTCAGGATCGGTTCCTCCCTCTCAGGATCGATCTCCCCCTCTCAGGATCGATCTCCCCCTCTCTGGATCGATCTCCCTCTCATGATCGATCTCCCCCTCTCAGGATCGATCTCCCCCTCTCTTGATCAATCTCCCTCTCAGGATCGATCTCCCCCTCTCAGGATCGATCTCCCCCTCTCAGGATCGATCTCCCCCTCTCAGGATCGGTCTCCCCCTCTCAGGATCGATCTCCCCCTCTCAGGATCGGTCTCCCCCTCTCAAGATCGATCTCCCCTTCTCAGGATCGATCTCCCCCTCTCAGGATCGGTCGCCCCTTCTCAGGATCGGTCGCCCCTTCTCAAGATCGGTCTCCCCCTCTCAAGATCGGTCTCCCCCTCTCAGGATCGGTCTCCCCTTCTCAGGATCGGTCTCCCCTTCTCAAGATCGGTCTCCCCCTCTCAAGATCGGTCTCCCCCTCTCAGGATCGGTCTCCCCCTCTCAGGATCGGCCTCCCCCTCTCAGGATCGGTCTCCCCCTCTCAAGATCGGTCTCCCCCTCTCAGGATCGATCTCCCCCTCTCAGGATCGGTCCCTCCCTCTCAGGATCGGTCTCCCCCTCTCAGGATCGGTCTCCCCCTCTCAAGATCGGTCTCCCCCTCTCAAGGTCGGTCTCCCCCTCTCAGGATCGGTCTCCCCCTCTCAGGATCGGTCTCCCCCTCTCAGGATCGATCGCCCCCTCTCAGGATCGGGTCCCTCGGTCTCAGGATCGGTCCCTCCCTCTCAGGATCGGTCTCCCCCTCTCAGGATCGATCGCCCCCTCTCAGGATCGGTCTCCCCCTCTCAGGATCGATGCCTCCCTCTCAGGATCGATCTCCCCCTCTCAGGATCGATCTCCCCCTCTCAGGATCGGTCCCCCCTCTCACGATCGATCTCCCCCTCTCAGGATCGGTCCCCCCCTCTCAGGATCGGTCCCCCCCTCTCAGGATCGGTCTCCCTCTCTCAGGATCGATCTCCCTCTCTCAGGATCGGTCTCCCCTTCTCAGGATCGGTCTCCCCTTCTCAGGATCGATCTCCCCCTCTCAGGATCGGTCTCCCCCTCTCAGGCTCGGTCTCCCCCTCTCAGGATTGGGTCCCTCGGTCTCAGGATCGGTCCCTCCCTCTCGGGATCGGTCTCCCCCTCTCGCGATCGGTCCCCCCCTCTCAGGATCGGTCCCCCCCTCTCAGGATCGGGTCCTCGGTTCTCAGGATCGATCTCCCCCTCTCAGGATCGGTCCCCCCCTCTCAGGATTGGGTCCCTCGGTCTCAGGATCGGTCCCTCCCTCTCAGGATCGGTCTCCCCCTCTCAGGATCGGTCTCCCCTTCTCAGGATCGATCGCCCCCTCTCAGGATCGGGTCCCTCGGTCTCAGGATCGGTCTCCCCCTCTCAGGATCGGTCCCTCCCTCTCAGGATCGGTTCCTCCCTCTCAGGATCGATCTCCCCCTCTCAGGATCGATCTCCCCCTCTCTGGATCGATCTCCCTCTCATGATCGATCTCCCCCTCTCAGGATCGATCTCCCCCTCTCTTGATCAATCTCCCTCTCAGGTATCGATCTCCCCCTCTCAGGATCGGTCTCCCCTTCTCAGGATCGATATCCCCCTCTCAGGATCGATCTCCCCCTCTCAGGATCGGTCTCCCCCTCTCAGGATCGGTCTCCCCCTCTCAGGATCGATCTCCCCCTCTCAGGATCGGGTCCCTCGGTCTCAGGATCGGTCTCCCCCTCTCAGGATCGGTCTCCCCCTCTCAGGATCGATCTCCCCCTCTCAGGATCGATCTCCCCCTCTCAGGATCGGTCTCCCCCTCTAAGGATCGGTCTCCCCCTCTCAGCATCGATCTCCCTCTCTCAGGATCGAGTCCCTCGGTCTCAGGATCGGTCTCCCTCTCTCAGGATCGGTCTCCCCCTCTCAGGATCGGTCTCCCTCTCTCACGATCGATCTCCCTCTCTCAGGATCGGTCTCCCCCTCTCAAGATCGGTCTCCCCCTCTCAGGATCGGTCTCCCCCTCTCAGGATCGATCTCCCCCTCTCAGGATCGGTCTCCCCTTCTCAGGATCGACCTCCCCCTCTCAGGATCGGTCTCCCCTTCTCAGGATCGGTCTCCCCCTCTCAGGATCGGTCTCCCCCTTTCAGGATCGATCTCCCCCTCTCAGGATCGGTCCCCCCCTCTCAGGATTGGGTCCCTCGGTCTCAGGATCGGTCCCTCCCTCTCAGGATCGGTCTCCCCCTCTCAGGATCGGTCTCCCCTTCTCAGGATCGATCTCCCCCTCTCAGGATCGGTCTCCCCCTCTCAGGATCGATCTCCCCCTCTCAGGATCGGTCCCCCCCTCTCAGGATCGGGTCCCTCGGTCTCAGGATCGGTCTCCCTCTCTCAGGATCGGTCTCCCTCTCTCAGGATCGATCTCCCTCTCTCAGGATCGGTCTCCCCCTCTCAAGATCGGTCTCCCCTTCTCAGGATCGGTCTCCCCCTCTCAAGATCGGTCTCCCCCTCTCAGGATCGGTCTCCCCTTCTCAGGATCGGTCTCCCCTTCTCAGGATCGATCTCCCCCTCTCAGGATCGGTCTCCCCCTCTCAAGATCGGTCTCCCCTTCTCAGGATCGGTCTCCCCCTCTCAGGATCGGGTCCCTCGGTCTCAGGATCGGTCTCCCCCTCTCAGGATCGGTCCCTCCCTCTCAGGATCGGTTCCTCCCTCTCAGGATCGATCTCCCCCTCTCAGGATCGATCTCCCCCTCTCTGGATCGATCTCCCTCTCATGATCGATCTCCCCCTCTCAGGATCGATCTCCCCCTCTCTTGATCAATCTCCCTCTCAGGATCGATCTCCCCCTCTCAGGATCGATCTCCCCCTCTCAGGATCGGTCTCCCCCTCTCAGGATCGATCTCCCCCTCTCAGGATCGGTCTCCCCCTCTCAAGATCGGTCTCCCCTTCTCAGGATCGATCTCCCCCTCTCAGGATCGGTCTCCCCCTCTCAAGATCGGTCGCCCCTTCTCAGGATCGGTCTCCCCCTCTCAAGATCGGTCTCCCCCTCTCAGGATCGGTCTCCCCCTCTCAGGATCGGTCTCCCCTTCTCAGGATCGGTCTCCCCCTCTCAAGATCGGTCTCCCCCTCTCAGGATCGGTCTCCCCCTCTCAGGATCGGCCTCCCCCTCTCAGGATCGGTCTCCCCCTCTCAGGATCGGTCTCCCCCTCTCAAGATCGGTCTCCCCCTCTCAGGATCGATCTCCCCCTCTCAGGATCGGTCCCTCCCTCTCAGGATCGGTCTCCCCCTCTCAGGATCGGTCTCCCCCTCTCAAGATCGGTCTCCCCCTCTCAAGGTCGGTCTCCCCCTCTCAGGATCGGTCTCCCCCTCTCAGGATCGGTCTCCCCCTCTCAGGATCGATCGCCCCCTCTCAGGATCGGGTCCCTCGGTCTCAGGATCGGTCCCTCCCTCTCAGGATCGGTCTCCCCCTCTCAGGATCGATCGCCCCCTCTCAGGATCGGTCTCCCCCTCTCAGGATCGATGCCTCCCTCTCAGGATCGATCTCCCCCTCTCAGGATCGATCTCCCCCTCTCAGGATCGGTCCCCCCTCTCACGATCGATCTCCCCCTCTCAGGATCGGTCCCCCCCTCTCAGGATCGGTCCCCCCCTCTCAGGATCGGTCTCCCTCTCTCAGGATCGATCTCCCTCTCTCAGGATCGGTCTCCCCTTCTCAGGATCGGTCTCCCCTTCTCAGGATCGATCTCCCCCTCTCAGGATCGGTCTCCCCCTCTCAGGCTCGGTCTCCCCCTCTCAGGATTGGGTCCCTCGGTCTCAGGATCGGTCCCTCCCTCTCGGGATCGGTCTCCCCCTCTCGCGATCGGTCCCCCCCTCTCAGGATCGGTCCCCCCCTCTCAGGATCGGGTCCTCGGTTCTCAGGATCGATCTCCCCCTCTCAGGATCGGTCCCCCCCTCTCAGGATTGGGTCCCTCGGTCTCAGGATCGGTCCCTCCCTCTCAGGATCGGTCTCCCCCTCTCAGGATCGGTCTCCCCCTCTCAGGATCGATCGCCCCCTCTCAGGATCGGGTCCCTCGGTCTCAGGATCGGTCTCCCCCTCTCAGGATCGGTCCCTCCCTCTCAGGATCGGTTCCTCCCTCTCAGGATCGATCTCCCCCTCTCAGGATCGATCTCCCCCTCTCTGGATCGATCTCCCTCTCATGATCGATCTCCCCCTCTCAGGATCGATCTCCCCCTCTCTTGATCAATCTCCCTCTCAGGTATCGATCTCCCCCTCTCAGGATCGGTCTCCCCTTCTCAGGATCGATATCCCCCTCTCAGGATCGATCTCCCCTTCTCAGGATCGGTCTCCCCCTCTCAGGATCGGTCTCCCCCTCTCAGGATCGATCTCCCCCTCTCAGGATCGGGTCCCTCGGTCTCAGGATCGGTCTCCCCCTCTCAGGATCGGTCTCCCCCTCTCAGGATCGATCTCCCCCTCTCAGGATCGATCTCCCCCTCTCAGGATCGGTCTCCCCCTCTAAGGATCGGTCTCCCCCTCTCAGCATCGATCTCCCTCTCTCAGGATCGAGTCCCTCGGTCTCAGGATCGGTCTCCCTCTCTCAGGATCGGTCTCCCCCTCTCAGGATCGGTCTCCCTCTCTCACGATCGATCTCCCTCTCTCAGGATCGGTCTCCCCCTCTCAAGATCGGTCTCCCCCTCTCAGGATCGGTCTCCCCCTCTCAGGATCGATCTCCCCCTCTCAGGATCGGTCTCCCCTTCTCAGGATCGACCTCCCCCTCTCAGGATCGGTCTCCCCTTCTCAGGATCGGTCTCCCCCTCTCAGGATCGGTCTCCCCCTTTCAGGATCGATCTCCCCCTCTCAGGATCGGTCCCCCCCTCTCAGGATTGGGTCCCTCGGTCTCAGGATCGGTCCCTCCCTCTCAGGATCGGTCTCCCCCTCTCAGGATCGGTCTCCCCTTCTCAGGATCGATCTCCCCCTCTCAGGATCGGTCTCCCCCTCTCAGGATCGATCTCCCCCTCTCAGGATCGGTCCCCCCCTCTCAGGATCGGGTCCCTCGGTCTCAGGATCGGTCTCCCTCTCTCAGGATCGGTCTCCCTCTCTCAGGATCGATCTCCCTCTCTCAGGATCGGTCTCCCCCTCTCAAGATCGGTCTCCCCTTCTCAGGATCGGTCTCCCCCTCTCAAGATCGGTCTCCCCCTCTCAGGATCGGTCTCCCCTTCTCAGGATCGGTCTCCCCTTCTCAGGATCGATCTCCCCCTCTCAGGATCGGTCTCCCCCTCTCAAGATCGGTCTCCCCTTCTCAGGATCGGTCTCCCCCTCTCAAGATCGGTCTCCCCCTCTCAGGATCGATCTCCCCCTCTCAGGATCGGTCCCCCCTCTCACGATCGATCTCCCCCTCTCAGGATCGGTCCCCCCCTCTCAGGATCGGTCCCCCCCTCTCAGGATCGGTCTCCCTCTCTCAGGATCGATCTCCCTCTCTCAGGATCGGTCTCCCCTTCTCAGGATCGGTCTCCCCTTCTCAGGATCGATCTCCCCCTCTCAGGATCGGTCTCCCCCTCTCAGGCTCGGTCTCCCCCTCTCAGGATTGGGTCCCTCGGTCTCAGGATCGGTCCCTCCCTCTCGGGATCGGTCTCCCCCTCTCGCGATCGGTCCCCCCCTCTCAGGATCGGTCCCCCCCTCTCAGGATCGGGTCCTCGGTTCTCAGGATCGATCTCCCCCTCTCAGGATCGGTCTCCCCCTCTCAGGATCGGTCTCCCCCTCTCAGGATCGATCGCCCCCTCTCAGGATCGGGTCCCTCGGTCTCAGGATCGGTCTCCCCCTCTCAGGATCGGTCCCTCCCTCTCAGGATCGGTTCCTCCCTCTCAGGATCGATCTCCCCCTCTCAGGATCGATCTCCCCCTCTCAGGATCGATCTCACTCTCATGATCGATCTCCCCCTCTCAGGATCGATCTCCCCCTCTCTTGATCAATCTCCCTCTCAGGTATCGATCTCCCCATCTCAGGATCGGTCTCCCCCTCTCAGGATCGATATCCCCCTCTCAGGATCGATCTCCCCCTCTCAGGATCGATCTCCCCCCCTCTCAGGATCGATCTCCCCCTCTCAGGATCGGTCTCCCCCTCTAAGGATCGGTCTCCCCCTCTCAGGATCGGTCTCCCCCTCTCAGGATCGATCTCCCCCTCTCAGGATCGGGTCCCTCGGTCTCAGGATCGGTCTCCCCCTCTCAGGATCGGTCTCCCCCTCTCAGGATCGATCTTCCCCTCTCAGGATCGATCTCACCCTCTCAGGATCGGTCTCCCCCTCTAAGGATCGGTCTCCCCCTCTCAGGATCGGTCTCCCCCTCTCAGGATCGATCTCCCTCTCTCAGGATCGGGTCCCTCGGTCTCAGGATCGGTCTCCCTCTCTCAGGATCGGTCTCCCTCTCTCAGGATCGATCTCCCTCTCTCAGGATCGGTCTCCCCCTCTCAAGATCGGTCTCCCTCTCAGGATCGATCTCCCCCTCTCAGGATCGGTCTCCCCCTCTAAGGATCGGTCCCCCCCTCTCAGGATCGGTCTCCCCCTCTCAGGATCGATCTCCCTCTCTCAGGATCGGGTCCCTCGGTCTCAGGATCGGTCTCCCTCTCTCAGGATCGGTCTCCCTCTCTCAGGATCGATCTCCCTCTCTCAGGATCGGTCTCCCCCTCTCAAGATCGGTCTCCCCCTCTCAGGACCGGTCTCCCCTTCTCAGGATCGATCTCCCCCTCTCAGGATCGGTCTCCCCTTCTCAGGATCGGTCTCCCCTTCTCAGGATCGTTCTCCCCCTCTCAGGATCGGTCTCCCCCTTTCAGGATCGATCTCCCCCTCTCAGGATCGGTCCCCCCCTCTCAGGATTGGGTCCCTCGGTCTCAGGATCGGTCACTCCCTCTCATGATCGGTCTCCCCCTCTCAGGATCGATCTCCCCCTCTCAGGATCGGTCTCCCCTTCTCAGGATCGATCTCCCCCTCTCAGGATCGGTCTCCCCCTCTCAGGATCGGTCTCCCCCTCTCAAGATCGGTCGCCCCTTCTCAGGATCGGTCTCCCCCTCTCAAGATCGGTCTCCCACTCTCAGGATCGGTCTCCCCCTCTCAAGATCGGTCTCCCCTTCTCAGGATCGGTCTCCCCCTCTCAAGATCGGTCTCCCCCTCTCAGGATCGGTCTCCCCTTCTCAGGATCGATCTCCCCCTCTCAGGATCGGTCTCCCCCTCTCAAGATCGGTCTCCCCCTCTCACGATCGATCTCCCCCTCTCAGGATCGGTCCCTCCCTCTCAGGATCGGTCTCCCCCTCTCAGGATCGGTCTCCCCCTCTCAAGATCGGTCTCCCCCTCTCAGGATCGGTCTACCCCTCTCAGGATCGGTCTCCCCCTCTCAGGATCGATCGCCCCCTCTCAGGATCGGGTCCCTCGGTCTCAGGATCGGTCCCTCCCTCTCAGGATCGGTCTCCCCCTCTCAGGATCGGTCTCCCCCTCTCAGGATCGGTCTCCCCCTTTCAGGATCGGTCCCTCCCTCTCAGGATCGATCTCCCCCTCTCAGGATCGGTCTCCCCCTCTCAGGATCGGTCTCCCACTCTCAGGATCGATCCCTCCCTCTCAGGATCGATCTCCCCCTCTCAGGATCGATCTCCCCCTCTCAGGATCGGTCCCCCCCTCTCACGATCGGTCTCCCCCTCTCAGGATCGGTCCCCCCCTCTCAGGATCGGTCTCCCCCTCTCAGGATCGGTCCCCCCCTCTCAGGATCGGGTCCTCGGTTCTCAGGATCGATCTCCCCCTCTCAGGATCGGTCTCCCCCTCTCGCGATCGGTCCACCCCTCTCAGGATCGGTCCCCCCCTCTCAGGATCGGGTCCTCGGTTCTCAGGATCGATCTCCCCCTCTCAGGATCGTTCCCCCCCCTCTCAGGATTGGGTCCCTCGGTCTCAGGATCGGTCCCTCCCTCTCAGGATCGGTCTCCCCCTCTCAGGATCGATCGCCCCCTCTCAGGATCGGGTCCCTCGGTCTCAGGATCGGTCCCTCCCTCTCAGGATCGGTCTCACCCTCTCAGGATCGGTCTCTCCCTCTCAGGATCGATCGGCCCCTCTCAGGATCGGGTCCCTCGGTCTCAGGATCGGTCCCTCCCTCTCAGGATCGGTCTCCCCCTCTCAGGATCGGTCTCCCCCTCTCAGGATCGGTCCCTCCCTCTCAGGACCGATCTCCCCCTCTCAGGATCGGTCTCCCCCTCTCAGGATCGATCCCTCCCTCTCAGGATCGATCTCCCCCTCTCAGGATCGATCTCCCCCTCTCAGGATCGGTCCCCCCCTCTCACGATCGGTCTCCCCCTCTCAGGATCGGTCCCCCCTCTCAGGATCGGTCTCCCCCTCTCAGGATCGGTCCCTCCCTCTCAGGATCGGTCCCTCCCTCTCAGGATCGATCTCCCCCTCTCAGGATCGATCTCCCCCTCTCTGGATCGATCTCACTCTCATGATCGATCTCCCCCTCTCAGGATCGATCTCCCCCTCTCTTGATCAATCTCCCTCTCAGGTATCGATCTCCCCCTCTCAGGATCGGTCTCCCCCTCTCAGGATCGATATCCCCCTCTCAGGATCGATCTCCCCCTCTCAGGATCGATCTCCCCCCCTCTCAGGATCGATCTCCCCCTCTCAGGATCGGTCTCCCCCTCTCAGGATCGATCTCCCCCTCTCAGGATCGATCTCCCCCCCTCTCAGGATCGATCTCCCCCTCTCAGGATCGGTCTCCCCCTCTAAGGATCGGTCTCCCCCTCTCAGGATCGGTCTCCCCCTCTCAGGATCGATCTCCCCCTCTCAGGATCGGGTCCCTCGGTCTCAGGATCGGTCTCCCCCTCTCAGGATCGGTCTCCCCCTCTCAGGATCGATCTTCCCCTCTCAGGATCGATCTCCCCCTCTCAGGATCGGTCTCCCCCTCTAAGGATCGGTCTCCCCCTCTCAGGATCGATCTCCCTCTCTCAGGATCGGGTCCCTCGGTCTCAGGATCGGTCTCCCTCTCTCAGGATCGGTCTCCCTCTCTCAGGATCGATCTCCCTCTCTCAGGGTCGGTCTCCCCCTCTCAAGATCGGTCTCCCCCTCTCAGGATCGGTCTCCCTCTCAGGATCGATCTCCACCTCTCAGGATCGATCTCCCCCTCTCAGGATCGGTCTCCCCCTCTAAGGATCGGTCTCCCCCTCTCAGGATCGGTCTCCCCCTCTCAGGATCGATCTCCCTCTCTCAGGATCGGGTCCCTCGGTCTCAGGATCGGTCTCCCTCTCAGGATCGGTCTCCCCCTCTAAGGATCGGTCTCCCCCTCTCAGGATCGGTCTCCCCCTCTCAGGATCGATCTCCCTCTCTCAGGATCGGGTCCCTCGGTCTCAGGATCGGTCTCCCTCTCTCAGGATCGGTCTCCCTCTCTCAGGATCGGTCTCCCTCTCTCAGGATCGAACTCCCTCTCTCAGGATCGGTCTCCCCCTCTCAAGATCGGTCTCCCCCTCTCAGGATCGGTCTCCCCCTCTCAGGATCGGTCTCCCCTTCTCAGGATCGATCTCCCCCTCTCAGGATCGGTCTCCCCTTCTCAGGATCGGTCTCCCCTTCTCAGGATCGTTCTCCCCCTCTCAGGATCGGTCTCCCCCTCTCAGGATCGGTCTCCCCTTCTCAGGATCGGTCTCCCCCTTTCAGGATCGGTCCCTACCTCTCAGGATCGATCTCCCCCTCTCAGGATCGGTCTCCCCCTCTCAGGATCGGTCTCCCACTCTCAGGATCGATCCCTCCCTCTCAGGATCGATCTCCCCCTCTCAGGATCGATCTCCCCCTCTCAGGATCGGTCCCCCCCTCTCACGATCGGTCTCCCCCTCTCAGGATCGGTCCCCCCCTCTCAGGATCGGTCTCCCCCTCTCAGGATCGGTCCCCCCCTCTCAGGATCGGGTCCTCGGTTCTCAGGATCGATCTCCCCCTCTCAGGATCGGTCTCCCCCTCTCGCGATCGGTCCCCCCCTCTCAGGATCGGTCCCCCCCTCTCAGGATCGGGTCCTCGGTTCTCAGGATCGATCTCCCCCTCTCAGGATCGTTCCCCCCCCTCTCAGGATTGGGTCCCTCGGTCTCAGGATCGGTCCCTCCCTCTCAGGATCGGTCTCCCCCTCTCAGGATCGATCGCCCCCTCTCAGGATCGGGTCCCTCGGTCTCAGGATCGGTCCCTCCCTCTCAGGATCGGTCTCACCCTCTCAGGATCGGTCTCCCCCTCTCAGGATCGATCGGCCCCTCTCAGGATCGGGTCCCTCGGTCTCAGGATCGGTCCCTCCCTCTCAGGATCGGTCTCCCCCTCTCAGGATCGGTCTCCCCCTCTCAGGATCGGTCCCTCCCTCTCAGGATCGATCTACCCCTCTCAGGATCGGTCTCCCCCTCTCAGGATCGATCTCCCCCTCTCAGGATCGATCTCCCCCTCTCAGGATCGGTCCCCCCCTCTCACGATCGGTCTCCCCCTCTCAGGATCGGTCCCCCCCTCTCTTGATCAATCTCCCTCTCAGGTATCGATCTCCCCCTCTCAGGATCGGTCTCCCCCTCTCAGGATCGATATCCCCCTCTCAGGATCGATCGGCCCCTCTCAGGATCGGTCCCTCCCTCTCAGGATCGGTCCCTCCCTCTCAGGATCGATCTCCCCCTCTCAGGATCGATCTCCCCCTCTCAGGATCGATCTCCCCCTCTCTGGATCGATCTCACTCTCATGATCGATCTCCCCCTCTCAGGATCGATCTCCCCCTCTCTTGATCAATCTCCCTCTCAGGTATCGATCTCCCCCTCTCAGGATCGGTCTCCCCCTCTCAGGATCGATATCCCCCTCTCAGGATCGATCTCCCCCTCTCAGGATCGATCTCCCCCCCTCTCAGGATCGATCTCCCCCTCTCAGGATCGGTCTCCCCCTCTCAGGATCGATCTCGCCCTCTCAGGATCGATCTCCCCCCCTCTCAGGATCGATCTCCCCCTCTCAGGATCGGTCTCCCCCTCTAAGGATCGGTCTCCCCCTCTCAGGATCGGTCTCCCCCTCTCAGGATCGATCTCCCCCTCTCAGGATCGGGTCCCTCGGTCTCAGGATCGGTCTCCCCCTCTCAGGATCGGTCTCCCCCTCTCAGGATCGATCTTCCCCTCTCAGGATCGATCTCCCCCTCTCAGGATCGGTCTCCCCCTCTAAGGATCGGTCTCCCCCTCTCAGGATCGATCTCCCTCTCTCAGATCGGGTCCCTCGGTCTCAGGATCGGTCTCCCTCTCTCAGGATCGGTCTCCCTCTCTCAGGATCGATCTCCCTCTCTCAGGGTCGGTCTCCCCCTCTCAAGATCGGTCTCCCCCTCTCAGGATCGGTCTCCCTCTCAGGATCGATCTCCACCTCTCAGGATCGATCTCCCCCTCTCAGGATCGGTCTCCCCCTCTAAGGTTCGGTCTCCCCCTCTCAGGATCGGTCTCCCCCTCTCAGGATCGATCTCCCTCTCTCAGGATCGGGTCCCTCGGTCTCAGGATCGGTCTCCCTCTCAGGATCGGTCTCCCCCTCTAAGGATCGGTCTCCCCCTCTCAGGATCGGTCTCCCCCTCTCAGGATCGATCTCCCTCTCTCAGGATCGGGTCCCTCGGTCTCAGGATCGGTCTCCCTCTCTCAGGATCGGTCTCCCTCTCTCAGGATCGGTCTCCCTCTCTCAGGATCGAACTCCCTCTCTCAGGATCGGTCTCCCCCTCTCAAGATCGGTCTCCCCCTCTCAGGATCGGTCTCCCCCTCTCAGGATCGGTCTCCCCTTCTCAGGATCGATCTCCCCCTCTCAGGATCGGTCTCCCCTTCTCAGGATCGGTCTCCCCTTCTCAGGATCGTTCTCCCCCTCTCAGGATCGGTCTCCCCCTCTCAGGATCGGTCTCCCCTTCTCAGGATCGGTCTCCCCCTTTCAGGATCGGTCCCTCCCTCTCAGGATCGATCTCCCCCTCTCAGGATCGGTCTCCCCCTCTCAGGATCGGTCTCCCACTCTCAGGATCGATCCCTCCCTCTCAGGATCGATCTCCCCCTCTCAGGATCGATCTCCCCCTCTCAGGATCGGTCCCCCCCTCTCACGATCGGTCTCCCCCTCTCAGGATCGGTCCCCCCCTCTCAGGATCGGTCTCCCCCTCTCAGGATCGGTCCCCCCCTCTCAGGATCGGGTCCTCGGTTCTCAGGATCGATCTCCCCCTCTCAGGATCGGTCTCCCCCTCTCGCGATCGGTCCCCCCCTCTCAGGATCGGTCCCCCCCTCTCAGGATCGGGTCCTCGGTTCTCAGGATCGATCTCCCCCTCTCAGGATCGTTCCCCCCCCCTCTCAGGATTGGGTCCCTCGGTCTCAGGATCGGTCCCTCCCTCTCAGGATCGGTCTCCCCCTCTCAGGATCGATCGCCCCCTCTCAGGATCGGGTCCCTCGGTCTCAGGATCGGTCCCTCCCTCTCAGGATCGGTCTCACCCTCTCAGGATCGGTCTCCCCCTCTCAGGATCGATCGGCCCCTCTCAGGATCGGGTCCCTCGGTCTCAGGATCGGTCCCTCCCTCTCAGGATCGGTCTCCCCCTCTCAGGATCGGTCTCCCCCTCTCAGGATCGGTCCCTCCCTCTCAGGATCGATCTACCCCTCTCAGGATCGGTCTCCCCCTCTCAGGATCGATCTCCCCCTCTCAGGATCGATCTCCCCCTCTCAGGATCGGTCCCCCCCTCTCACGATCGGTCTCCCCCTCTCAGGATCGGTCCCCCCCTCTCTTGATCAATCTCCCTCTCAGGTATCGATCTCCCCCTCTCAGGATCGGTCTCCCCCTCTCAGGATCGATATCCCCCTCTCAGGATCGATCGGCCCCTCTCAGGATCGGGTCCCTCGGTCTCAGGATCGGTCCCTCCCTCTCAGGATCGGTCTCCCCCTCTCAGGATCGGTCTCCCCCTCTCAGGATCGGTCCCTCCCTCTCAGGACCGATCTCCCCCTCTCAGGATCGGTCTCCCCCTCTCAGGATCGATCCCTCCCTCTCAGGATCGATCTCCCCCTCTCAGGATCGATCTCCCCCTCTCAGGATCGGTCCCCCCCTCTCACGATCGGTCTCCCCCTCTCAGGATCGGTCCCCCCCTCTCAGGATCGGTCCCTCCCTCTCAGGATCGGTCCCTCCCTCTCAGGATCGATCTCCCCCTCTCAGGATCGATCTCCCCCTCTCAGGATCGATCTCCCCCTCTCTGGATCGATCTCACTCTCATGATCGATCTCCCCCTCTCAGGATCGATCTCCCCCTCTCTTGATCAATCTCCCTCTCAGGTATCGATCTCCCCCTCTCAGGATCGGTCTCCCCCTCTCAGGATCGATATCCCCCTCTCAGGATCGATCTCCCCCTCTCAGGATCGATCTCCCCCCCTCTCAGGATCGATCTCCCCCTCTCAGGATCGGTCTCCCCCTCTCAGGATCGATCTCCCCCTCTCAGGATCGATCTCCCCCCCTCTCAGGATCGATCTCCCCCTCTCAGGATCGGTCTCCCCCTCTAAGGATCGGTCTCCCCCTCTCAGGATCGGTCTCCCCCTCTCAGGATCGATCTCCCCCTCTCAGGATCGGGTCCCTCGGTCTCAGGATCGGTCTCCCCCTCTCAGGATCGGTCTCCCCCTCTCAGGATCGATCTTCCCCTCTCAGGATCGATCTCCCCCTCTCAGGATCGGTCTCCCCCTCTAAGGATCGGTCTCCCCCTCTCAGGATCGATCTCCCTCTCTCAGGATCGGGTCCCTCGGTCTCAGGATCGGTCTCCCTCTCTCAGGATCGGTCTCCCTCTCTCAGGATCGATCTCCCTCTCTCAGGGTCGGTCTCCCCCTCTCAAGATCGGTCTCCCCCTCTCAGGATCGGTCTCCCTCTCAGGATCGATCTCCACCTCTCAGGATCGATCTCCCCCTCTCAGGATCGGTCTCCCCCTCTAAGGATCGGTCTCCCCCTCTCAGGATCGGTCTCCCCCTCTCAGGATCGATCTCCCTCTCTCAGGATCGGGTCCCTCGGTCTCAGGATCGGTCTCCCTCTCAGGATCGGTCTCCCCCTCTAAGGATCGGTCTCCCCCTCTCAGGATCGGTCTCCCCCTCTCAGGATCGATCTCCCTCTCTCAGGATCGGGTCCCTCGGTCTCAGGATCGGACTCCCTCTCTCAGGATCGGACTCCCTCTCTCAGGATCGGTCTCCCTCTCTCAGGATCGAACTCCCTCTCTCAGGATCGGTCTCCCCCTCTCAAGATCGGTCTCCCCCTCTCAGGATCGGTCTCCCCCTCTCAGGATCGGTCTCCCCTTCTCAGGATCGATCTCCCCCTCTCAGGATCGGTCTCCCCTTCTCAGGATCGGTCTCCCCTTCTCAGGATCGTTCTCCCCCTCTCAGGATCGGTCTCCCCCTCTCAGGATCGGTCTCCCCTTCTCAGGATCGGTCTCCCCCTTTCAGGATCGGTCCCTCCCTCTCAGGATCGATCTCCCCCTCTCAGGATCGGTCTCCCCCTCTCAGGATCGGTCTCCCACTCTCAGGATCGATCCCTCCCTCTCAGGATCGATCTCCCCCTCTCAGGATCGATCTCCCCCTCTCAGGATCGGTCCCCCCCTCTCACGATCGGTCTCCCCCTCTCAGGATCGGTCCTCCCCTCTCAGGATCGGTCTCCCCCTCTCAGGATCGGTCCCCCCCTCTCAGGATCGGGTCCTCGGTTCTCAGGATCGATGTCCCCCTCTCAGGATCGGTCTCCCCCTCTCGCGATCGGTCCCCCCCTCTCAGGATCGGTCCCCCCCTCTCAGGATCGGGTCCTCGGTTCTCAGGATCGATCTCCCCCTCTCAGGATCGTTCCCCCCCCTCTCAGGATTGGGTCCCTCGGTCTCAGGATCGGTCCCTCCCTCTCAGGATCGGTCTCCCCCTCTCAGGATCGATCGCCCCCTCTCAGGATCGGGTCCCTCGGTCTCAGGATCGGTCCCTCCCTCTCAGGATCGGTCTCACCCTCTCAGGATCGGTCTCCCCCTCTCAGGATCGATCGGCCCCTCTCAGGATCGGGTCCCTCGGTCTCAGGATCGGTCCCTCCCTCTCAGGATCGGTCTCCCCCTCTCAGGATCGGTCTCCCCCTCTCAGGATCGGTCCCTCCCTCTCAGGATCGATCTCCCCCTCTCAGGATCGGTCTCCCCCTCTCAGGATCGATCCCTCCCTCTCAGGATCGATCTCCCCCTCTCAGGATCGATCTCCCCCTCTCAGGATCGGTCCCCCCCTCTCACGATCGGTCTCCCCCTCTCAGGATCGGTCCCCCCCTCTCAGGATCGGTCTCCCCCTCTCAGGATCGGTCCCTCCCTCTCAGGATCGGTCCCTCCCTCTCAGGATCGATCTGCCCCTCTCAGGATCGATCTCCTCCTCTCAGGATCGATCTCCCCCTCTCTGGATCGATCTCACTCTCATGATCGATCTCCCCCTCTCAGGATCGATCTCCCCCTCTCTTGATCAATCTCCCTCTCAGGTATCGATCTCCCCCTCTCAGGATCGGTCTCCCCCTCTCAGGATCGATATCCCCCTCTCAGGATCGATCTCCCCCTCTCAGGATCGATCTCCCCCCCTCTCAGGATCGATCTCCCCCTCTCAGGATCGGTCTCCCCCTCTCAGGATCGATCTCCCCCTCTCAGGATCGATCTCCCCCCCTCTCAGGATCGATCTCCCCCTCTCAGGATCGGTCTCCCCCTCTAAGGATCGGTCTCCCCCTCTCAGGATCGGTCTCCCCCTCTCAGGATCGATCTCCCCCTCTCAGGATCGGGTCCCTCGGTCTCAGGATCGGTCTCCCCCTCTCAGGATCGGTCTCCCCCTCTCAGGATCGATCTTCCCCTCTCAGGATCGATCTCCCCCTCTCAGGATCGGTCTCCCCCTCTAAGGATCGGTCTCCCCCTCTCAGGATCGATCTCCCTCTCTCAGCATCTGGTCCCTCGGTCTCAGGATCGGTCTCCCTCTCTCAGGATCTGTCTCCCTCTCTCAGGATCGATCTCCCTCTCTCAGGATCGGTCTCCCCCTCTCAAGATCGGTCTCCCCCTCTCAGGATCGGTCTCCCTCTCAGGATCGATCTCCACCTCTCAAGATCGATCTCCCCCTCTCAGGATCGGTCTCCCCCTCTAAGGATCGGTCTCCCCCTCTCAGGATCGGTCTCCCCCTCTCAGGATCGATCTCCCTCTCTCAGGATCGGGTCCCTCGGTCTCAGGATCGGTCTCCCTCTCTCAGGATCGATCCCTCCCTCTCAGGATCGATCTCCCCCTCTCAGGATCGGTCTCCCCTTCTCAGGATCGGTCTCCCCCTTTCAGGATCGGTCCCTCCCTCTCAGGATCGATCTCCCCCTCTCAGGATCGGTCTCCCCCTCTCAGGATCGGTCTCCCACTCTCAGGATCGATCCCTCCCTCTCAGGATCGATCTCCCCCTCTCAGGATCGATCTCCCCCTCTCAGGATCGGTCCCCCCCTCTCACGATCGGTCTCCCCCTCTCAGGATCGGTCCCCCCCTCTCAGGATCGGTCTCCCCCTCTCAGGATCGGTCCCCCCCTCTCAGGATCGGGTCCTCGGTTCTCAGGATCGATGTCCCCCTCTCAGGATCGGTCTCCCCCTCTCGCGATCGGTCCCCCCCTCTCAGGATCGGTCCCCCCCTCTCAGGATCGGGTCCTCGGTTCTCAGGATCGATCTCCCCCTCTCAGGATCGTTCCCCCCCCTCTCAGGATTGGGTCCCTCGGTCTCAGGATCGGTCCCTCCCTCTCAGGATCGGTCTCCCCCTCTCAGGATCGATCGCCCCCTCTCAGGATCGGGTCCCTCGGTCTCAGGATCGGTCCCTCCCTCTCAGGATCGGTCTCACCCTCTCAG
Source organism: Pristiophorus japonicus (assembly GCF_044704955.1). NCBI lineage: Eukaryota > Metazoa > Chordata > Chondrichthyes > Pristiophoridae > Pristiophorus > Pristiophorus japonicus. The sequence continues at coordinate 252,375,127 of NC_091983.1, read as the reverse complement.
GATCGGTCTCCCCCTCTCAGGATCGATCGGCCCCTCTCAGGATCGGGTCCCTCGGTCTCAGGATCGGTCCCTCCCTCTCAGGATCGGTCTCCCCCTCTCAGGATCGGTCTCCCCCTCTCAGGATCGGGTCCCTCGGTCTCAGGATCGGTCCCTCCCTCTCAGGATCGGTCTCACCCTCTCAGGATCGGTCTCCCCCTCTCAGGATCGATCGCCCCCTCTCAGGATCGGGTCCTCGGTTCTCAGGATCGATCTCCCCCTCTCAGGATCGGTCCCCCCCCTCTCAGGATTGGGTCCCTCGGTCTCAGGATCGGTCCCTCCCTCTCAGGATCGGTCTCCCCCTCTCAGGATCGATCGCCCCCTCTCAGGATCGGGTCCCTCGGTCTCAGGATCGGTCCCTCCCTCTCAGGATCGGTCTCACCCTCTCAGGATCGGTCTCCCCCTCTCAGGATCGATCGCCCCCTCTCAGGATCGGGTCCCTCGGTCTCAGGATCGGTCCCTCCCTCTCAGGATCGGTCTCCCCCTCTCAGGATCGGTCTCCCCCTCTCAGGATCGATCTCCCCCTCTCAGGATCGGTCTCCCCCTCTCAGGATCGATCTCCCCCTCTCAGGATCGGTCTCCCCCTCGAAGGATCGGTCTCTCCCTCTCAGGATCGGTCTCCCCATCTCAGGATCGGTCTCCCCTTCTCAGAATCGATCTCCCCCTCTCAAGATCGATCCCTCCCTCTCAGGATCGGTCTCCCCCTCTCAGGATCGTTCTCCCCCTCTCAGGATCGCCCCCCCCCCCCTCTCAGGATCGGTCCCCCCCTCTCAGGATCGGGTCCTCGGTTCTCAGGATCGGTCTCCCCCTCTCAGGATCGGTCTCCCCCTCTCAGGATCGATCTCCCCCTCTCAGGATCGGGTCCCTCGGTCTCAGGATCGGTCCCTCCCTCTCAGGAACGGTCTCCCCCTCTCAGGATCGGTCTCCCCCTCTCAGGATCGATCTCCCCCTCTCAGGATCGGGTCCCTCGGTCTCAGGATCGGTCCCTGCCTCTCAGGATCGATCTCCCCCTCTCAGGATCGATCTCCCCCTCTCAGGATCGATCTCCCCCTCTCAGGATCGGTCCCTCCCTCTCAGGATCGATCTCCCCCTCTCTGGATCGATCTCCCTCTCAGGATCGATCTCCCCCTCTCAGGATCGATCTCCCCCTCTCTTGATCAATCTCCCTCTCAGGTATCGATCTCCCCCTCTCAGGATCGATCTCCCCCTCTCAGGATCGGGTCCCTCTGTCTCAGGATCGGTCTCCCCCTCTCAGGATCGATCTCCCCCTCTCAGGGTCGATCTCCCCCTCTAAGGATCGGTCTCCCCCTCTCAGGATCGGTCCCCCCCTCTCAGGATCGGTCTCCCCCTCTCAGGATCGGTCTCCCCCTCTCAGGATCGGTCTCCCCTCTCAGGATCGGTCTCCCCCTCTAAGTATCGGTCCACCCCTCTCAGGATCGATCTCCCCCTCTCAGGATCGGTCCCTCCCTATCGCGATCGGTCTCCCCCTCTCGCGATCGGTCCCCCCCTCTCAGGATCGGTCCCCCCCTCTCAGGATCGGGTCCTCGGTTCTCAGGATCGATCTCCCCCTCTCAGGATCGGTCCCTCCCTCTCACGATCGGTCTCACCCTCTCAGGATCGGTCCCCCCCTCTCAGGATCGGTCTCCCCCTCTCAGGATCGGTCCCCCCCTCTCAGGATCGGGTCCTCGGTTCTCAGGATCGATCTCCCCCTCTCAGGATCGGTCTCCCCCTCTCGCGATCGGTCCCCCCCTCTCAGGATCGGTCCCCCCCTCTCAGGATCGGGTCCTCGGTTCTCAGGATCGATCTCCCCCTCTCAGGATCGGTCAACCCCCCTCTCAGGATTGGGTCCCTCGGTCTCAGGATCGGTCCCTCCCTCTCAGGATCGGTCTCCCCCTCTCAGGATCGATCGCCCCCTCTCAGGATCGGGTCCCTCGGTCTCAGGATCGGTCCCTCCCTCTCAGGATCGGTCTCACCCTCTCAGGATCGGTCTCCCCCTCTCAGGATCGATCGCCCCTTCTCAGGATCGGGTCCCTCGGTCTCAGGATCGGTCCCTCCCTCTTAGGATCGGTTTCCCCCTCTCAGGATCGGTCTCCCCCTCTCAGGATCGGTCCCTCCCTCTCAGGATCGATCTCCCCCTCTCAGGATCGATCCCTCCCTCTCAGGATCGATCTCCCCCTCTCAGGATCGATCTCCCCCTCTCAGGATCGGTCCCCCCCTCTCACGATCGGTCTCCCCCTCTCAGGATCGGTCCCCCCCTCTCAGGATCGGTCCCCCCCTCTCAGGATCGGTCCCTCCCTCTCAGGATCGGTCCCTCCCTCTCAGGATCGATCTCCCCCTCTCAGGATCGATCTCACTCTCATGATCGATCTCCCCCTCTCAGGATCGGTCTCCCCCTCTCAGGATCGGTCTCCCCTCTCAGGATCGGTCTCCCCCTCTAAGGATCGGTCCCCCCCTCTCACGATCGGTCTCCCCCTCTCAGGATCGGTCCCCCCCTCTCAGGATGGATCTCCCCCTCTCAGGATCGATCTCACTCTCATGATCGATCTCCACCTCTCAGGATCGGTCCCCCCCTCTCACGATCGGTCTCCCCCTCTCACGATCGGTCTCCCCCTCTCAGGATCGGTCCCCCCCTCTCAGGATCGGTCTCCCCCTCTCAGGATCGGTCCCTCCCTCTCAGGATCGGTCCCTCCCTCTCAGGATCGATCTCCCCCTCTCAGGATCGATCTCCCCCTCTCAGGATCGATCTCCCCCTCTCTTGATCAATCTCCCTCTCAGGTATCGATCTCCCCCTCTCAGGATCGGTCTCCCCCTCTCAGGTATCGATCTCCCCCTCTCAGGATCGGTCTCCCCCTCTCAGGATCGATATCCCCCTCTCAGGATCGATCTCCCCCTCTCAGGATCGATCTCCCCCCCTCTCAGGATCGATCTCCCCCTCTCAGGATCGGTCTCCCCCTCTAAGGATCGGTCTCCCCCTCTCAGGATCGATCTCCCCCTCTCAGGATCGGGTCCCTCGGTCTCAGGATCGGTCTCCCCCTCTCAGGATCGGTCTCCCCCTCTCAGGATCGATCTCCCCCTCTCAGGATCGATCTCCCCCTCTCAGGATCGGTCTCCCCCTCTAAGGATCGGTCTCCCCCTCTCAGGATCGGCCTCCCTCTCTCAGGATCGGGTTCCTCGGTCTCAGATTCGGTCTCCCTCTCTCAGGATCGATCTCCCCCTCTCAGGATCGGTCCCCCCCCCTCTCAGGATTGGGTCCCTCGGTCTCAGGATCGGTCCCTCCCTCTCAGGATCGGTCTCCCCCTCTCAGGATCGATCGCCCCCTCTCAGGATCGGGTCCCTCGGTCTCAGGATCGGTCCCTCCCTCTCAGGATCGGTCTCACCCTCTCAGGATCGGTCTCCCCCTCTCAGGATCGATCGCCCCTTCTCAGGATCGGGTCCCTCGGTCTCAGGATCGGTCCCTCCCTCTTAGGATCGGTTTCCCCCTCTCAGGATCGGTCTCCCCCTCTCAGGATCGGTCCCTCCCTCTCAGGATCGATCTCCCCCTCTCAGGATCGATCCCTCCCTCTCAGGATCGATCTCCCCCTCTCAGGATCGATCTCCCCCTCTCAGGATCGGTCCCCCCCTCTCACGATCGGTCTCCCCCTCTCAGGATCGGTCCCCCCCTCTCAGGATCGGTCCCCCCCCTCTCAGGATCGGTCCCTCCCTCTCAGGATCGGTCCCTCCCTCTCAGGATCGATCTCCCCCTCTCAGGATCGATCTCACTCTCATGATCGATCTCCCCCTCTCAGGATCGGTCTCCCCCTCTCAGGATCGGTCTCCCCTCTCAGGATCGGTCTCCCCCTCTAAGGATCGGTCCCCCCCTCTCACGATCGGTCTCCCCCTCTCAGGATCGGTCCCCCCCCTCTCAGGATGGATCTCCCCCTCTCAGGATCGATCTCACTCTCATGATCGATCTCCACCTCTCAGGATCGGTCCCCCACTCTCACGATCGGTCTCCCCCTCTCAGGATCGGTCCCCCCCTCTCAGGATCGGTCTCCCCCTCTCAGGATCGGTCCCTCCCTCTCAGGATCGGTCCCTCCCTCTCAGGATCGATCTCCCCCTCTCAGGATCGATCTCCCCCTCTCAGGATCGATCTCACTCTCATGATCGATCTCCCCCTCTCAGGATCGATCTCCCCCTCTCTTGATCAATCTCCCTCTCAGGTATCGATCTCCCCCTCTCAGGATCGGTCTCCCCCTCTCAGGTATCGATCTCCCCCTCTCAGGATCGGTCTCCCCCTCTCAGGATCGATATCCCCCTCTCAGGATCGATCTCCCCCTCTCAGGATCGATCTCCCCCCCTCTCAGGATCGATCTCCCCCTCTCAGGATCGGTCTCCCCCTCTAAGGATCGGTCTCCCCCTCTCAGGATCGATCTCCCCCTCTCAGGATCGGGTCCCTCGGTCTCAGGATCGGTCTCCCCCTCTCAGGATCGGTCTCCCCCTCTCAGGATCGATCTCCCCCTCTCAGGATCGGTCTCCCCCTCTAAGGATCGGTCTCCCCCTCTTAGGATCGGTCTCCCTCTCTCAGGATCGGGTCCCTCGGTCTCAGATTCGGTCTCCCTCTCTCAGGATCGGTCTCCCCCTCTCAAGATCGGTCTCCCTTTCAGGATCGATCTCCCTCTCTCAGGATCGGTCTCCCCCTCTCAAGATCGGTCTCCCTCTCAGGATCGATCTCCCCCTCTCAGGATCGGTCTCCCCCTCTAAGGATCGGTCTCCCTCTCTCAGGATCGATCTCCCTCTCTCAGGATCGGTCTCCCCCTCTCAAGATCGGTCTCCCTCTCAGGATCGATCTCCCCCTCTCAGGATCGGTCTCCCCCTCTAAGGATCGGTCCGCCCCTCTCAGGATCGGTCTCCACCTCTCAGGATCGATCTCCCTCTCTCAGGATCGGGTCCCTCGGTCTCAGGATCGGTCGCCCTCTCTCAGGATCGGTCTCCCTCTCTCAGGATCGATCTCCCTCTCTCAGGATCGGTCTCCCCCTCTCAAGATCGGTCTCCCCCTCTCAGGATCGATCTCCCCCTCTCAGGATCGGTCTCCCCCTCTCAGGATCGTTCTCCCCCTCTCAGGATCGGTCCCTCCCTCTCAATATCGGTCTCCCCCTCTCAGGATCGATCTCCCCCTCTCAGGATCGGTCTCCCTCTCTCAGGATGGATCTCCCTCTCTCAGGATCGGTCTCCCCCTCTCAAGATCGGTCTCCCCCTCTCAGGATCGATCTCCCCCTCTCAGGATCGGTCTCCCCTTCTCAGGATCGTTCTCCCCCTCTCAGGATCGGTCTCCCCCTTTCAGGATCGATCTCCCCCTCTCAGGATCGGTCCCCCCCTCTCAGGATTGGGTCCCTCGGTCTCAGGATCGGTCTCCCCCTCTCAGGATCGATCTCCCCCTCTCAGGATCGGTCTCCCCTTCTCAGGATCGATCTCCCCCTCTCAGGATCGGTCTCCCCCTCTCAGGATCGGTCTCCCCCTCTCAAGATCGGTCGCCCCTTCTCAGGATCGGTCTCCCCCTCTCAAGATCGGTCTCCCCCTCTCAGGATCGGTCTCCCCCTCTCAAGATCGGTCTCCCCTTCTCAGGATCGGTCTCCCCCTCTCAGGATCGGTCTCCCCTTCTCAGGATCGATCTCCCCCTCTCAGGATCGGTCTCCCCCTCTCAGGATCGGTCTCCCCCTCTCAAGATCGGTCTCCCCCTCTCAGGATCGATCTCCCCCTCTCAGGATCGGTCCCTCCCTCTCAGGATCGGTCTCCCCCTCTCAGGATCGGTCTCCCCCTCTCAAGATCGGTCTCCCCCTCTCAGGATCGGTCTACCCCTCTCAGGATCGGTCTCCCCCTCTCAGGATCGATCGCCCCCTCTCAGGATCGGGTCCCTCGGTCTCAGGATCGGTCCCTCCCTCTCAGGATCGGTCTCCCCCTCTCAGGATCGTTCTCCCCCTCTCAGGATCGGTCTCCCACTTTCAGGATCGGTCCCTCCCTCTCAGGATCGATCTCCCCCTCTCAGGATCGGTCTCCCCCTCTCAGGATCGGTCTCCCACTCTCAGGATCGATCCCTCCCTCTCAGGATCGATCTCCCCCTCTCAGGATCGATCTCCCCCTCTCAGGATCGGTCCCCCCCTCTCACGATCGGTTTCCCCCTCTCAGGATCGGTCCCCCCCTCTCAGGATCGGTCTCCCCCTCTCAGGATCGGTCCCCCCCCTCTCAGGATCGGGTCATCGGTTCTCAGGATCGATCTCCCCCTCTCAGGATCGGTCTCCCCCTCTCGCGATCGGTCCCCCCCTCTCAGGATCGGTCCCCCCCTCTCAGGATCGGGTCCTCGGTTCTCAGGATCGGTCCCTCCCTCTCAGGATCGGTCTCCCCCTCTCAGGATCGATCGCCCCCTCTCAGGATCGGTCTCCCCCTCTCAGGATCGGTCCCCCCCCTCTCAGGATCGGGTCATCGGTTCTCAGGATCGATCTCCCCCTCTCAGGATCGGTCTCCCCCTCTCGCGATCGGTCCCCCCCTCTCAGGATCGGTCCCCCCCTCTCAGGATTGGGTCCCTCGGTCTCAGGATCGGTCCCTCCCTCTCAGGATCGGTCTCCCCCTCTCAGGATCGATCGCCCCCTCTCAGGATCGGGTCCCTCGGTCTCAGGATCGGTCCCTCCCTCTCAGGATCGGTCTCACCCTCTCAGGATCGGTCTCCCCCTCTCAGGATCGATCGGCCCCTCTCAGGATCGGGTCACTCGGTCTCAGGATCGGTCCCTCCCTCTCAGGATCGGTCTCCCCCTCTCAGGATCGGTCTCCCCCTCTCAGGATCGGTCCCTCCCTCTCAGGATCGATCTCCCCCTCTCAGGATCGGTCTCCCCCTCTCAGGATCGGTCTCCCCCTCTCAGGATCGGTCCCTCCCTCTCAGGATCGGTCCCTCCCTCTCAGGATCGATCTCCCCCTCTCAGGATCGATCTCCCCCTCTCAGGATCGATCTCCCCCTCTCTGGATCGATCTCACTCTCATGATCGATCTCCCCCTCTCAGGATCGATCTCCCCCTCTCTTGATCAATCTCCCTCTCAGGTATCGATCTCCCCCTCTCAGGATCGGTCTCCCCCTCTCAGGATCGATATCCCCCTCTCAGGATCGATCTCCCCCTCTCAGGATCGACCTCCCCCCCTCTCAGGATCGATCTCCCCCTCTAAGGATCGGTCTCCCCCTCTCAGGATCGGTCTCCCCCTCTCAGGATCGATCTCCCCCTCTCAGGATCGGTCTCCCCCTCTCAGGATCGATCTCCCCCTCTCAGGATCGATCTCCCCCTCTCAGGATCGGGTCCCTCGGTCTCAGGATCGGTCTCCCCCTCTCAGGATCGGTCTCCCCCTCTCAGGATCGATCTTCCCCTCTCAGGATCGGTCTCCCCCTCTAAGGATCGGTCTCCCCCTCTCAGGATCGGTCTCCCCCTCTCAGGATCGATCTCCCTCTCTCAGGATCGGGTCCCTCGGTCTCAGGATCGGTCTCCCTCTCTCAGGATCGGTCTCCCTCTCTCAGGAACGATCTCCCTCTCTCAGGATCGGTCTCCCCCTCTCAGGATCGGTCTCCCTCTCAGGATCGATCTCCCCCTCTCAGGATCGATCTCCCCCTCTCAGGATCGGTCTCCCCCTCTAAGGATCGGTCTCCCCCTCTCAGGATCGGTCTCCCCCTCTCAGGATCTATCTCCCTCTCTCAGGATCGGGTCCCTCGGTCTCAGGATCGGTCTCCCTCTCAGGATCGGTCTCCCCCTCTAAGGATCGGTCTCCCCCTCTCAGGATCGGTCTCCCCTTCTCAGGATCGATCTCCCCCTCTCAGGATCGGTCTCCCCCTCTCAGGATCGGTCTCCCCCTCTCAAGATCGGTCTCCCCCTCTCAGGATCGATCTCCCCCTCTCAGGATCGGTCCCTCCCTCTCAGGATCGGTCTCCCCCTCTCAGGATCGGTCTCCCCCTCTCAAGATCGGTCTCCCCCTCTCAGGATCGGTCTACCCCTCTCAGGATCGGTCTCCCCCTCTCAGGATCGATCGCCCCCTCTCAGGATCGGGTCCCTCGGTCTCAGGATCGGTCCCTCCCTCTCAGGATCGGTCTCCCCCTCTCAGGATCGTTCTCCCCCTCTCAGGATCGGTCTCCCCCTTTCAGGATCGGTCCCTCCCTCTCAGGATCGATCTCCCCCTCTCAGGATCGGTCTCCCCCTCTCAGGATCGGTCTCCCACTCTCAGGATCGATCCCTCCCTCTCAGGATCGATCTCCCCCTCTCAGGATCGGTCCCCCCCTCTCACGATCGGTTTCCCCCTCTCAGGATCGGTCCCCCCCTCTCAGGATCGGTCTCCCCCTCTCAGGATCGGTCCCCCCCCTCTCAGGATCGGGTCATCGGTTCTCAGGATCGATCTCCCCCTCTCAGGATCGGTCTCCCCCTCTCGCGATCGGTCCCCCCCTCTCAGGATCGGTCCCCCCCTCTCAGGATCGGGTCCTCGGTTCTCAGGATCGATCTCCCCCTCTCAGGATCGGTCCCCCCCCTCTCAGGATTGGGTCCCTCGGTCTCAGGATCGGTCCCTCCCTCTCAGGATCGGTCTCCCCCTCTCAGGATCGATCGCCCCCTCTCAGGATCGGGTCCCTCGGTCTCAGGATCGGTCCCTCCCTCTCAGGATCGGTCTCACCCTCTCAGGATCGGTCTCCCCCTCTCAGGATCGATCGGCCCCTCTCAGGATCGGGTCACTCGGTCTCAGGATCGGTCCCTCCCTCTCAGGATCGGTCTCCCCCTCTCAGGATCGGTCTCCCCCTCTCAGGATCGGTCCCTCCCTCTCAGGATCGATCTCCCCCTCTCAGGATCGGTCTCCCCCTCTCAGGATCGATCCCTCCCTCTCAGGATCGATCTTTCCCTCTCAGGATCGATCTCCCCCTCTCAGGATCGGTCCCCCCCTCTCACGATCGGTCTCCCCCTCTCAGGATCGGTCCCCCCCTCTCAGGATCGGTCTCCCCCTCTCAGGATCGGTCCCTCCCTCTCAGGATCGGTCTCCCTCTCAGGATCGATCTCCCCCTCTCAGGATCGATCTCCCCCTCTCAGGATCGGTCTCCCCCTCTAAGGATCGGTCTCCCCCTCTCAGGATCGGTCTCCCCCTCTCAGGATCGATCTCCCTCTCTCAGGATCGGGTCCCTCGGTCTCAGGATCGGTCTCCCTCTCAGGATCGGTCTCCCCCTCTAAGGATCGGTCTCCCCCTCTCAGGATCGGTCTCCCCTTCTCAGGATCGATCTCCCCCTCTCAGGATCGGTCTCCCCCTCTCAAGATCGGTCTCCCCCTCTCAAGATCGGTCCCTCCCTCTCAGGATCGGTCTCCCCCTCTCAAGATCGGTCTCCCCCTCTCAGGATCGGTCTACCCCTCTCAGGATCGGTCTCCCCCTCTCAGGATCGATCGCCCCCTCTCAGGATCGGGTCCCTCGGTCTCAGGATCGGTCCCTCCCTCTCAGGATCGGTCTCCCCCTCTCAGGATCGTTCTCCCCCTCTCAGGATCGGTCTCCCCCTTTCAGGATCGGTCCCTCCCTCTCAGGATCGATCTCCCCCTCTCAGGATCGGTCTCCCCCTCTCAGGATCGGTCTCCCACTCTCAGGATCGATCCCTCCCTCTCAGGATCGATCTCCCCCTCTCAGGATCGATCTCCCCCTCTCAGGATCGGTCCCCCCCCTCTCAGGATCGGGTCCTCGGTTCTCAGGATCGATCTCCCCCTCTCAGGATCGGTCCCCCCCCCTCTCAGGATTGGGTCCCTCGGTCTCAGTATCGGTCCCTCCCTCTCAGGATCGGTCTCCCCCTCTCAGGATCGATCGCCCCCTCTCAGGATCGGGTCCCTCGGTCTCAGGATCGGTCCCTCCCTCTCAGGATCGGTCTCCCCCTCTCAGGATCGTTCTCCCCCTCTCAGGATCGGTCTCCCCCTTTCAGGATCGGTCCCTCCCTCTCAGGATCGATCTCCCCCTCTCAGGATCGGTCTCCCCCTCTCAGGATCGGTCTCCCACTCTCAGGATCGATCCCTCCCTCTCAGGATCGATCTCCCCCTCTCAGGATCGATCTCCCCCTCTCAGGATCGGTCCCCCCCTCTCACGATCGGTTTCCCCCTCTCAGGATCGGTCCCCCCCTCTCAGGATCGGTCTCCCCCTCTCAGGATCGATCTCCCCCTCTCAGGATCGGTCTCCCCCTCTCGCGATCGGTCCCCCCCTCTCAGGATCGGTCCCCCCCTCTCAGGATCGGGTCCTCGGTTCTCAGGATCGATCTCCCCCTCTCAGGATCGGTCCCCCCCCTCTCAGGATTGGGTCCCTCGGTCTCAGGATCGATCGCCCCCTCTCAGGATCGGGTCCCTCGGTCTCAGGATCGGTCCCTCCCTCTCAGGATCGGTCTCCCCCTCTCAGGATCGGTCTCCCCCTCTCAGGATCGATCTCCCCCTCTCAGGATCGGTCTCCCCCTCTCAGGATCGATCTCCCCCTCTCAGGATCGGTCTCCCCCTCGAAGGATCGGTCTCTCCCTCTCAGGATCGGTCTCCCCATCTCAGGATCGGTCTCCCCTTCTCAGGATCGATCTCCCCCTCTCAAGATCGATCCCTCCCTCTCAGGATCGGTCTCCCCCTCTCAGGATCGTTCTCCCCCTCTCAGGATCGGCCCCCCCCCCTCTCAGGATCGGTCCCCCCCTCTCAGGATCGGGTCCTCGGTTCTCAGGATCGGTCTCCCCCTCTCAGGATCGGTCCCCCCCTCTCAGGATCGGGTCCTCGGTTCTCAGGATCGATCTCCCCCTCTCAGGATCGGTCTCCCCCTCTCGCGATCGGTCCCCCCCTCTCAGGATCGGTCCCCCCCTCTCAGGATCGGGTCCTCGGTTCTCAGGATCGATCTCCCCCTCTCAGGATCGGTCCCCCCCCTCTCAGGATTGGGTCCCTCGGTCTCAGGATCGGTCCCTCCCTCTCAGGATCGGTCTCCCCCTCTCAGGATCGATCGCCCCCTCTCAGGATCGGGTCCCTCGGTCTCAGGATCGGTCCCTCCCTCTCAGGATCGGTCTCACCCTCTCAGGATCGGTCTCCCCCTCTCAGGATCGATCGCCCCTTCTCAGGATCGGGTCCCTCGGTCTCAGGATCGGTCCCTCCCTCTTAGGATCGGTTTCCCCCTCTCAGGATCGGTCTCCCCCTCTCAGGATCGGTCCCTCCCTCTCAGGATCGATCTCCCCCTCTCAGGATCGATCCCTCCCTCTCAGGATCGATCTCCCCCTCTCAGGATCGATCTCCCCCTCTCAGGATCGGTCCCCCCCTCTCACGATCGGTCTCCCCCTCTCAGGATCGGTCCCCCCCTCTCAGGATCGGTCCCTCCCTCTCAGGATCGGTCCCTCCCTCTCAGGATCGATCTCCCCCTCTCAGGATCGATCTCACTCTCATGATCGATCTCCCCCTCTCAGGATCGGTCTCCCCCTCTCAGGATCGGTCTCCCCTCTCAGGATCGGTCTCCCCCTCTAAGGATCGGTCCCCCCCTCTCACGATCGGTCTCCCCCTCTCAGGATCGGTCCCCCCCTCTCAGGATGGATCTCCCCCTCTCAGGATCGATCTCACTCTCATGATCGATCTCCACCTCTCAGGATCGGTCCCCCACTCTCACGATCGGTCTCCCCCTCTCAGGATCGGTCCCCCCCTCTCAGGATCGGTCTCCCCCTCTCAGGATCGGTCCCTCCCTCTCAGGATCGGTCCCTCCCTCTCAGGATCGATCTCCCCCTCTCAGGATCGATCTCCCCCTCTCAGGATCGATCTCACTCTCATGATCGATCTCCCCCTCTCAGGATCGATCTCCCCCTCTCAGGATCGGGTCCTCGGTTCTCAGGATCGATCTCCCCCTCTCAGGATCGGTCCCTCCCTCTCAGGATCGGTCTCCCCCTTTCAGGATCGGTCCCTCCCTCTCAGGATCGATCTCCCCCTCTCAGGATCGGTCTCCCCCTCTCAGGATCGGTCTCCCACTCTCAGGATCGATCCCTCCCTCTCAGGATCGATCTCCCCCTCTCAGGATCGATCTCCCCCTCTCAGGATCGGTCCCCCCCTCTCACGATCGGTTTCCCCCTCTCAGGATCGGTCCCCCCCTCTCAGGATCGGTCTCCCCCTCTCAGGATCGATCTCCCCCTCTCAGGATCGGTCTCCCCCTCTCGCGATCGGTCCCCCCCTCTCAGGATCGGTCCCCCCCTCTCAGGATCGGGTCCTCGGTTCTCAGGATCGATCTCCCCCTCTCAGGATCGGTCCCCCCCCTCTCAGGATTGGGTCCCTCGGTCTCAGGATCGATCGCCCCCTCTCAGGATCGGGTCCCTCGGTCTCAGGATCGGTCCCTCCCTCTCAGGATCGGTCTCCCCCTCTCAGGATCGGTCTCCCCCTCTCAGGATCGATCTCCCCCTCTCAGGATCGGTCTCCCCCTCTCAGGATCGATCTCCCCCTCTCAGGATCGGTCTCCCCCTCGAAGGATCGGTCTCTCCCTCTCAGGATCGGTCTCCCCATCTCAGGATCGGTCTCCCCTTCTCAGGATCGATCTCCCCCTCTCAAGATCGATCCCTCCCTCTCAGGATCGGTCTCCCCCTCTCAGGATCGTTCTCCCCCTCTCAGGATCGGCCCCCCCCCTCTCAGGATCGGTCCCCCCTCTCAGGATCGGGTCCTCGGTTCTCAGGATCGGTCTCCCCCTCTCAGGATCGGTCCCCCCCTCTCAGGATCGGGTCCTCGGTTCTCAGGATCGATCTCCCCCTCTCAGGATCGGTCTCCCCCTCTCGCGATCGGTCCCCCCCTCTCAGGATCGGTCCCCCCCTCTCAGGATCGGGTCCTCGGTTCTTAGGATCGATCTCCCCCTCTCAGGATCGGTCCCCCCCCTCTCAGGATTGGGTCCCTCGGTCTCAGGATCGGTCCCTCCCTCTCAGGATCGGTCTCCCCCTCTCAGGATCGATCGCCCCCTCTCAGGATCGGGTCCCTCGGTCTCAGGATCGGTCCCTCCCTCTCAGGATCGGTCTCACCCTCTCAGGATCGGTCTCCCCCTCTCAGGATCGATCGCCCCTTCTCAGGATCGGGTCCCTCGGTCTCAGGATCGGTCCCTCCCTCTTAGGATCGGTTTCCCCCTCTCAGGATCGGTCTCCCCCTCTCAGGATCGGTCCCTCCCTCTCAGGATCGATCTCCCCCTCTCAGGATCGATCCCTCCCTCTCAGGATCGATCTCCCCCTCTCAGGATCGATCTCCCCCTCTCAGGATCGGTCCCCCCCTCTCACGATCGGTCTCCCCCTCTCAGGATCGGTCCCTCCCTCTCAGGATCGGTCCCTCCCTCTCAGGATCGATCTCCCCCTCTCAGGATCGATCTCACTCTCATGATCGATCTCCCCCTCTCAGGATCGGTCTCCCCCTCTCAGGATCGGTCATCCCTCTCAGGATCGGTCTCCCCCTCTAAGGATCGGTCCCCCCCTCTCACGATCGGTCTCCCCCTCTCAGGATCGGTCCCCCCCTCTCAGGATGGATCTCCCCCTCTCAGGATCGATCTCACTCTCATGATCGATCTCCACCTCTCAGGATCGGTCCCCCACTCTCACGATCGGTCTCCCCCTCTCAGGATCGGTCCCCCCCTCTCAGGATCGGTCTCCCCCTCTCAGGATCGGTCCCTCCCTCTCAGGATCGGTCCCTCCCTCTCAGGATCGATCTCCCCCTCTCAGGATCGATCTCCCCCTCTCAGGATCGATCTCACTCTCATGATCGATCTCCCCCTCTCAGGATCGATCTCCCCCTCTCTTGATCAATCTCCCTCTCAGGTATCGATCTCCCCCTCTCAGGATCGGTCTCCCCCTCTCAGGTATCGATCTCCCCCTCTCAGGATCGGTCTCCCCCTCTCAGGATCGATATCCCCCTCTCAGGATCGATCTCCCCCTCTCAGGATCGATCTCCCCCCCTCTCAGGATCGATCTCCCCCTCTCAGGATCCGTCTCCCCCTCTAAGGATCGGTCTCCCCCTCTCAGGATCGATCTCCCCCTCTCAGGATCGGGTCCCTCGGTCTCAGGATCGGTCTCCCCCTCTCAGGATCGGTCTCCCCCTCTCAGGATCGATCTCCCCCTCTCAGGATCGATCTCCCCCTCTCAGGATCGGTCTCCCCCTCTAAGGATCGGTCTCCCCCTCTCAGGATCGGTCTCCCTCTCTCAGGATCGGGTCCCTCGGTCTCAGATTCGGTCTCCCTCTCTCAGGATCGGTCTCCCCCTCTCAAGATCGGTCTCCCTTTCAGGATCGATCTCCCTCTCTCAGGATCGGTCTCCCCCTCTCAAGATCGGTCTCCCTCTCAGGATCGATCTCCCCCTCTCAGGATCGGTCTCCCCCTCTAAGGATCGGTCTCCCTCTCTCAGGATCGATCTCCCTCTCTCAGGATCGGTCTCCCCCTCTCAAGATCGGTCTCCCTCTCAGGATCGATCTCCCCCTCTCAGGATCGGTCTCCCCCTCTAAGGATCGGTCCGCCCCTCTCAGGATCGGTCTCCCCCTCTCAGGATCGATCTCCCTCTCTCAGGATCGGGTCCCTCGGTCTCAGGATCGGTCGCCCTCTCTCAGGATCGGTCTCCCTCTCTCAGGATCGATCTCCCTCTCTCAGGATCGGTCTCCCCCTCTCAAGATCGGTCTCCCCCTCTCAGGATCGATCTCCCCCTCTCAGGATCGGTCTCCCCCTCTCAGGATCGTTCTCCCCCTCTCAGGATCGGTCCCTCCCTCTCAATATCGGTCTCCCCCTCTCAGGATCGATCTCCCCCTCTCAGGATCGGTCTCCCTCTCTCAGGATCGATCTCCCTCTCTCAGGATCGGTCTCCCCCTCTCAAGATCGGTCTCCCCCTCTCAGGATCGATCTCCCCCTCTCAGGATCGGTCTCCCCTTCTCAGGATCGTTCTCCCCCTCTCAGGATCGGTCTCCCCCTTTCAGGATCGATCTCCCCCTCTCAGGATCGGTCCCCCCCTCTCAGGATTGGGTCCCTCGGTCTCAGGATCGGTCTCCCCCTCTCAGGATCGATCTCCCCCTCTCAGGATCGGTCTCCCCTTCTCAGGATCGATCTCCCCCTCTCAGGATCGGTCTCCCCCTCTCAGGATCGGTCTCCCCCTCTCAAGATCGGTCGCCCCTTCTCAGGATCGGTCTCCCCCTCTCAAGATCGGTCTCCCCCTCTCAGGATCGGTCTCCCCCTCTCAAGATCGGTCTCCCCTTCTCAGGATCGGTCTCCCCCTCTCAGGATCGGTCTCCCCTTCTCAGGATCGATCTCCCCCTCTCAGGATCGGTCTCCCCCTCTCAGGATCGGTCTCCCCCTCTCAAGATCGGTCTCCCCCTCTCAGGATCGATCTCCCCCTCTCAGGATCGGTCCCTCCCTCTCAGGATCGGTCTCCCCCTCTCAGGATCGGTCTCCCCCTCTCAAGATCGGTCTCCCCCTCTCAGGATCGGTCTACCCCTCTCAGGATCGGTCTCCCCCTCTCAGGATCGATCGCCCCCTCTCAGGATCGGGTCCCTCGGTCTCAGGATCGGTCCCTCCCTCTCAGGATCGGTCTCCCCCTCTCAGGATCGTTCTCCCCCTCTCAGGATCGGTCTCCCACTTTCAGGATCGGTCCCTCCCTCTCAGGATCGATCTCCCCCTCTCAGGATCGGTCTCCCCCTCTCAGGATCGGTCTCCCACTCTCAGGATCGATCCCTCCCTCTCAGGATCGATCTCCCCCTCTCAGGATCGATCTCCCCCTCTCAGGATCGGTCCCCCCCTCTCACGATCGGTTTCCCCCTCTCAGGATCGGTCCCCCCCTCTCAGGATCGGTCTCCCCCTCTCAGGATCGGTCTCCCCCTCTCGTGATCGGTCCCCCCCTCTCAGGATCGGTCCCCCCCTCTCAGGATCGGGTCCTCGGTTCTCAGGATCGATCTCCCCCTCTCAGGATCGGTCCCCCCCCTCTCAGGATTGGGTCCCTCGGTCTCAGGATCGGTCCCTCCCTCTCAGGATCGGTCTCCCCCTCTCAGGATCGATCGCCCCCTCTCAGGATCGGGTCCCTCGGTCTCAGGATCGGTCCCTCCCTCTCAGGATCGGTCTCACCCTCTCAGGATCGGTCTCCCCCTCTCAGGATCGATCGGCCCCTCTCAGGATCGGGTCACTCGGTCTCAGGATCGGTCCCTCCCTCTCAGGATCGGTCTCCCCCTCTCAGGATCGGTCTCCCCCTCTCAGGATCGGTCCCTCCCTCTCAGGATCGATCTCCCCCTCTCAGGATCGGTCTCCCCCTCTCAGGATCGGTCTCCCCCTCTCAGGATCGGTCCCTCCCTCTCAGGATCGGTCCCTCCCTCTCAGGATCGATCTCCCCCTCTCAGGATCGATCTCCCCCTCTCAGGATCGATCTCCCCCTCTCTGGATCGATCTCACTCTCATGATCGATCTCCCCCTCTCAGGATCGATCTCCCCCTCTCTTGATCAATCTCCCTCTCAGGATCGATCTCCTCCTCTCTTGATCAATCTCCCTCTCAGGTATCGATCTCCCCCTCTCAGGATCGGTCTCCCCCTCTCAGGATCGGTCTCCCCCTCTAAGGATCGGTCTCCCCCTCTCAGGATCGGTCTCCCCCTCTCAGGATCGATCTCCCTCTCTCAGGATCGGGTCCCCCCCTCTCAGGATCGGTCTCCCTCTCTCAGGATCGGTCTCCCTCTCTCAGGAACGATCTCCCTCTCTCAGGATCGGTCTCCCCCTCTCAGGATCGGTCTCCCTCTCAGGATCGATCTCCCCCTCTCAGGATCGATCTCCCCCTCTCAGGATCGGTCTCCCCCTCTCAGGATCGGTCTCCCCCTCTCAAGATCGGTCTCCCCCTCTCAGGATCGATCTCCCCCTCTCAGGATCGGTCCCTCCCTCTCAGGATCGGTCTCCCCCTCTCAGGATCGGTCTCCCCCTCTCAAGATCGGTCTCCCCCTCTCAGGATCGGTCTACCCCTCTCAGGATCGGTCTCCCCCTCTCAGGATCGATCGCCCCCTCTCAGGATCGGGTCCCTCGGTCTCAGGATCGGTCCCTCCCTCTCAGGATCGGTCTCCCCCTCTCAGGATCGTTCTCCCCCTCTCAGGATCGGTCTCCCCCTTTCAGGATCGGTCCCTCCCTCTCAGGATCGATCTCCCCCTCTCAGGATCGGTCTCCCCCTCTCAGGATCGGTCTCCCACTCTCAGGATCGATCCCTCCCTCTCAGGATCGATCTCCCCCTCTCAGGATCGATCTCCCCCTCTCAGGATCGGTCCCCCCCTCTCACGATCGGTTTCCCCCTCTCAGGATCGGTCCCCCCCTCTCAGGATCGGTCTCCCCCTCTCAGGATCGGTCCCCCCCCTCTCAGGATCGGGTCATCGGTTCTCAGGATCGATCTCCCCCTCTCAGGATCGGTCTCCCCCTCTCGCGATCGGTCCCCCCCTCTCAGGATCGGTCCCCCCCTCTCAGGATCGGGTCCTCGGTTCTCAGGATCGATCTCCCCCTCTCAGGATCGGTCCCCCCCTCTCAGGATTGGGTCCCTCGGTCTCAGGATCGGTCCCTCCCTCTCAGGATCGGTCTCCCCCTCTCAGGATCGATCGCCCCCTCTCAGGATCGGGTCCCTCGGTCTCAGGATCGGTCCCTCCCTCTCAGGATCGGTCTCACCCTCTCAGGATCGGTCTCCCCCTCTCAGGATCGATCGGCCCCTCTCAGGATCGGGTCACTCGGTCTCAGGATCGGTCCCTCCCTCTCAGGATCGGTCTCCCCCTCTCAGGATCGGTCTCCCCCTCTCAGGATCGGTCCCTCCCTCTCAGGATCGATCTCCCCCTCTCAGGATCGGTCTCCCCCTCTCAGGATCGATCCCTCCCTCTCAGGATCGATCTTTCCCTCTCAGGATCGATCTCCCCCTCTCAGGATCGGTCCCCCCCTCTCACGATCGGTCTCCCCCTCTCAGGATCGGTCCCCCCCTCTCAGGATCGGTCTCCCCCTCTCAGGATCGGTCCCTCCCTCTCAGGATCGGTCTCCCTCTCAGGATCGATCTCCCCCTCTCAGGATCGATCTCCCCCTCTCAGGATCGGTCTCCCCCTCTAAGGATCGGTCTCCGCCTCTCAGGATCGGTCTCCCCCTCTCAGGATCGATCTCCCTCTCTCAGGATCGGGTCCCTCGGTCTCAGGATCGGTCTCCCTCTCAGGATCGGTCTCCCCCTCTAAGGATCGGTCTCCCCCTCTCAGGATCGGTCTCCCCTTCTCAGGATCGATCTCCCCCTCTCAGGATCGGTCTCCCCCTCTCAGGATCGGTCTCCCCCTCTCAAGATCGGTCTCCCCCTCTCAGGATCGATCTCCCCCTCTCAGGATCGGTCCCTCCCTCTCAGGATCGGTCTCCCCCTCTCAGGATCGGTCTCCCCCTCTCAAGATCGGTCTCCCCCTCTCAGGATCGGTCTACCCCTCTCAGGATCGGTCTCCCCCTCTCAGGATCGATCGCCCCCTCTCAGGATCGGGTCCCTCGGTCTCAGGATCGGTCCCTCCCTCTCAGGATCGGTCTCCCCCTCTCAGGATCGTTCTCCCCCTCTCAGGATCGGTCTCCCCCTTTCAGGATCGGTCCCTCCCTCTCAGGATCGATCTCCCCCTCTCAGGATCGGTCTCCCCCTCTCAGGATCGGTCTCCCACTCTCAGGATCGATCCCTCCCTCTCAGGATCGATCTCCCCCTCTCAGGATCGATCTCCCCCTCTCAGGATCGGTCCCCCCCTCTCACGATCGGTTTCCCCCTCTCAGGATCGGTCCCCCCCTCTCAGGATCGGTCTCCCCCTCTCAGGATCGATCTCCCCCTCTCAGGATCGGTCTCCCCCTCTCGCGATCGGTCCCCCCCTCTCAGGATCGGTCCCCCCCTCTCAGGATCGGGTCCTCGGTTCTCAGGATCGATCTCCCCCTCTCAGGATCGGTCCCCCCCCTCTCAGGATTGGGTCCCTCGGTCTCAGGATCGGTCCCTCCCTCTCAGGATCGGTCTCCCCCTCTCAGGATCGATCGCCCCCTCTCAGGATCGGGTCCCTCGGTCTCAGGATCGGTCCCTCCCTCTCAGGATCGGTCTCACCCTCTCAGGATCGGTCTCCCCCTCTCAGGATCGATCGGCCCCTCTCAGGATCGGGTCACTCGGTCTCAGGATCGGTCCCTCCCTCTCAGGATCGGTCTCCCCCTCTCAGGATCGGTCTCCCCCTCTCAGGATCGGTCCCTCCCTCTCAGGATCGATCTCCCCCTCTCAGGATCGGTCTCCCCCTCTCAGGATCGATCCCTCCCTCTCAGGATCGATCTTTCCCTCTCAGGATCGATCTCCCCCTCTCAGGATCGGTCCCCCCCTCTCACGATCGGTCTCCCCCTCTCAGGATCGGTCCCCCCCTCTCAGGATCGGTCTCCCCCTCTCAGGATCGGTCCCTCCCTCTCAGGATCGGTCCCTCCCTCTCAGGATCGATCTCCCCCTCTCAGGATCGATCTCCCCCTCTCTGGATCGATCTCACTCTCATGATCGATCTCCCCCTCTCAGGATCGATCTCCCCCTCTCTTGATCAATCTCCCTCTCAGGTATCGATCTCCCCCTCTCAGGATCGGTCTCCCCCTCTCAGGATCGATATCCCCCTCTCAGGATCGATCTCCCCCTCTCAGGATCGATCTCCCCCCCTCTCAGGATCGATCTCCCCCTCTCAGGATCGGTCTCCCCCTCTAAGGATCGGTCTCCCCCTCTCAGGATCGGTCTCCCCCTCTCAGGATCGATCTCCCCCTCTCAGGATCGGTCTCCCCCTCTCAGGATCGATCTCCCCCTCTCAGGATCGGGTCCCTCGGTCTCAGGATCGGTCTCCCCCTCTCAGGATCGGTCTCCCCCTCTCAGGATCGATCTTCCCCTCTCAGGATCGATCTCCCCCTCTCAGGATCGGTCTCCCCCTCTAAGGATCGGTCTCCCCCTCTCAGGATCGGTCTCCCCCTCTCAGGATCGATCTCCCTCTCTCAGGATCGGGTCCCTCGGTCTCAGGATCGGTCTCCCTCTCTCAGGATCGGTCTCCCTCTCTCAGGATCGATCTCCCTCTCTCAGGATCGGTCTCCCCCTCTCAGGATCGGTCTCCCTCTCAGGATCGATCTCCCCCTCTCAGGATCGATCTCCCCCTCTCAGGATCGGGTCCCTCTGTCTCAGGATCGGTCTCCCCCTCTCAGGATCGATCTCCCCCTCTCAGGGTCGATCTCCCCCTCTAAGGATCGGTCTCCCCCTCTCAGGATCGGTCCCCCCCTCTCAGGATCGGTCTCCCCCTCTCAGGATCGGTCTCCCCCTCTCAGGATCGGTCTCCCCTCTCAGGATCGGTCTCCCCCTCTAAGTATCGGTCCACCCCTCTCAGGATCGATCTCCCCCTCTCAGGATCGGTCCCTCCCTATCGCGATCGGTCTCCCCCTCTCGCGATCGGTCCCCCCCTCTCAGGATCGGTCCCCCCCTCTCAGGATCGGGTCCTCGGTTCTCAGGATCGATCTCCCCCTCTCAGGATCGGTCCCTCCCTCTCACGATCGGTCTCACCCTCTCAGGATCGGTCCCCCCCTCTCAGGATCGGTCTCCCCCTCTCAGGATCGGTCCCCCCCTCTCAGGATCGGGTCCTCGGTTCTCAGGATCGATCTCCCCCTCTCAGGATCGGTCTCCCCCTCTCGCGATCGGTCCCCCCCTCTCAGGATCGGTCCCCCCCTCTCAGGATCGGGTCCTCGGTTCTCAGGATCGATCTCCCCCTCTCAGGATCGGTCAACCCCCCTCTCAGGATTGGGTCCCTCGGTCTCAGGATCGGTCCCTCCCTCTCAGGATCGGTCTCCCCCTCTCAGGATCGATCGCCCCCTCTCAGGATCGGGTCCCTCGGTCTCAGGATCGGTCCCTCCCTCTCAGGATCGGTCTCACCCTCTCAGGATCGGTCTCCCCCTCTCAGGATCGATCGCCCCTTCTCAGGATCGGGTCCCTCGGTCTCAGGATCGGTCCCTCCCTCTTAGGATCGGTTTCCCCCTCTCAGGATCGGTCTCCCCCTCTCAGGATCGGTCCCTCCCTCTCAGGATCGATCTCCCCCTCTCAGGATCGATCCCTCCCTCTCAGGATCGATCTCCCCCTCTCAGGATCGATCTCCCCCTCTCAGGATCGGTCCCCCCCTCTCACGATCGGTCTCCCCCTCTCAGGATCGGTCCCCCCCTCTCAGGATCGGTCCCCCCCTCTCAGGATCGGTCCCTCCCTCTCAGGATCGGTCCCTCCCTCTCAGGATCGATCTCCCCCTCTCAGGATCGATCTCACTCTCATGATCGATCTCCCCCTCTCAGGATCGGTCTCCCCCTCTCAGGATCGGTCTCCCCTCTCAGGATCGGTCTCCCCCTCTAAGGATCGGTCCCCCCCTCTCACGATCGGTCTCCCCCTCTCAGGATCGGTCCCCCCCTCTCAGGATGGATCTCCCCCTCTCAGGATCGATCTCACTCTCATGATCGATCTCCACCTCTCAGGATCGGTCCCCCCCTCTCACGATCGGTCTCCCCCTCTCACGATCGGTCTCCCCCTCTCAGGATCGGTCCCCCCCTCTCAGGATCGGTCCCTCCCTCTCAGGATCGGTCCCTCCCTCTCAGGATCGATCTCCCCCTCTCAGGATCGATCTCCCCCTCTCAGGATCGATCTCCCCCTCTCTTGATCAATCTCCCTCTCAGGTATCGATCTCCCCCTCTCAGGATCGGTCTCCCCCTCTCAGGTATCGATCTCCCCCTCTCAGGATCGGTCTCCCCCTCTCAGGATCGATATCCCCCTCTCAGGATCGATCTCCCCCTCTCAGGATCGATCTCCCCCCCTCTCAGGATCGATCTCCCCCTCTCAGGATCGGTCTCCCCCTCTAAGGATCGGTCTCCCCCTCTCAGGATCGATCTCCCCCTCTCAGGATCGGGTCCCTCGGTCTCAGGATCGGTCTCCCCCTCTCAGGATCGGTCTCCCCCTCTCAGGATCGATCTCCCCCTCTCAGGATCGATCTCCCCCTCTCAGGATCGGTCTCCCCCTCTAAGGATCGGTCTCCCCCTCTCAGGATCGGCCTCCCTCTCTCAGGATCGGGTTCCTCGGTCTCAGATTCGGTCTCCCTCTCTCAGGATCGATCTCCCCCTCTCAGGATCGGTCCCCCCCCCTCTCAGGATTGGGTCCCTCGGTCTCAGGATCGGTCCCTCCCTCTCAGGATCGGTCTCCCCCTCTCAGGATCGATCGCCCCCTCTCAGGATCGGGTCCCTCGGTCTCAGGATCGGTCCCTCCCTCTCAGGATCGGTCTCACCCTCTCAGGATCGGTCTCCCCCTCTCAGGATCGATCGCCCCTTCTCAGGATCGGGTCCCTCGGTCTCAGGATCGGTCCCTCCCTCTTAGGATCGGTTTCCCCCTCTCAGGATCGGTCTCCCCCTCTCAGGATCGGTCCCTCCCTCTCAGGATCGATCTCCCCCTCTCAGGATCGATCCCTCCCTCTCAGGATCGATCTCCCCCTCTCAGGATCGATCTCCCCCTCTCAGGATCGGTCCCCCCCTCTCACGATCGGTCTCCCCCTCTCAGGATCGGTCCCCCCCTCTCAGGATCGGTCCCCCCCTCTCAGGATCGGTCCCTCCCTCTCAGGATCGGTCCCTCCCTCTCAGGATCGATCTCCCCCTCTCAGGATCGATCTCACTCTCATGATCGATCTCCCCCTCTCAGGATCGGTCTCCCCCTCTCAGGATCGGTCTCCCCTCTCAGGATCGGTCTCCCCCTCTAAGGATCGGTCCCCCCCTCTCACGATCGGTCTCCCCCTCTCAGGATCGGTCCCCCCCCTCTCAGGATGGATCTCCCCCTCTCAGGATCGATCTCACTCTCATGATCGATCTCCACCTCTCAGGATCGGTCCCCCACTCTCACGATCGGTCTCCCCCTCTCAGGATCGGTCCCCCCCTCTCAGGATCGGTCTCCCCCTCTCAGGATCGGTCCCTCCCTCTCAGGATCGGTCCCTCCCTCTCAGGATCGATCTCCCCCTCTCAGGATCGATCTCCCCCTCTCAGGATCGATCTCACTCTCATGATCGATCTCCCCCTCTCAGGATCGATCTCCCCCTCTCTTGATCAATCTCCCTCTCAGGTATCGATCTCCCCCTCTCAGGATCGGTCTCCCCCTCTCAGGTATCGATCTCCCCCTCTCAGGATCGGTCTCCCCCTCTCAGGATCGATATCCCCCTCTCAGGATCGATCTCCCCCTCTCAGGATCGATCTCCCCCCCTCTCAGGATCGATCTCCCCCTCTCAGGATCGGTCTCCCCCTCTAAGGATCGGTCTCCCCCTCTCAGGATCGATCTCCCCCTCTCAGGATCGGGTCCCTCGGTCTCAGGATCGGTCTCCCCCTCTCAGGATCGGTCTCCCCCTCTCAGGATCGATCTCCCCCTCTCAGGATCGATCTCCCCCTCTCAGGATCGGTCTCCCCCTCTAAGGATCGGTCTCCCCCTCTTAGGATCGGTCTCCCTCTCTCAGGATCGGGTCCCTCGGTCTCAGATTCGGTCTCCCTCTCTCAGGATCGGTCTCCCCCTCTCAAGATCGGTCTCCCTTTCAGGATCGATCTCCCTCTCTCAGGATCGGTCTCCCCCTCTCAAGATCGGTCTCCCTCTCAGGATCGATCTCCCCCTCTCAGGATCGGTCTCCCCCTCTAAGGATCGGTCTCCCTCTCTCAGGATCGATCTCCCTCTCTCAGGATCGGTCTCCCCCTCTCAAGATCGGTCTCCCTCTCAGGATCGATCTCCCCCTCTCAGGATCGGTCTCCCCCTCTAAGGATCGGTCCGCCCCTCTCAGGATCGGTCTCCACCTCTCAGGATCGATCTCCCTCTCTCAGGATCGGGTCCCTCGGTCTCAGGATCGGTCGCCCTCTCTCAGGATCGGTCTCCCTCTCTCAGGATCGATCTCCCTCTCTCAGGATCGGTCTCCCCCTCTCAAGATCGGTCTCCCCCTCTCAGGATCGATCTCCCCCTCTCAGGATCGGTCTCCCCCTCTCAGGATCGTTCTCCCCCTCTCAGGATCGGTCCCTCCCTCTCAATATCGGTCTCCCCCTCTCAGGATCGATCTCCCCCTCTCAGGATCGGTCTCCCTCTCTCAGGATGGATCTCCCTCTCTCAGGATCGGTCTCCCCCTCTCAAGATCGGTCTCCCCCTCTCAGGATCGATCTCCCCCTCTCAGGATCGGTCTCCCCTTCTCAGGATCGTTCTCCCCCTCTCAGGATCGGTCTCCCCCTTTCAGGATCGATCTCCCCCTCTCAGGATCGGTCCCCCCCTCTCAGGATTGGGTCCCTCGGTCTCAGGATCGGTCTCCCCCTCTCAGGATCGATCTCCCCCTCTCAGGATCGGTCTCCCCTTCTCAGGATCGATCTCCCCCTCTCAGGATCGGTCTCCCCCTCTCAGGATCGG
This sequence comes from Pristiophorus japonicus, assembly GCF_044704955.1. Classification (NCBI taxonomy): domain Eukaryota; kingdom Metazoa; phylum Chordata; class Chondrichthyes; family Pristiophoridae; genus Pristiophorus; species Pristiophorus japonicus. Next base: position 252,350,699 of record NC_091983.1, on the reverse strand, counting down.
TCTCCCCCTCTCAAGATCGGTCGCCCCTTCTCAGGATCGGTCTCCCCCTCTCAAGATCGGTCTCCCCCTCTCAGGATCGGTCTCCCCCTCTCAAGATCGGTCTCCCCTTCTCAGGATCGGTCTCCCCCTCTCAGGATCGGTCTCCCCTTCTCAGGATCGATCTCCCCCTCTCAGGATCGGTCTCCCCCTCTCAGGATCGGTCTCCCCCTCTCAAGATCGGTCTCCCCCTCTCAGGATCGATCTCCCCCTCTCAGGATCGGTCCCTCCCTCTCAGGATCGGTCTCCCCCTCTCAGGATCGGTCTCCCCCTCTCAAGATCGGTCTCCCCCTCTCAGGATCGGTCTACCCCTCTCAGGATCGGTCTCCCCCTCTCAGGATCGATCGCCCCCTCTCAGGATCGGGTCCCTCGGTCTCAGGATCGGTCCCTCCCTCTCAGGATCGGTCTCCCCCTCTCAGGATCGTTCTCCCCCTCTCAGGATCGGTCTCCCACTTTCAGGATCGGTCCCTCCCTCTCAGGATCGATCTCCCCCTCTCAGGATCGGTCTCCCCCTCTCAGGATCGGTCTCCCACTCTCAGGATCGATCCCTCCCTCTCAGGATCGATCTCCCCCTCTCAGGATCGATCTCCCCCTCTCAGGATCGGTCCCCCCCTCTCACGATCGGTTTCCCCCTCTCAGGATCGGTCCCCCCCTCTCAGGATCGGTCTCCCCCTCTCAGGATCGGTCCCCCCCCTCTCAGGATCGGGTCATCGGTTCTCAGGATCGATCTCCCCCTCTCAGGATCGGTCTCCCCCTCTCGCGATCGGTCCCCCCCTCTCAGGATCGGTCCCCCCCTCTCAGGATCGGGTCCTCGGTTCTCAGGATCGGTCCCTCCCTCTCAGGATCGGTCTCCCCCTCTCAGGATCGATCGCCCCCTCTCAGGATCGGTCTCCCCCTCTCAGGATCGGTCCCCCCCCTCTCAGGATCGGGTCATCGGTTCTCAGGATCGATCTCCCCCTCTCAGGATCGGTCTCCCCCTCTCGCGATCGGTCCCCCCCTCTCAGGATCGGTCCCCCCCTCTCAGGATTGGGTCCCTCGGTCTCAGGATCGGTCCCTCCCTCTCAGGATCGGTCTCCCCCTCTCAGGATCGATCGCCCCCTCTCAGGATCGGGTCCCTCGGTCTCAGGATCGGTCCCTCCCTCTCAGGATCGGTCTCACCCTCTCAGGATCGGTCTCCCCCTCTCAGGATCGATCGGCCCCTCTCAGGATCGGGTCACTCGGTCTCAGGATCGGTCCCTCCCTCTCAGGATCGGTCTCCCCCTCTCAGGATCGGTCTCCCCCTCTCAGGATCGGTCCCTCCCTCTCAGGATCGATCTCCCCCTCTCAGGATCGGTCTCCCCCTCTCAGGATCGGTCTCCCCCTCTCAGGATCGGTCCCTCCCTCTCAGGATCGGTCCCTCCCTCTCAGGATCGATCTCCCCCTCTCAGGATCGATCTCCCCCTCTCAGGATCGATCTCCCCCTCTCTGGATCGATCTCACTCTCATGATCGATCTCCCCCTCTCAGGATCGATCTCCCCCTCTCTTGATCAATCTCCCTCTCAGGTATCGATCTCCCCCTCTCAGGATCGGTCTCCCCCTCTCAGGATCGATATCCCCCTCTCAGGATCGATCTCCCCCTCTCAGGATCGACCTCCCCCCCTCTCAGGATCGATCTCCCCCTCTAAGGATCGGTCTCCCCCTCTCAGGATCGGTCTCCCCCTCTCAGGATCGATCTCCCCCTCTCAGGATCGGTCTCCCCCTCTCAGGATCGATCTCCCCCTCTCAGGATCGATCTCCCCCTCTCAGGATCGGGTCCCTCGGTCTCAGGATCGGTCTCCCCCTCTCAGGATCGGTCTCCCCCTCTCAGGATCGATCTTCCCCTCTCAGGATCGGTCTCCCCCTCTAAGGATCGGTCTCCCCCTCTCAGGATCGGTCTCCCCCTCTCAGGATCGATCTCCCTCTCTCAGGATCGGGTCCCTCGGTCTCAGGATCGGTCTCCCTCTCTCAGGATCGGTCTCCCTCTCTCAGGAACGATCTCCCTCTCTCAGGATCGGTCTCCCCCTCTCAGGATCGGTCTCCCTCTCAGGATCGATCTCCCCCTCTCAGGATCGATCTCCCCCTCTCAGGATCGGTCTCCCCCTCTAAGGATCGGTCTCCCCCTCTCAGGATCGGTCTCCCCCTCTCAGGATCTATCTCCCTCTCTCAGGATCGGGTCCCTCGGTCTCAGGATCGGTCTCCCTCTCAGGATCGGTCTCCCCCTCTAAGGATCGGTCTCCCCCTCTCAGGATCGGTCTCCCCTTCTCAGGATCGATCTCCCCCTCTCAGGATCGGTCTCCCCCTCTCAGGATCGGTCTCCCCCTCTCAAGATCGGTCTCCCCCTCTCAGGATCGATCTCCCCCTCTCAGGATCGGTCCCTCCCTCTCAGGATCGGTCTCCCCCTCTCAGGATCGGTCTCCCCCTCTCAAGATCGGTCTCCCCCTCTCAGGATCGGTCTACCCCTCTCAGGATCGGTCTCCCCCTCTCAGGATCGATCGCCCCCTCTCAGGATCGGGTCCCTCGGTCTCAGGATCGGTCCCTCCCTCTCAGGATCGGTCTCCCCCTCTCAGGATCGTTCTCCCCCTCTCAGGATCGGTCTCCCCCTTTCAGGATCGGTCCCTCCCTCTCAGGATCGATCTCCCCCTCTCAGGATCGGTCTCCCCCTCTCAGGATCGGTCTCCCACTCTCAGGATCGATCCCTCCCTCTCAGGATCGATCTCCCCCTCTCAGGATCGGTCCCCCCCTCTCACGATCGGTTTCCCCCTCTCAGGATCGGTCCCCCCCTCTCAGGATCGGTCTCCCCCTCTCAGGATCGGTCCCCCCCCTCTCAGGATCGGGTCATCGGTTCTCAGGATCGATCTCCCCCTCTCAGGATCGGTCTCCCCCTCTCGCGATCGGTCCCCCCCTCTCAGGATCGGTCCCCCCCTCTCAGGATCGGGTCCTCGGTTCTCAGGATCGATCTCCCCCTCTCAGGATCGGTCCCCCCCCTCTCAGGATTGGGTCCCTCGGTCTCAGGATCGGTCCCTCCCTCTCAGGATCGGTCTCCCCCTCTCAGGATCGATCGCCCCCTCTCAGGATCGGGTCCCTCGGTCTCAGGATCGGTCCCTCCCTCTCAGGATCGGTCTCACCCTCTCAGGATCGGTCTCCCCCTCTCAGGATCGATCGGCCCCTCTCAGGATCGGGTCACTCGGTCTCAGGATCGGTCCCTCCCTCTCAGGATCGGTCTCCCCCTCTCAGGATCGGTCTCCCCCTCTCAGGATCGGTCCCTCCCTCTCAGGATCGATCTCCCCCTCTCAGGATCGGTCTCCCCCTCTCAGGATCGATCCCTCCCTCTCAGGATCGATCTTTCCCTCTCAGGATCGATCTCCCCCTCTCAGGATCGGTCCCCCCCTCTCACGATCGGTCTCCCCCTCTCAGGATCGGTCCCCCCCTCTCAGGATCGGTCTCCCCCTCTCAGGATCGGTCCCTCCCTCTCAGGATCGGTCTCCCTCTCAGGATCGATCTCCCCCTCTCAGGATCGATCTCCCCCTCTCAGGATCGGTCTCCCCCTCTAAGGATCGGTCTCCCCCTCTCAGGATCGGTCTCCCCCTCTCAGGATCGATCTCCCTCTCTCAGGATCGGGTCCCTCGGTCTCAGGATCGGTCTCCCTCTCAGGATCGGTCTCCCCCTCTAAGGATCGGTCTCCCCCTCTCAGGATCGGTCTCCCCTTCTCAGGATCGATCTCCCCCTCTCAGGATCGGTCTCCCCCTCTCAAGATCGGTCTCCCCCTCTCAAGATCGGTCCCTCCCTCTCAGGATCGGTCTCCCCCTCTCAAGATCGGTCTCCCCCTCTCAGGATCGGTCTACCCCTCTCAGGATCGGTCTCCCCCTCTCAGGATCGATCGCCCCCTCTCAGGATCGGGTCCCTCGGTCTCAGGATCGGTCCCTCCCTCTCAGGATCGGTCTCCCCCTCTCAGGATCGTTCTCCCCCTCTCAGGATCGGTCTCCCCCTTTCAGGATCGGTCCCTCCCTCTCAGGATCGATCTCCCCCTCTCAGGATCGGTCTCCCCCTCTCAGGATCGGTCTCCCACTCTCAGGATCGATCCCTCCCTCTCAGGATCGATCTCCCCCTCTCAGGATCGATCTCCCCCTCTCAGGATCGGTCCCCCCCCTCTCAGGATCGGGTCCTCGGTTCTCAGGATCGATCTCCCCCTCTCAGGATCGGTCCCCCCCCCTCTCAGGATTGGGTCCCTCGGTCTCAGGATCGGTCCCTCCCTCTCAGGATCGGTCTCCCCCTCTCAGGATCGATCGCCCCCTCTCAGGATCGGGTCCCTCGGTCTCAGGATCGGTCCCTCCCTCTCAGGATCGGTCTCCCCCTCTCAGGATCGTTCTCCCCCTCTCAGGATCGGTCTCCCCCTTTCAGGATCGGTCCCTCCCTCTCAGGATCGATCTCCCCCTCTCAGGATCGGTCTCCCCCTCTCAGGATCGGTCTCCCACTCTCAGGATCGATCCCTCCCTCTCAGGATCGATCTCCCCCTCTCAGGATCGATCTCCCCCTCTCAGGATCGGTCCCCCCCTCTCACGATCGGTGTCCCCCTCTCAGGATCGGTCCCCCCCTCTCAGGATCGGTCTCCCCCTCTCAGGATCGATCTCGCCCTCTCAGGATCGGTCTCCCCCTCTCGCGATCGGTCCCCCCCTCTCAGGATCGGTCCCCCCCTCTCAGGATCGGGTCCTCGGTTCTCAGGATCGATCTCCCCCTCTCAGGATCGGTCCCCCCCCTCTCAGGATTGGGTCCCTCGGTCTCAGGATCGATCGCCCCCTCTCAGGATCGGGTCCCTCGGTCTCAGGATCGGTCCCTCCCTCTCAGGATCGGTCTCCCCCTCTCAGGATCGATCTCCCCCTCTCAGGATCGGTCTCCCCCTCTCAGGATCGATCTCCCCCTCTCAGGATCGGTCTCCCCCTCGAAGGATCGGTCTCTCCCTCTCAGGATCGGTCTCCCCATCTCAGGATCGGTCTCCCCTTCTCAGGATCGATCTCCCCCTCTCAAGATCGATCCCTCCCTCTCAGGATCGGTCTCCCCCTCTCAGGATCGTTCTCCCCCTCTCAGGATCGGCCCCCCCCCTCTCAGGATCGGTCCCCCCCTCTCAGGATCGGGTCCTCGGTTCTCAGGATCGGTCTCCCCCTCTCAGGATCGGTCCCCCCCTCTCAGGATCGGGTCCTCGGTTCTCAGGATCGATCTCCCCCTCTCAGGATCGGTCTCCCCCTCTCGCGATCGGTCCCCCCCTCTCAGGATCGGTCCCCCCCTCTCAGGATCGGGTCCTCGGTTCTCAGGATCGATCTCCCCCTCTCAGGATCGGTCCCCCCCCTCTCAGGATTGGGTCCCTCGGTCTCAGGATCGGTCCCTCCCTCTCAGGATCGGTCTCCCCCTCTCAGGATCGATCGCCCCCTCTCAGGATCGGGTCCCTCGGTCTCAGGATCGGTCCCTCCCTCTCAGGATCGGTCTCACCCTCTCAGGATCGGTCTCCCCCTCTCAGGATCGATCGCCCCTTCTCAGGATCGGGTCCCTCGGTCTCAGGATCGGTCCCTCCCTCTTAGGATCGGTTTCCCCCTCTCAGGATCGGTCTCCCCCTCTCAGGATCGGTCCCTCCCTCTCAGGATCGATCTCCCCCTCTCAGGATCGATCCCTCCCTCTCAGGATCGATCTCCCCCTCTCAGGATCGATCTCCCCCTCTCAGGATCGGTCCCCCCCTCTCACGATCGGTCTCCCCCTCTCAGGATCGGTCCCCCCCTCTCAGGATCGGTCCCTCCCTCTCAGGATCGGTCCCTCCCTCTCAGGATCGATCTCCCCCTCTCAGGATCGATCTCACTCTCATGATCGATCTCCCCCTCTCAGGATCGGTCTCCCCCTCTCAGGATCGGTCTCCCCTCTCAGGATCGGTCTCCCCCTCTAAGGATCGGTCCCCCCCTCTCACGATCGGTCTCCCCCTCTCAGGATCGGTCCCCCCCTCTCAGGATGGATCTCCCCCTCTCAGGATCGATCTCACTCTCATGATCGATCTCCACCTCTCAGGATCGGTCCCCCACTCTCACGATCGGTCTCCCCCTCTCAGGATCGGTCCCCCCCTCTCAGGATCGGTCTCCCCCTCTCAGGATCGGTCCCTCCCTCTCAGGATCGGTCCCTCCCTCTCAGGATCGATCTCCCCCTCTCAGGATCGATCTCCCCCTCTCAGGATCGATCTCACTCTCATGATCGATCTCCCCCTCTCAGGATCGATCTCCCCCTCTCAGGATCGGGTCCTCGGTTCTCAGGATCGATCTCCCCCTCTCAGGATCGGTCCCTCCCTCTCAGGATCGGTCTCCCCCTTTCAGGATCGGTCCCTCCCTCTCAGGATCGATCTCCCCCTCTCAGGATCGGTCTCCCCCTCTCAGGATCGGTCTCCCACTCTCAGGATCGATCCCTCCCTCTCAGGATCGATCTCCCCCTCTCAGGATCGATCTCCCCCTCTCAGGATCGGTCCCCCCCTCTCACGATCGGTTTCCCCCTCTCAGGATCGGTCCCCCCCTCTCAGGATCGGTCTCCCCCTCTCAGGATCGATCTCCCCCTCTCAGGATCGGTCTCCCCCTCTCGCGATCGGTCCCCCCCTCTCAGGATCGGTCCCCCCCTCTCAGGATCGGGTCCTCGGTTCTCAGGATCGATCTCCCCCTCTCAGGATCGGTCCCCCCCCTCTCAGGATTGGGTCCCTCGGTCTCAGGATCGATCGCCCCCTCTCAGGATCGGGTCCCTCGGTCTCAGGATCGGTCCCTCCCTCTCAGGATCGGTCTCCCCCTCTCAGGATCGGTCTCCCCCTCTCAGGATCGATCTCCCCCTCTCAGGATCGGTCTCCCCCTCTCAGGATCGATCTCCCCCTCTCAGGATCGGTCTCCCCCTCGAAGGATCGGTCTCTCCCTCTCAGGATCGGTCTCCCCATCTCAGGATCGGTCTCCCCTTCTCAGGATCGATCTCCCCCTCTCAAGATCGATCCCTCCCTCTCAGGATCGGTCTCCCCCTCTCAGGATCGTTCTCCCCCTCTCAGGATCGCCCCCCCCCCTCTCAGGATCGGTCCCCCCTCTCAGGATCGGGTCCTCGGTTCTCAGGATCGGTCTCCCCCTCTCAGGATCGGTCCCCCCCTCTCAGGATCGGGTCCTCGGTTCTCAGGATCGATCTCCCCCTCTCAGGATCGGTCTCCCCCTCTCGCGATCGGTCCCCCCCTCTCAGGATCGGTCCCCCCCTCTCAGGATCGGGTCCTCGGTTCTTAGGATCGATCTCCCCCTCTCAGGATCGGTCCCCCCCCTCTCAGGATTGGGTCCCTCGGTCTCAGGATCGGTCCCTCCCTCTCAGGATCGGTCTCCCCCTCTCAGGATCGATCGCCCCCTCTCAGGATCGGGTCCCTCGGTCTCAGGATCGGTCCCTCCCTCTCAGGATCGGTCTCACCCTCTCAGGATCGGTCTCCCCCTCTCAGGATCGATCGCCCCTTCTCAGGATCGGGTCCCTCGGTCTCAGGATCGGTCCCTCCCTCTTAGGATCGGTTTCCCCCTCTCAGGATCGGTCTCCCCCTCTCAGGATCGGTCCCTCCCTCTCAGGATCGATCTCCCCCTCTCAGGATCGATCCCTCCCTCTCAGGATCGATCTCCCCCTCTCAGGATCGATCTCCCCCTCTCAGGATCGGTCCCCCCCTCTCACGATCGGTCTCCCCCTCTCAGGATCGGTCCCTCCCTCTCAGGATCGGTCCCTCCCTCTCAGGATCGATCTCCCCCTCTCAGGATCGATCTCACTCTCATGATCGGTCTCCCCCTCTCAGGATCGGTCTCCCCTCTCAGGATCGGTCTCCCCCTCTAAGGATCGGTCCCCCCCTCTCACGATCGGTCTCCCCCTCTCAGGATCGGTCCCCCCCTCTCAGGATGGATCTCCCCCTCTCAGGATCGATCTCACTCTCATGATCGATCTCCACCTCTCAGGATCGGTCCCCCACTCTCACGATCGGTCTCCCCCTCTCAGGATCGGTCCCCCCCTCTCAGGATCGGTCTCCCCCTCTCAGGATCGGTCCCTCCCTCTCAGGATCGGTCCCTCCCTCTCAGGATCGATCTCCCCCTCTCAGGATCGATCTCCCCCTCTCAGGATCGATCTCACTCTCATGATCGATCTCCCCCTCTCAGGATCGATCTCCCCCTCTCTTGATCAATCTCCCTCTCAGGTATCGATCTCCCCCTCTCAGGATCGGTCTCCCCCTCTCAGGTATCGATCTCCCCCTCTCAGGATCGGTCTCCCCCTCTCAGGATCGATATCCCCCTCTCAGGATCGATCTCCCCCTCTCAGGATCGATCTCCCCCCCTCTCAGGATCGATCTCCCCCTCTCAGGATCCGTCTCCCCCTCTAAGGATCGGTCTCCCCCTCTCAGGATCGATCTCCCCCTCTCAGGATCGGGTCCCTCGGTCTCAGGATCGGTCTCCCCCTCTCAGGATCGGTCTCCCCCTCTCAGGATCGATCTCCCCCTCTCAGGATCGATCTCCCCCTCTCAGGATCGGTCTCCCCCTCTAAGGATCGGTCTCCCCCTCTCAGGATCGGTCTCCCTCTCTCAGGATCGGGTCCCTCGGTCTCAGATTCGGTCTCCCTCTCTCAGGATCGGTCTCCCCCTCTCAAGATCGGTCTCCCTTTCAGGATCGATCTCCCTCTCTCAGGATCGGTCTCCCCCTCTCAAGATCGGTCTCCCTCTCAGGATCGATCTCCCCCTCTCAGGATCGGTCTCCCCCTCTAAGGATCGGTCTCCCTCTCTCAGGATCGATCTCCCTCTCTCAGGATCGGTCTCCCCCTCTCAAGATCGGTCTCCCTCTCAGGATCGATCTCCCACTCTCAGGATCGGTCTCCCCCTCTAAGGATCGGTCCGCCCCTCTCAGGATCGGTCTCCCCCTCTCAGGATCGATCTCCCTCTCTCAGGATCGGGTCCCTCGGTCTCAGGATCGGTCGCCCTCTCTCAGGATCGGTCTCCCTCTCTCAGGATCGATCTCCCTCTCTCAGGATCGGTCTCCCCCTCTCAAGATCGGTCTCCCCCTCTCAGGATCGATCTCCCCCTCTCAGGATCGGTCTCCCCCTCTCAGGATCGTTCTCCCCCTCTCAGGATCGGTCCCTCCCTCTCAATATCGGTCTCCCCCTCTCAGGATCGATCTCCCCCTCTCAGGATCGGTCTCCCTCTCTCAGGATCGATCTCCCTCTCTCAGGATCGGTCTCCCCCTCTCAAGATCGGTCTCCCCCTCTCAGGATCGATCTCCCCCTCTCAGGATCGGTCTCCCCTTCTCAGGATCGTTCTCCCCCTCTCAGGATCGGTCTCCCCCTTTCAGGATCGATCTCCCCCTCTCAGGATCGGTCCCCCCCTCTCAGGATTGGGTCCCTCGGTCTCAGGATCGGTCTCCCCCTCTCAGGATCGATCTCCCCCTCTCAGGATCGGTCTCCCCTTCTCAGGATCGATCTCCCCCTCTCAGGATCGGTCTCCCCCTCTCAGGATCGGTCTCCCCCTCTCAAGATCGGTCGCCCCTTCTCAGGATCGGTCTCCCCCTCTCAAGATCGGTCTCCCCCTCTCAGGATCGGTCTCCCCCTCTCAAGATCGGTCTCCCCTTCTCAGGATCGGTCTCCCCCTCTCAGGATCGGTCTCCCCTTCTCAGGATCGATCTCCCCCTCTCAGGATCGGTCTCCCCCTCTCAGGATCGGTCTCCCCCTCTCAAGATCGGTCTCCCCCTCTCAGGATCGATCTCCCCCTCTCAGGATCGGTCCCTCCCTCTCAGGATCGGTCTCCCCCTCTCAGGATCGGTCTCCCCCTCTCAAGATCGGTCTCCCCCTCTCAGGATCGGTCTACCCCTCTCAGGATCGGTCTCCCCCTCTCAGGATCGATCGCCCCCTCTCAGGATCGGGTCCCTCGGTCTCAGGATCGGTCCCTCCCTCTCAGGATCGGTCTCCCCCTCTCAGGATCGTTCTCCCCCTCTCAGGATCGGTCTCCCACTTTCAGGATCGGTCCCTCCCTCTCAGGATCGATCTCCCCCTCTCAGGATCGGTCTCCCCCTCTCAGGATCGGTCTCCCACTCTCAGGATCGATCCCTCCCTCTCAGGATCGATCTCCCCCTCTCAGGATCGATCTCCCCCTCTCAGGATCGGTCCCCCCCTCTCACGATCGGTTTCCCCCTCTCAGGATCGGTCCCCCCCTCTCAGGATCGGTCTCCCCCTCTCAGGATCGGTCTCCCCCTCTCGTGATCGGTCCCCCCCTCTCAGGATCGGTCCCCCCCTCTCAGGATCGGGTCCTCGGTTCTCAGGATCGATCTCCCCCTCTCAGGATCGGTCCCCCCCCTCTCAGGATTGGGTCCCTCGGTCTCAGGATCGGTCCCTCCCTCTCAGGATCGGTCTCCCCCTCTCAGGATCGATCGCCCCCTCTCAGGATCGGGTCCCTCGGTCTCAGGATCGGTCCCTCCCTCTCAGGATCGGTCTCACCCTCTCAGGATCGGTCTCCCCCTCTCAGGATCGATCGGCCCCTCTCAGGATCGGGTCACTCGGTCTCAGGATCGGTCCCTCCCTCTCAGGATCGGTCTCCCCCTCTCAGGATCGGTCTCCCCCTCTCAGGATCGGTCCCTCCCTCTCAGGATCGATCTCCCCCTCTCAGGATCGGTCTCCCCCTCTCAGGATCGGTCTCCCCCTCTCAGGATCGGTCCCTCCCTCTCAGGATCGGTCCCTCCCTCTCAGGATCGATCTCCCCCTCTCAGGATCGATCTCCCCCTCTCAGGATCGATCTCCCCCTCTCTGGATCGATCTCACTCTCATGATCGATCTCCCCCTCTCAGGATCGATCTCCCCCTCTCTTGATCAATCTCCCTCTCAGGATCGATCTCCTCCTCTCTTGATCAATCTCCCTCTCAGGTATCGATCTCCCCCTCTCAGGATCGGTCTCCCCCTCTCAGGATCGGTCTCCCCCTCTAAGGATCGGTCTCCCCCTCTCAGGATCGGTCTCCCCCTCTCAGGATCGATCTCCCTCTCTCAGGATCGGGTCCCCCCCTCTCAGGATCGGTCTCCCTCTCTCAGGATCGGTCTCCCTCTCTCAGGAACGATCTCCCTCTCTCAGGATCGGTCTCCCCCTCTCAGGATCGGTCTCCCTCTCAGGATCGATCTCCCCCTCTCAGGATCGATCTCCCCCTCTCAGGATCGGTCTCCCCCTCTCAGGATCGGTCTCCCCCTCTCAAGATCGGTCTCCCCCTCTCAGGATCGATCTCCCCCTCTCAGGATCGGTCCCTCCCTCTCAGGATCGGTCTCCCCCTCTCAGGATCGGTCTCCCCCTCTCAAGATCGGTCTCCCCCTCTCAGGATCGGTCTACCCCTCTCAGGATCGGTCTCCCCCTCTCAGGATCGATCGCCCCCTCTCAGGATCGGGTCCCTCGGTCTCAGGATCGGTCCCTCCCTCTCAGGATCGGTCTCCCCCTCTCAGGATCGTTCTCCCCCTCTCAGGATCGGTCTCCCCCTTTCAGGATCGGTCCCTCCCTCTCAGGATCGATCTCCCCCTCTCAGGATCGGTCTCCCCCTCTCAGGATCGGTCTCCCACTCTCAGGATCGATCCCTCCCTCTCAGGATCGATCTCCCCCTCTCAGGATCGATCTCCCCCTCTCAGGATCGGTCCCCCCCTCTCACGATCGGTTTCCCCCTCTCAGGATCGGTCCCCCCCTCTCAGGATCGGTCTCCCCCTCTCAGGATCGGTCCCCCCCCTCTCAGGATCGGGTCATCGGTTCTCAGGATCGATCTCCCCCTCTCAGGATCGGTCTCCCCCTCTCGCGATCGGTCCCCCCCTCTCAGGATCGGTCCCCCCCTCTCAGGATCGGGTCCTCGGTTCTCAGGATCGATCTCCCCCTCTCAGGATCGGTGCCCCCCCTCTCAGGATTGGGTCCCTCGGTCTCAGGATCGGTCCCTCCCTCTCAGGATCGGTCTCCCCCTCTCAGGATCGATCGCCCCCTCTCAGGATCGGGTCCCTCGGTCTCAGGATCGGTCCCTCCCTCTCAGGATCGGTCTCACCCTCTCAGGATCGGTCTCCCCCTCTCAGGATCGATCGGCCCCTCTCAGGATCGGGTCACTCGGTCTCAGGATCGGTCCCTCCCTCTCAGGATCGGTCTCCCCCTCTCAGGATCGGTCTCCCCCTCTCAGGATCGGTCCCTCCCTCTCAGGATCGATCTCCCCCTCTCAGGATCGGTCTCCCCCTCTCAGGATCGATCCCTCCCTCTCAGGATCGATCTTTCCCTCTCAGGATCGGTCCCCCCCTCTCACGATCGGTCTCCCCCTCTCAGGATCGGTCCCCCCCTCTCAGGATCGGTCTCCCCCTCTCAGGATCGGTCCCTCCCTCTCAGGATCGGTCTCCCTCTCAGGATCGATCTCCCCCTCTCAGGATCGATCTCCCCCTCTCAGGATCGGTCTCCCCCTCTAAGGATCGGTCTCCCCCTCTCAGGATCGGTCTCCCCCTCTCAGGATCGATCTCCCTCTCTCAGGATCGGGTCCCTCGGTCTCAGGATCGGTCTCCCTCTCAGGATCGGTCTCCCCCTCTAAGGATCGGTCTCCCCCTCTCAGGATCGGTCTCCCCTTCTCAGGATCGATCTCCCCCTCTCAGGATCGGTCTCCCCCTCTCAGGATCGGTCTCCCCCTCTCAAGATCGGTCTCCCCCTCTCAGGATCGATCTCCCCCTCTCAGGATCGGTCCCTCCCTCTCAGGATCGGTCTCCCCCTCTCAGGATCGGTCTCCCCCTCTCAAGATCGGTCTCCCCCTCTCAGGATCGGTCTACCCCTCTCAGGATCGGTCTCCCCCTCTCAGGATCGATCGCCCCCTCTCAGGATCGGGTCCCTCGGTCTCAGGATCGGTCCCTCCCTCTCAGGATCGGTCTCCCCCTCTCAGGATCGTTCTCCCCCTCTCAGGATCGGTCTCCCCCTTTCAGGATCGGTCCCTCCCTCTCAGGATCGATCTCCCCCTCTCAGGATCGGTCTCCCCCTCTCAGGATCGGTCTCCCACTCTCAGGATCGATCCCTCCCTCTCAGGATCGATCTCCCCCTCTCAGGATCGATCTCCCCCTCTCAGGATCGGTCCCCCCCTCTCACGATCGGTTTCCCCCTCTCAGGATCGGTCCCCCCCTCTCAGGATCGGTCTCCCCCTCTCAGGATCGATCTCCCCCTCTCAGGATCGGTCTCCCCCTCTCGCGATCGGTCCCCCCCTCTCAGGATCGGTCCCCCCCTCTCAGGATCGGGTCCTCGGTTCTCAGGATCGATCTCCCCCTCTCAGGATCGGTCCCCCCCCTCTCAGGATTGGGTCCCTCGGTCTCAGGATCGGTCCCTCCCTCTCAGGATCGGTCTCCCCCTCTCAGGATCGATCGCCCCCTCTCAGGATCGGGTCCCTCGGTCTCAGGATCGGTCCCTCCCTCTCAGGATCGGTCTCACCCTCTCAGGATCGGTCTCCCCCTCTCAGGATCGATCGGCCCCTCTCAGGATCGGGTCACTCGGTCTCAGGATCGGTCCCTCCCTCTCAGGATCGGTCTCCCCCTCTCAGGATCGGTCTCCCCCTCTCAGGATCGGTCCCTCCCTCTCAGGATCGATCTCCCCCTCTCAGGATCGGTCTCCCCCTCTCAGGATCGATCCCTCCCTCTCAGGATCGATCTTTCCCTCTCAGGATCGATCTCCCCCTCTCAGGATCGGTCCCCCCCTCTCACGATCGGTCTCCCCCTCTCAGGATCGGTCCCCCCCTCTCAGGATCGGTCTCCCCCTCTCAGGATCGGTCCCTCCCTCTCAGGATCGGTCCCTCCCTCTCAGGATCGATCTCCCCCTCTCAGGATCGATCTCCCCCTCTCTGGATCGATCTCACTCTCATGATCGATCTCCCCCTCTCAGGATCGATCTCCCCCTCTCTTGATCAATCTCCCTCTCAGGTATCGATCTCCCCCTCTCAGGATCGGTCTCCCCCTCTCAGGATCGATATCCCCCTCTCAGGATCGATCTCCCCCTCTCAGGATCGATCTCCCCCCCTCTCAGGATCGATCTCCCCCTCTCAGGATCGGTCTCCCCCTCTAAGGATCGGTCTCCCCCTCTCAGGATCGGTCTCCCCCTCTCAGGATCGATCTCCCCCTCTCAGGATCGGTCTCCCCCTCTCAGGATCGATCTCCCCCTCTCAGGATCGGGTCCCTCGGTCTCAGGATCGGTCTCCCCCTCTCAGGATCGGTCTCCCCCTCTCAGGATCGATCTTCCCCTCTCAGGATCGATCTCCCCCTCTCAGGATCGGTCTCCCCCTCTAAGGATCGGTCTCCCCCTCTCAGGATCGGTCTCCCCCTCTCAGGATCGATCTCCCTCTCTCAGGATCGGGTCCCTCGGTCTCAGGATTGGTCTCCCTCTCTCAGGATCGGTCTCCCTCTCTCAGGATCGATCTCCCTCTCTCAGGATCGGTCTCCCCCTCTCAGGATCGGTCTCCCTCTCAGGATCGATCTCCCCCTCTCAGGATCGATCTCCCCCTCTCAGGATCGGTCTCCCCCTCTAAGGATCGGTCTCCCCCTCTCAGGATCGGTCTCCCCCTCTCAGGATCGATCTCCCTCTCTCAGGATCGGGTCCCTCGGTCTCAGGATCGGTCTCCCTCTCAGGATCGGTCTCCCCCTCTAAGGATCGGTCTCCCCCTCTCAGGATCGGTCTCCCCCTCTCAGGATCGATCTCCCTCTCTCAGGATCGGGTCCCTCGGTCTCAGGATCGGTCTCCCTCTCTCAGGATCGATCTCCCCCTCTCAGGATCGATCTCACTCTCATGATCGATCTCCCCCTCTCAGGATCGGTCTCCCCCTCTCAGGATCGGTCTCCCCTCTCAGGATCGGTCTCCCCCTCTAAGGATCGGTCCCCCCCTCTCACGATCGGTCTCCCCCTCTCAGGATCGGTCCCCCCCTCTCAGGATCGGTCCCTCCCTCTCAGGATCGATCTCCCCCTCTCAGGATCGATCTCCCCCTCTCAGGATCGATCTCACTCTCATGATCGATCTCCCCCTCTCAGGATCGATCTCCCCCTCTCTTGATCAATCTCCCTCTCAGGTATCGATCTCCCCCTCTCAGGATCGGTCTCCCCTCTCAGGTATCGATCTCCCCCTCTCAGGATCGGTCTCCCCCTCTCAGGATCGATATCCCCCTCTCAGGATCGATCTCCCCCTCTCAGGATCGATCTCCCCCCCTCTCAGGATCGATCTCCCCCTCTCAGGATCGGTCTCCCCCTCTAAGGATCGGTCTCCCCCTCTCAGGATCGATCTCCCCCTCTCAGGATCGGGTCCCTCGGTCTCAGGATCGGTCTCCCCCTCTCAGGATCGGTCTCCCCCTCTCAGGATCGATCTCCCCCTCTCAGGATCGGTCTCCCCCTCTAAGGATCGGTCTCCCCCTCTCAGGATCGGTCTCCCCCTCTCAGGATCGATCTCCCTCTCTCAGGATCGGGTCCCTCGGTCTCAGATTCGGTCTCCCTCTCTCAGGATCGGTCTCCCTCTCTCAGGATCGGTCTCCCCCTCTCAAGATCGGTCTCCCTCTCAGGATCGATCTCCCTCTCTCAGGATCGGTCTCCCCCTCTCAAGATCGGTCTCCCTCTCAGGATCGATCTCCCCCTCTCAGGATCGGTCTCCCCCTCTAAGCATCGGTCCCCCCCTCTCAGGATCGGTCTCCCCCTCTCAGGATCGATCTCCCTCTCTCAGGATCGGGTCCCTCGGTCTCAGGATCGGTCTCCCTCTCAGGATCGGTCTCCCCCTCTAAGGATCGGTCTCCCCCTCTCAGGATCGGTCTCCCCCTCTCAGGATCGATCTCCCTCTCTCAGGATCGGGTCCCTCAGTCTCAGGATCGGTCTCCCTCTCTCAGGATCGATCTCCCTCTCTCAGGATCGGTCTCCCCCTCTCAAGATCGGTCTCCCCCTCTCAGGATCGGTCTCCCCTTCTCAGGATCGGTCTCCCCTTCTCAGGATCGTTCTCCCCCTCTCAGGATCGGTCTCCCCCTCTCAGGATCGATCTCCCCCTCTCAGGATCGGTCCCCCCCTCTCACGATCGGTCTCCCCCTCTCAGGATCGGTCCCCCCCTCTCAGGATCGGTCTCCCCCTCTCAGGATCGGTCCCCCCCCTCTCAGGATCGGGTCCTCGGTTCTCAGGATCGATCTTCCCCTCTCAGGATCGGTCTCCTCCTCTCGCGATCGGTCCCCCCCTCTCAGGATCGGTCCCCCCCTCTCAGGATCGGGTCCTCGGTTCTCAGGATCGATCTCCCCCTCTCAGGATCGGTCTCCCCCTCTCAGGATCGATCGCCCCCCCTCAGGATCGGGTCCCTCGGTCTCAGGATCGGTCCCTCCCTCTCAGGATCGGTCTCACCCTCTCAGGATCGGTCTCCCCCTCTCAGGATCGATCGGCCCCTCTCAGGATCGGTCCCTCGGTCTCAGGATCGGTCCCTCCCTCTCAGGATCGGTCTCCCCCTCTCAGGATCGGTCTCCCCCTCTCAGGATCGGTCCCTCCCTCTCAGGATCGATCTCCCCCTCTCAGGATCGGTCTCCCCCTCTCAGGATCGATCCCTCCCTCTCAGGATCGATCTCCCCCTCTCAGGATCGATCTCCCCCTCTCAGGATCGGTCCCCCCCTCTCACGATCGGTCTCCCCCTCTCAGGATCGGTCCCCCCCTCTCAGGATCGGTCTCCCCCTCTCAGGATCGGTCCCTCCCTCTCAGGATCGGTCCCTCCCTCTCAGGATCGATCTCCCCCTCTCAGGATCGATCTCCCCCTCTCAGGATCGATCTCCCCCTCTCTGGATCGATCACTCTCATGATCGATCTCCTCCTCTCAGGATCGATCTCCCCCTCTCTTGATCAATCTCCCTCTCAGGTATCGATCTCCCCCTCTCAGGATCGGTCTCCCCCTCTCAGGATCGATATCCCCCTCTCAGGATCGATCTCCCCCTCTCAGGATCGATCTCCCCCCCTCTCAGGATCGATCTCCCCCTCTCAGGATCGGTCTCCCCCTCTAAGGATCGGTCTCCCCCTCTCAGGATCGGTCTCCCCCTCTCAGGATCGATCTCCCCCTCTCAGGACCGGGTCCCTCGGTCTCAGGATCGGTCTCCCCCTCTCAGGATCGGTCTCCCCCTCTCAGGATCGATCTTCCCCTCTCAGGATCGATCTCCCCCTCTCAGGATCGGTCTCCCCCTCTAAGGATCGGTCTCCCCCTCTCAGGATCGGTCTCCCCCTCTCAGGATCGATCTCCCTCTCTCAGGATCGGGTCCCTCGGTCTCAGGATCGGTCTCCCTCTCTCAGGATCGATCTCCCTCTCTCAGGATCGGTCTCGCCCTCTCAAGATCGGTCTCCCCCTCTCAGGATCGGTCTCCCTCTCAGGATCGATCTCCCCCTCTCAGGATCGATCTCCCCCTCTCAGGATCGGTCTCCCCCTCTAAGGATCGGTCTCCCCCTCTCAGGATCGGTCTCCCTCTCTCAGGATCGATCTCCCTCTCTCAGGATCGGGTCCCTCGGTCTCAGGATCGGTCTCCCTCTCAGGATCGATCTCCCCCTCTAAGGATCGGTCTCCCCCTCTCAGGATCGGTCTCCCCCTCTCAGGATCGATCTCCCTCTCTCAGGATCGGGTCCCTCGGTCTCAGGATCGGTCTCCCTCTCTCAGGATCGTTCTCCCTCTCTCTGGATCGGTCTCCCCCTCTCAGGATCGGTCTCCCCCTCTCAGGATCGATCTCCCCCTCTCAGGATCGGTCTCCCCTTCTCAGGATCGGTCTCCCCTTCTCAGGATCGTTCTCGCCCTCTCAGGATCGGTCTCCCCCTTTCAGGATCGATCTCCCCCTCTCAGGATCGGTCCCCCCCTCTAAGGATCGGTCTCCCCCTCTCAGGATCGGTCTCCCCCTCTCAGGATCGATCTCCCTCTCTCAGGATCGGGTCCCTCGGTCTCAGGATCGGTCTCCCTCTCTCAGGATCGATCTCCCCCTCTCAGGATCGATCTCACTCTCATGATCGATCTCCCCCTCTCAGGATCGGTCTCCCCCTCTCAGGATCGGTCTCCCCTCTCAGGATCGGTCTCCCCCTCTAAGGATCGGTCCCCCCCTCTCACGATCGGTCTCCCCCTCTCAGGATCGGTCCCCCCCTCTCAGGATCGGTCCCTCCCTCTCAGGATCGATCTCCCCCTCTCAGGATCGATCTCCCCCTCTCAGGATCGATCTCACTCTCATGATCGATCTCCCCCTCTCAGGATCGATCTCCCCCTCTCTTGATCAATCTCCCTCTCAGGTATCGATCTCCCCCTCTCAGGATCGGTCTCCCCTCTCAGGTATCGATCTCCCCCTCTCAGGATCGGTCTCCCCCTCTCAGGATCGATATCCCCCTCTCAGGATCGATCTCCCCCTCTCAGGATCGATCTCCCCCCCTCTCAGGATCGATCTCCCCCTCTCAGGATCGGTCTCCCCCTCTAAGGATCGGTCTCCCCCTCTCAGGATCGATCTCCCCCTCTCAGGATCGGGTCCCTCGGTCTCAGGATCGGTCTCCCCCTCTCAGGATCGGTCTCCCCCTCTCAGGATCGATCTCCCCCTCTCAGGATCGGTCTCCCCCTCTAAGGATCGGTCTCCCCCTCTCAGGATCGGTCTCCCCCTCTCAGGATCGATCTCCCTCTCTCAGGATCGGGTCCCTCGGTCTCAGATTCGGTCTCCCTCTCTCAGGATCGGTCTCCCTCTCTCAGGATCGGTCTCCCCCTCTCAAGATCGGTCTCCCTCTCAGGATCGATCTCCCTCTCTCAGGATCGGTCTCCCCCTCTCAAGATCGGTCTCCCTCTCAGGATCGATCTCCCCCTCTCAGGATCGGTCTCCCCCTCTAAGCATCGGTCCCCCCCTCTCAGGATCGGTCTCCCCCTCTCAGGATCGATCTCCCTCTCTCAGGATCGGGTCCCTCGGTCTCAGGATCGGTCTCCCTCTCAGGATCGGTCTCCCCCTCTAAGGATCGGTCTCCCCCTCTCAGGATCGGTCTCCCCCTCTCAGGATCGATCTCCCTCTCTCAGGATCGGGTCCCTCAGTCTCAGGATCGGTCTCCCTCTCTCAGGATCGATCTCCCTCTCTCAGGATCGGTCTCCCCCTCTCAAGATCGGTCTCCCCCTCTCAGGATCGGTCTCCCCTTCTCAGGATCGGTCTCCCCTTCTCAGGATCGTTCTCCCCCTCTCAGGATCGGTCTCCCCCTCTCAGGATCGATCTCCCCCTCTCAGGATCGGTCCCCCCCTCTCACGATCGGTCTCCCCCTCTCAGGATCGGTCCCCCCCTCTCAGGATCGGTCTCCCCCTCTCAGGATCGGTCCCCCCCCTCTCAGGATCGGGTCCTCGGTTCTCAGGATCGATCTTCCCCTCTCAGGATCGGTCTCCTCCTCTCGCGATCGGTCCCCCCCTCTCAGGATCGGTCCCCCCCTCTCAGGATCGGGTCCTCGGTTCTCAGGATCGATCTCCCCCTCTCAGGATCGGTCTCCCCCTCTCAGGATCGATCGCCCCCCCTCAGGATCGGGTCCCTCGGTCTCAGGATCGGTCCCTCCCTCTCAGGATCGGTCTCACCCTCTCAGGATCGGTCTCCCCCTCTCAGGATCGATCGGCCCCTCTCAGGATCGGTCCCTCGGTCTCAGGATCGGTCCCTCCCTCTCAGGATCGGTCTCCCCCTCTCAGGATCGGTCTCCCCCTCTCAGGATCGGTCCCTCCCTCTCAGGATCGATCTCCCCCTCTCAGGATCGGTCTCCCCCTCTCAGGATCGATCCCTCCCTCTCAGGATCGATCTCCCCCTCTCAGGATCGATCTCCCCCTCTCAGGATCGGTCCCCCCCTCTCACGATCGGTCTCCCCCTCTCAGGATCGGTCCCCCCCTCTCAGGATCGGTCTCCCCCTCTCAGGATCGGTCCCTCCCTCTCAGGATCGGTCCCTCCCTCTCAGGATCGATCTCCCCCTCTCAGGATCGATCTCCCCCTCTCAGGATCGATCTCCCCCTCTCTGGATCGATCACTCTCATGATCGATCTCCTCCTCTCAGGATCGATCTCCCCCTCTCTTGATCAATCTCCCTCTCAGGTATCGATCTCCCCCTCTCAGGATCGGTCTCCCCCTCTCAGGATCGATATCCCCCTCTCAGGATCGATCTCCCCCTCTCAGGATCGATCTCCCCCCCTCTCAGGATCGATCTCCCCCTCTCAGGATCGGTCTCCCCCTCTAAGGATCGGTCTCCCCCTCTCAGGATCGGTCTCCCCCTCTCAGGATCGATCTCCCCCTCTCAGGACCGGGTCCCTCGGTCTCAGGATCGGTCTCCCCCTCTCAGGATCGGTCTCCCCCTCTCAGGATCGATCTTCCCCTCTCAGGATCGATCTCCCCCTCTCAGGATCGGTCTCCCCCTCTAAGGATCGGTCTCCCCCTCTCAGGATCGGTCTCCCCCTCTCAGGATCGATCTCCCTCTCTCAGGATCGGGTCCCTCGGTCTCAGGATCGGTCTCCCTCTCTCAGGATCGATCTCCCTCTCTCAGGATCGGTCTCGCCCTCTCAAGATCGGTCTCCCCCTCTCAGGATCGGTCTCCCTCTCAGGATCGATCTCCCCCTCTCAGGATCGATCTCCCCCTCTCAGGATCGGTCTCCCCCTCTAAGGATCGGTCTCCCCCTCTCAGGATCGGTCTCCCTCTCTCAGGATCGATCTCCCTCTCTCAGGATCGGGTCCCTCGGTCTCAGGATCGGTCTCCCTCTCAGGATCGATCTCCCCCTCTAAGGATCGGTCTCCCCCTCTCAGGATCGGTCTCCCCCTCTCAGGATCGATCTCCCTCTCTCAGGATCGGGTCCCTCGGTCTCAGGATCGGTCTCCCTCTCTCAGGATCGTTCTCCCTCTCTCTGGATCGGTCTCCCCCTCTCAGGATCGGTCTCCCCCTCTCAGGATCGATCTCCCCCTCTCAGGATCGGTCTCCCCTTCTCAGGATCGGTCTCCCCTTCTCAGGATCGTTCTCGCCCTCTCAGGATCGGTCTCCCCCTTTCAGGATCGATCTCCCCCTCTCAGGATCGGTCCCCCCCTCTCAGGATTGGGTCCCTCGGTCTCAGGATCGGTCCCTCCCTCTCAGGATCGGTCTCCCCCTCTCAGGATCGATCTCCCCCTCTCAGGATCGGTCTCCCCTTCTCAGGATCGATCTCCCCCTCTCAGGATCGGTCTCCCCCTCTCAGGATCGATCTCCCCCTCTCAGGATCGTTCTCCCCCTCTCAAGATCGGTCTCCCCTTCTCAGGATCGATCTCCCCCTCTCAGGATCGGTCTCCCCCTCTCAAGATCGGTCGCCCCTTCTCAGGATCGGTCTCCCCCTCTCAAGATCGGTCACCCCCTCTCAGGATCGGTCTCCCCCTCTCAAGATCGGTCTCCCCTTCTCAGGATCGGTCTCCCCCTCTCAAGATCGGTCACCCTCTCTCAGGATCGGTCTCCCCCTCTCAAGATCGGTCTCCCCTTCTCAGGATCGGTCTCCCCCTCTCAAGATCGGTCTCCCCCTCTCAGGATCGGTTTCCCCCTCTCAGGATCGGTCTCCCCTTCTCAGGATCGGTCTCCCCCTCTCAGGATCGGTCTCCCCCTCTCAAGATCGGTCTCCCCCTCTCAGGATCGATCTCCCCCTCTCAGGATCGGTCCCTCCCTCTCAGGATCGGTCTCCCCCTCTCAGGATCGGTCTCCCCCTCTCAAGATCGGTCTCCCCCTCTCAAGATCGGTCTCCCCCTCTCAGGATCGGTCTCCCCCTCTCAGGATCGGTCTCCCCCTCTCAGGATCGATCGCCACCTCTCAGGATCGGGTTGCTCGGTCTCAGGATCGGTCCCTCCCTCTCAGGATCGGTCTCCCCCTCTCAGGATCGATCGCCCCCTCTCAGGATCGGTCCCTCCCTCTCAGGATCGATCCCTCCCTCTCAGGATCGATCTCCCCCTCTCAGGATCGGTCTCCCCCTCTCAGGATCGATGCCTCCCTCTCAGGATCGATCTCCCCCTCTCAGGATCGATCTCCCCCTCTCAGGATCGATCTCCCCCTCTCAGGATCGATCTCCCCCTCTCAGGATCGGTCCCCCCCTCTCACGATCGATCTCCCCCTCTCAGGATCGGTCCCCCCTCTCAGGATCGGTCCCCCCCTCTCAGGATCGATCTCCCTCTCTCAGGATCGATCTCCCTCTCTCAGGATCGGTCTCCCCTTCTCAGGATCGGTCTCCCCTTCTCAGGATCGATCTCCCCCTCTCAGGATCGGTCTCCCTCTCTCAGGATCGGTCTCCCCCTCTCAAGATCGGTCTCCCTCTCAGGATCGATCTCCCCCTCTCAGGATCGGTCTCCCCCTCTAAGCATCGGTCCCCCCCTCTCAGGATCGGTCTCCCCCTCTCAGGATCGATCTCCCTCTCTCAGGATCGGGTCCCTCGGTCTCAGATTCGGTCTCCCTCTCTCAGGATCGGTCTCCCTCTCTCAGGATCGGTCTCCCCCTCTCAAGATCGGTCTCCCTCTCAGGATCGATCTCCCTCTCTCAGGATCGGTCTCCCCCTCTCAAGATCGGTCTCCCTCTCAGGATCGATCTCCCCCTCTCAGGATCGGTCTCCCCCTCTAAGCATCGGTCCCCCCCTCTCAGGATCGGTCTCCCCCTCTCAGGATCGATCTCCCTCTCTCAGGATCGGGTCCCTCGGTCTCAGGATCGGTCTCCCTCTCAGGATCGGTCTCCCCCTCTAAGGATCGGTCTCCCCCTCTCAGGATCGGTCTCCCCCTCTCAGGATCGATCTCCCTCTCTCAGGATCGGGTCCCTCAGTCTCAGGATCGGTCTCCCTCTCTCAGGATCGATCTCCCTCTCTCAGGATCGGTCTCCCCCTCTCAAGATCGGTCTCCCCCTCTCAGGATCGGTCTCCCCTTCTCAGGATCGGTCTCCCCTTCTCAGGATCGTTCTCCCCCTCTCAGGATCGGTCTCCCCCTCTCAGGATCGATCTCCCCCTCTCAGGATCGGTCCCCCCCTCTCACGATCGGTCTCCCCCTCTCAGGATCGGTCCCCCCCTCTCAGGATCGGTCTCCCCCTCTCAGGATCGGTCCCCCCCCTCTCAGGATCGGGTCCTCGGTTCTCAGGATCGATCTTCCCCTCTCAGGATCGGTCTCCTCCTCTCGCGATCGGTCCCCCCCTCTCAGGATCGGTCCCCCCCTCTCAGGATCGGGTCCTCGGTTCTCAGGATCGATCTCCCCCTCTCAGGATCGGTCTCCCCCTCTCAGGATCGATCGCCCCCCCTCAGGATCGGGTCCCTCGGTCTCAGGATCGGTCCCTCCCTCTCAGGATCGGTCTCACCCTCTCAGGATCGGTCTCCCCCTCTCAGGATCGATCGGCCCCTCTCAGGATCGGTCCCTCGGTCTCAGGATCGGTCCCTCCCTCTCAGGATCGGTCTCCCCCTCTCAGGATCGGTCTCCCCCTCTCAGGATCGGTCCCTCCCTCTCAGGATCGATCTCCCCCTCTCAGGATCGGTCTCCCCCTCTCAGGATCGATCCCTCCCTCTCAGGATCGATCTCCCCCTCTCAGGATCGATCTCCCCCTCTCAGGATCGGTCCCCCCCTCTCACGATCGGTCTCCCCCTCTCAGGATCGGTCCCCCCCTCTCAGGATCGGTCTCCCCCTCTCAGGATCGGTCCCTCCCTCTCAGGATCGGTCCCTCCCTCTCAGGATCGATCTCCCCCTCTCAGGATCGATCTCCCCCTCTCAGGATCGATCTCCCCCTCTCTGGATCGATCACTCTCATGATCGATCTCCTCCTCTCAGGATCGATCTCCCCCTCTCTTGATCAATCTCCCTCTCAGGTATCGATCTCCCCCTCTCAGGATCGGTCTCCCCCTCTCAGGATCGATATCCCCCTCTCAGGATCGATCTCCCCCTCTCAGGATCGATCTCCCCCCCTCTCAGGATCGATCTCCCCCTCTCAGGATCGGTCTCCCCCTCTAAGGATCGGTCTCCCCCTCTCAGGATCGGTCTCCCCCTCTCAGGATCGATCTCCCCCTCTCAGGACCGGGTCCCTCGGTCTCAGGATCGGTCTCCCCCTCTCAGGATCGGTCTCCCCCTCTCAGGATCGATCTTCCCCTCTCAGGATCGATCTCCCCCTCTCAGGATCGGTCTCCCCCTCTAAGGATCGGTCTCCCCCTCTCAGGATCGGTCTCCCCCTCTCAGGATCGATCTCCCTCTCTCAGGATCGGGTCCCTCGGTCTCAGGATCGGTCTCCCTCTCTCAGGATCGATCTCCCTCTCTCAGGATCGGTCTCGCCCTCTCAAGATCGGTCTCCCCCTCTCAGGATCGGTCTCCCTCTCAGGATCGATCTCCCCCTCTCAGGATCGATCTCCCCCTCTCAGGATCGGTCTCCCCCTCTAAGGATCGGTCTCCCCCTCTCAGGATCGGTCTCCCTCTCTCAGGATCGATCTCCCTCTCTCAGGATCGGGTCCCTCGGTCTCAGGATCGGTCTCCCTCTCAGGATCGATCTCCCCCTCTAAGGATCGGTCTCCCCCTCTCAGGATCGGTCTCCCCCTCTCAGGATCGATCTCCCTCTCTCAGGATCGGGTCCCTCGGTCTCAGGATCGGTCTCCCTCTCTCAGGATCGTTCTCCCTCTCTCTGGATCGGTCTCCCCCTCTCAGGATCGGTCTCCCCCTCTCAGGATCGATCTCCCCCTCTCAGGATCGGTCTCCCCTTCTCAGGATCGGTCTCCCCTTCTCAGGATCGTTCTCGCCCTCTCAGGATCGGTCTCCCCCTTTCAGGATCGATCTCCCCCTCTCAGGATCGGTCCCCCCCTCTCAGGATTGGGTCCCTCGGTCTCAGGATCGGTCCCTCCCTCTCAGGATCGGTCTCCCCCTCTCAGGATCGATCTCCCCCTCTCAGGATCGGTCTCCCCTTCTCAGGATCGATCTCCCCCTCTCAGGATCGGTCTCCCCCTCTCAGGATCGATCTCCCCCTCTCAGGATCGTTCTCCCCCTCTCAAGATCGGTCTCCCCTTCTCAGGATCGATCTCCCCCTCTCAGGATCGGTCTCCCCCTCTCAAGATCGGTCGCCCCTTCTCAGGATCGGTCTCCCCCTCTCAAGATCGGTCACCCCCTCTCAGGATCGGTCTCCCCCTCTCAAGATCGGTCTCCCCTTCTCAGGATCGGTCTCCCCCTCTCAAGATCGGTCACCCTCTCTCAGGATCGGTCTCCCCCTCTCAAGATCGGTCTCCCCTTCTCAGGATCGGTCTCCCCCTCTCAAGATCGGTCTCCCCCTCTCAGGATCGGTTTCCCCCTCTCAGGATCGGTCTCCCCTTCTCAGGATCGGTCTCCCCCTCTCAGGATCGGTCTCCCCCTCTCAAGATCGGTCTCCCCCTCTCAGGATCGATCTCCCCCTCTCAGGATCGGTCCCTCCCTCTCAGGATCGGTCTCCCCCTCTCAGGATCGGTCTCCCCCTCTCAAGATCGGTCTCCCCCTCTCAAGATCGGTCTCCCCCTCTCAGGATCGGTCTCCCCCTCTCAGGATCGGTCTCCCCCTCTCAGGATCGATCGCCCCCTCTCAGGATCGGGTTGCTCGGTCTCAGGATCGGTCCCTCCCTCTCAGGATCGGTCTCCCCCTCTCAGGATCGATCGCCCCCTCTCAGGATCGGTCCCTCCCTCTCAGGATCGATCCCTCCCTCTCAGGATCGATCTCCCCCTCTCAGGATCGGTCTCCCCCTCTCAGGATCGATGCCTCCCTCTCAGGATCGATCTCCCCCTCTCAGGATCGATCTCCCCCTCTCAGGATCGATCTCCCCCTCTCAGGATCGATCTCCCCCTCTCAGGATCGGTCCCCCCCTCTCACGATCGATCTCCCCCTCTCAGGATCGGTCCCCCCTCTCAGGATCGGTCCCCCCCTCTCAGGATCGATCTCCCTCTCTCAGGATCGATCTCCCTCTCTCAGGATCGGTCTCCCCTTCTCAGGATCGGTCTCCCCTTCTCAGGATCGATCTCCCCCTCTCAGGATCGGTCCCCCCCTCTCAGGATCGGGTCCTCGGTCCTCAGGATCGATCTCCCCCTCTCAGGATCGGTCCCCCCCTCTCAGGATTGGGTCCCTCGGTCTCAGGATCGGTCCCTCCCTCTCAGGATCGGTCTCCCCCTCTCAGGATCGGTCTCCCCCTCTCAGGATCGATCGCCCCCTCTCAGGATCGGGTCCCTCGGTCTCAGGATCGGTCCCTCCCTCTCAGGATCGGTCCCTCCCTCTCAGGATCGATCTCCCCCTCTCAGGATCGATCTCCCCCTCTCAGGATCGGTCTCCCCCTCTCAGGATCGATCTCCCCCTCTCAGGATCGGTCTCCCCCTCTCAAGATCGGTCTCCCCTTCTCAGGATCGATCTCCCCCTCTCAGGATCGGTCTCCCCCTCTCAAGATCGGTCGCCCCTTCTCAGGATCGGTCTCCCCCTCTCAAGATCGGTCTCCCCCTCTCAGGATCGGTCTCCCCCTCTCAGGATCGGTCTCCCCTTCTCAGGATCGGTCTCCCCCTCTCAAGATCGGTCTCCCCCTCTCAGGATCGGTCTCCCCCTCTCAGGATCGGCCTCCCCCTCTCAGGATCGGTCTCCCCCTCTCAGGATCGGTCTCCCCCTCTCAAGATCGGTCTCCCCCTCTCAGGATCGATCTCCCCCTCTCAGGATCGGTCCCTCCCTCTCAGGATCGGTCTCCCCCTCTCAGGATCGGTCTCCCCCTCTCAAGATCGGTCTCCCCCTCTCAAGGTCGGTCTCCCCCTCTCAGGATCGGTCTCCCCCTCTCAGGAACGGTCTCCCCCTCTCAGGATCGATCGCCCCCTCTCAGGATCGGGTCCCTCGATCTCAGGATCGGTCCCTCCCTCTCAGGATCGGTCTCCCCCTCTCAGGATCGATCGCCCCCTCTCAGGATCGGTCTCCCCCTCTCAGGATCGATGCCTCCCTCTCAGGATCGATCTCCCCCTCTCAGGATCGATCTCCCCCTCTCAGGATCGGTCCCCCCTCTCACGATCGATCTCCCCCTCTCAGGATCGGTCCCCCCCTCTCAGGATCGGTCCCCCCCTCTCAGGATCGGTCTCCCTCTCTCAGGATCGATCTCCCTCTCTCAGGATCGGTCTCCCCTTCTCAGGATCGGTCTCCCCTTCTCAGGATCGATCTCCCCCTCTCAGGATCGGTCTCCCCCTCTCAGGCTCGGTCTCCCCCTCTCAGGATTGGGTCCCTCGGTCTCAGAATCGGTCCCTCCCTCTCGGGATCGGTCTCCCCCTCTCGCGATCGGTCCCCCCCTCTCAGGATCGGTCCCCCCCTCTCAGGATCGGGTCCTCGGTTCTCAGGATCGATCTCCCCCTCTCAGGATCGGTCCCCCCCTCTCAGGATTGGGTCCCTCGGTCTCAGGATCGGTCCCTCCCTCTCAGGATCGGTCTCCCCCTCTCAGGATCGGTCTCCCCCTCTCAGGATCGATCGCCCCCTCTCAGGATCGGGTCCCTCGGTCTCAGGATCGGTCTCCCCCTCTCAGGATCGGTCCCTCCCTCTCAGGATCGGTTCCTCCCTCTCAGGATCGATCTCCCCCTCTCAGGATCGATCTCCCCCTCTCTGGATCGATCTCCCTCTCATGATCGATCTCCCCCTCTCAGGATCGATCTCCCCCTCTCTTGATCAATCTCCCTCTCAGGTATCGATCTCCCCCTCTCAGGATCGGTCTCCCCTTCTCAGGATCGATATCCCCCTCTCAGGATCGATCTCCCCCTCTCAGGATCGATCTCCCCCTCTCAGGATCGGTCTCCCCCTCTCAGGATCGGTCTCCCCCTCTCAGGATCGATCTCCCCCTCTCAGGATCGGGTCCCTCGGTCTCAGGATCGGTCTCCCCCTCTCAGGATCGGTCTCCCCCTCTCAGGATCGATCTCCCCCTCTCAGGATCGATCTCCCCCTCTCAGGATCGGTCTCCCCCTCTAAGGATCGGTCTCCCCCTCTCAGCATCGATCACCCTCTCTCAGGATCGAGTCCCTCGGTCTCAGGATCGGTCTCCCTCTCTCAGGATCGGTCTCCCCCTCTCAGGATCGGTCTCCCTCTCTCACGATCGATCTCCCTCTCTCAGGATCGGTCTCCCCCTCTCAAGATCGGTCTCCCCCTCTCATGATCGGTCTCCCCCTCTCAGGATCGATCTCCCCCTCTCAGGATCGGTCTCCCCTTCTCAGGATCGACCTCCCCCTCTCAGGATCGGTCTCCCCTTCTCAGGATCGGTCTCCCCCTCTCAGGATCGGTCTCCCCCTTTCAGGATCGATCTCCCCCTCTCAGGATCGGTCCCCCCCTCTCAGGATTGGGTCCCTCGGTCTCAGGATCGGTCCCTCCCTCTCAGGATCGGTCTCCCCCTCTCAGGATCGGTCTCCCCTTCTCAGGATCGATCTCCCCCTCTCAGGATCGGTCTCCCCCTCTCAGGATCGATCTCCCCCTCTCAGGATCGGTCCCCCCCTCTCAGGATCGGGTCCCTCGGTCTCAGGATCGGTCTCCCTCTCTCAGGATCGGTCTCCCTCTCTCAGGATCGATCTCCCTCTCTCAGGATCGGTCTCCCCCTCTCAAGATCGGTCTCCCCTTCTCAGGATCGGTCTCCCCCTCTCAAGATCGGTCTCCCCCTCTCAGGATCGGTCTCCCCTTCTCAGGATCGGTCTCCCCTTCTCAGGATCGATCTCCCCCTCTCAGGATCGGTCTCCCCCTCTCAAGATCGGTCTCCCCTTCTCAGGATCGGTCTCCCCCTCTCAAGATCGGTCTCCCCCTCTCAGGATCGATCTCCCCCTCTCAGGATCGGTCCCCCCTCTCACGATCGATCTCCCCCTCTCAGGATCGGTCCCCCCCTCTCAGGATCGGTCCCCCCCTCTCAGGATCGGTCTCCCTCTCTCAGGATCGATCTCCCCCTCTCACGATCGGTCTCCCCCTCTCAGGATCGGTCCCCCCCTCTCAGGATCGGTCTCCCCCTCTCAGGATCGGTCCCTCCCTCTCAGGATCGGTCCCTCCCTCTCAGGATCGATCTCCCCCTCTCAGGATCGATCTCCCCCTCTCAGGATCGATCTCCCCCTCTCTGGATCGATCTCACTCTCATGATCGATCTCCTCCTCTCAGGATCGATCTCCCCCTCTCTTGATCAATCTCCCTCTCAGGTATCGATCTCCCCCTCTCAGGATCGGTCTCCCCCTCTCAGGATCGATATCCCCCTCTCAGGATCGATCTCCCCCTCTCAGGATCGATCTCCCCCCCTCTCAGGATCGATCTCCCCCTCTCAGGATCGGTCTCCCCCTCTAAGGATCGGTCTCCCCCTCTCAGGATCGGTCTCCCCCTCTCAGGATCGATCTCCTCTTCTCAGGATCGGGTCCCTCGGTCTCAGGATCGGTCTCCCCCTCTCAGGATCGGTCTCCCCCTCTCAGGATCGATCTTCCCCTCTCAGGATCGATCTCCCCCTCTCAGGATCGGTCTCCCCCTCTAAGGATCGGTCTCCCCCTCTCAGGATCGGTCACCCCCTCTCAGGATCGATCTCCCTCTCTCAGGATCGGGTCCCTCGGTCTCAGGATCGGTCTCCCTCTCTCAGGATCGATCTCCCTCTCTCAGGATCGGTCTCCCCCTCTCAAGATCGGTCTCCCCCTCTCAGGATCGGTCTCCCTCTCAGGATCGATCTCCCCCTCTCAGGATCGATCTCCCCCTCTCAGGATCGGTCTCCCCCTCTAAGGATCGGTCTCCCCCTCTCAGGATCGGTCTCCCTCTCTCAGGATCGATCTCCCTCTCTCAGGATCGGGTCCCTCGGTCTCAGGATCGGTCCCCCTCTCAGGATCGGTCTCCCCCTCTAAGGATCGGTCTCCCCCTCTCAGGATCGGTCTCCCCCTCTCAGGATCGATCTCCCTCTCTCAGGATCGGGTCCCTCGGTCTCAGGATCGGTCTCCCTCTCTCAGGATCGTTCTCCCTCTCTCTGGATCGGTCTCCCCCTCTCAGGATCGGTCTCCCCCTCTCAGGATCGATCTCCCCCTCTCAGGATCGGTCTCCCCTTCTCAGGATCGGTCTCCCCTTCTCAGGATCGTTCTCGCCCTCTCAGGATCGGTCTCCCCCTTTCAGGATCGATCTCCCCCTCTCAGGATCGGTCCCCCCCTCTCAGGATTGGGTCCCTCGGTCTCAGGATCGGTCCCTCCCTCTCAGGATCGGTCTCCCCCTCTCAGGATCGATCTCCCCCTCTCAGGATCGGTCTCCCCTTCTCAGGATCGATCTCCCCCTCTCAGGATCGGTCTCCCCCTCTCAGGATCGGTCTCCCCCTCTCAGGATCGATCTCCCCCTCTCAGGATCGGTCTCCCCCTCTCAGGATCGATCTCCCCCTCTCAGGATCGTTCTCCCCCTCTCAAGATCGGTCTCCCCTTCTCAGGATCGATCTCCCCCTCTCAGGATCGGTCTCCCCCTCTCAAGATCGGTCGCCCCTTCTCAGGATCGGTCTCCCCCTCTCAAGATCGGTCACCCCCTCTCAGGATCGGTCTCCCCCTCTCAAGATCGGTCTCCCCTTCTCAGGATCGGTCTCCCCCTCTCAAGATCGGTCACCCTCTCTCAGGATCGGTCTCCCCCTCTCAAGATCGGTCTCCCCTTCTCAGGATCGGTCTCCCCCTCTCAAGATCGGTCTCCCCCTCTCAGGATCGGTTTCCCCCTCTCAGGATCGGTCTCCCCTTCTCAGGATCGGTCTCCCCCTCTCAGGATCGGTCTCCCCCTCTCAAGATCGGTCTCCCCCTCTCAGGATCGATCTCCCCCTCTCAGGATCGGTCCCTCCCTCTCAGGATCGGTCTCCCCCTCTCAGGATCGGTCTCCCCCTCTCAAGATCGGTCTCCCCCTCTCAAGATCGGTCTCCCCCTCTCAGGATCGGTCTCCCCCTCTCAGGATCGGTCTCCCCCTCTCAGGATCGATCGCCCCCTCTCAGGATCGGGTTGCTCGGTCTCAGGATCGGTCCCTCCCTCTCAGGATCGGTCTCCCCCTCTCAGGATCGATCGCCCCCTCTCAGGATCGGTCCCTCCCTCTCAGGATCGATCCCTCCCTCTCAGGATCGATCTCCCCCTCTCAGGATCGGTCTCCCCCTCTCAGGATCGATGCCTCCCTCTCAGGATCGATCTCCCCCTCTCAGGATCGATCTCCCCCTCTCAGGATCAATCTCCCCCTCTCAGGATCGATCTCCCCCTCTCAGGATCGGTCCCCCCCTCTCACGATCGATCTCCCCCTCTCAGGATCGGTCCCCCCCTCTCAGGATCGGTCCCCCCCTCTCAGGATCGATCTCCCTCTCTCAGGATCGATCTCCCTCTCTCAGGATCGGTCTCCCCTTCTCAAGATCGGTCTCCCCTTCTCAGGATCGATCTCCCCCTCTCAGGATCGGTCCCCCCCTCTCAGGATCGGGTCCTCGGTTCTCAGGATCGATCTCCCCCTCTCAGGATCGGTCCCCCCCTCTCAGGATTGGGTCCCTCGGTCTCAGGATCGGTCCCTCCCTCTCAGGATCGGTCTCCCCCTCTCAGGATCGGTCTCCCCCTCTCAGGATCGATCGCCCCCTCTCAGGATCGGGTCCCTCGGTCTCAGGATCGGTCCCTCCCTCTCAGGATCGGTCCCTCCCTCTCAGGATCGATCTCCCCCTCTCAGGATCGATCTCCCCCTCTCAGGATCGGTCTCCCCCTCTCAGGATCGATCTCCCCCTCTCAGGATCGGTCTCCCCCTCTCAAGATCGGTCTCCCCTTCTCAGGATCGATCTCCCCCTCTCAGGATCGGTCTCCCCCTCTCAAGATCGGTCGCCCCTTCTCAGGATCGGTCTCCCCCTCTCAAGATCGGTCTCCCCCTCTCAGGATCGGTCTCCCCCTCTCAGGATCGGTCTCCCCTTCTCAGGATCGGTCTCCCCCTCTCAAGATCGGTCTCCCCCTCTCAGGATCGGTCTCCCCCTCTCAGGATCGGCCTCCCCCTCTCAGGATCGGTCTCCCCCTCTCAGGATCGGTCTCCCCCTCTCAAGATCGGTCTCCCCCTCTCAGGATCGATCTCCCCCTCTCAGGATCGGTCCCTCCCTCTCAGGATCGGTCTCCCCCTCTCAGGATCGGTCTCCCCCTCTCAAGATCGGTCTCCCCCTCTCAAGGTCGGTCTCCCCCTCTCAGGATCGGTCTCCCCCTCTCAGGATCGGTCTCCCCCTCTCAGGATCGATCGCCCCCTCTCAGGATCGGTTCCCTCGGTCTCAGGATCGGTCCCTCCCTCTCAGGATCGGTCTCCCCCTCTCAGGATCGATCGCCCCCTCTCAGGATCGGTCTCCCCCTCTCAGGATCGATGCCTCCCTCTCAGGATCGATCTCCCCCTCTCAGGATCGATCTCCCCCTCTCAGGATCGGTCCCCCCTCTCACGATCGATCTCCCCCTCTCAGGATCGGTCCCCCCCTCTCAGGATCGGTCCCCCCCTCTCAGGATCGGTCTCCCTCTCTCAGGATCGATCTCCCTCTCTCAGGATCGGTCTCCCCTTCTCAGGATCGGTCTCCCCTTCTCAGGATCGATCTCCCCCTCTCAGGATCGGTCTCCCCCTCTCAGGCTCGGTCTCCCCCTCTCAGGATTGGGTCCCTCGGTCTCAGGATCGGTCCCTCCCTCTCGGGATCGGTCTCCCCCTCTCGCGATCGGTCCCCCCCTCTCAGGATCGGTCCCCCCCTCTCAGGATCGGGTCCTCGGTTCTCAGGATCGATCTCCCCCTCTCAGGATCGGTCCCCCCCTCTCAGGATTGGGTCCCTCGGTCTCAGGATCGGTCCCTCCCTCTCAGGATCGGTCTCCCCCTCTCAGGATCGGTCTCCCCCTCTCAGGATCGATCGCCCCCTCTCAGGATCGGGTCCCTCGGTCTCAGGATCGGTCTCCCCCTCTCAGGATCGGTCCCTCCCTCTCAGGATCGGTTCCTCCCTCTCAGGATCGATCTCCCCCTCTCAGGATCGATCTCCCCCTCTCTGGATCGATCTCCCTCTCATGATCGATCTCCCCCTCTCAGGATCGATCTCCCCCTCTCTTGATCAATCTCCCTCTCAGGTATCGATCTCCCCCTCTCAGGATCGGTCTCCCCTTCTCAGGATCGATATCCCCCTCTCAGGATCGATCTCCCCCTCTCAGGATCGATCTCCCCCTCTCAGGATCGGTCTCCCCCTCTCAGGATCGGTCTCCCCCTCTCAGGATCGATCTCCCCCTCTCAGGATCGGGTCCCTCGGTCTCAGGATCGGTCTCCCCCTCTCAGGATCGGTCTCCCCCTCTCAGGATCGATCTCCCCCTCTCAGGATCGGTCTCCCCCTCTAAGGATCGGTCTCCCCCTCTCAGCATCGATCTCCCTCTCTCAGGATCGAGTCCCTCGGTCTCAGGATCGGTCTCCCTCTCTCAGGATCGGTCTCCCCCTCTCAGGATCGGTCTCCCTCTCTCACGATCGATCTCCCTCTCTCAGGATCGGTCTCCCCCTCTCAAGATCGGTCTCCCCCTCTCAGGATCGGTCTCCCCCTCTCAGGATCGATCTCCCCCTCTCAGGATCGGTCTCCCCTTCTCAGGATCGACCTCCCCCTCTCAGGATCGGTCTCCCCTTCTCAGGATCGGTCTCCCCCTCTCAGGATCGGTCTCCCCCTTTCAGGATCGATCTCCCCCTCTCAGGATCGGTCCCCCCCTCTCAGGATTGGGTCCCTCGGTCTCAGGATCGGTCCCTCCCTCTCAGGATCGGTCTCCCCCTCTCAGGATCGGTCTCCCCTTCTCAGGATCGATCTCCCCCTCTCAGGATCGGTCTCCCCCTCTCAGGATCGATCTCCCCCTCTCAGGATCGGTCCCCCCCTCTCAGGATCGGGTCCCTCGGTCTCAGGATCGGTCTCCCTCTCTCAGGATCGGTCTCCCTCTCTCAGGATCGATCTCCCTCTCTCAGGATCGGTCTCCCCCTCTCAAGATCGGTCTCCCCTTCTCAGGATCGGTCTCCCCCTCTCAAGATCGGTCTCCCCCTCTCAGGATCGGTCTCCCCTTCTCAGGATCGGTCTCCCCTTCTCAGGATCGATCTCCCCCTCTCAGGATCGGTCTCCCCCTCTCAAGATCGGTCTCCCCTTCTCAGGATCGGTCTCCCCCTCTCAAGATCGGTCTCCCCCTCTCAGGATCGATCTCCCCCTCTCAGGATCGGTCCCCCCTCTCACGATCGATCTCCCCCTCTCAGGATCGGTCCCCCCCTCTCAGGATCGGTCCCCCCCTCTCAGGATCGGTCTCCCTCTTTCAGGATCGATCTCCCTCTCTCAGGATCGGTCTCCCCTTCTCAGGATCGGTCTCCCCTTCTCAGGATCGATCTCCCCCTCTCAGGATCGGTCTCCCCCTCTCAGGCTCGGTCTCCCCCTCTCAGGATTGGGTCCCTCGGTCTCAGGATCGGTCCCTCCCTCTCGGGATCGGTCTCCCCCTCTCGCGATCGGTCCCCCCCTCTCAGGATCGGTCCCCCCCTCTCAGGATCGGGTCCTCGGTTCTCAGGATCGATCTCCCCCTCTCAGGATCGGTCCCCCCCTCTCAGGATTGGGTCCCTCGGTCTCAGGATCGGTCCCTCCCTCTCAGGATCGGTCTCCCCCTCTCAGGATCGGTCTCCCCCTCTCAGGATCGATCGCCCCCTCTCAGGATCGGGTCCCTCGGTCTCAGGATCGGTCTCCCCCTCTCAGGATCGGTCCCTCCCTCTCAGGATCGGTTCCTCCCTCTCAGGATCGATCTCCCCCTCTCAGGATCGATCTCCCCCTCTCTGGATCGATCTCCCTCGCATGATCGATCTCCCCCTCTCAGGATCGATCTCCCCCTCTCTTGATCAATCTCCCTCTCAGGTATCGATCTCCCCCTCTCAGGATCGGTCTCCCCTTCTCAGGATCGATATCCCCCTCTCAGGATCGATCTCCCCCTCTCAGGATCGATCTCCCCCTCTCAGGATCGGTCTCCCCCTCTCAGGATCGGTCTCCCCCTCTCAGGATCGATCTCCCCCTCTCAGGATCGGGTCCCTCGGTCTCAGGATCGGTCTCCCCCTCTCAGGATCGGTCTCCCCCTCTCAGGATCGATCTCCCCCTCTCAGGATCGATCTCCCCCTCTCAGGATCGGTCTCCCCCTCTAAGGATCGGTCTCCCCCTCTCAGCATCGATCTCCCTCTCTCAGGATCGAGTCCCTCGGTCTCAGGATCGGTCTCCCTCTCTCAGGATCGGTCTCCCCCTCTCAGGATCGGTCTCCCTCTCTCACGATCGATCTCCCTCTCTCAGGATCGGTCTCCCCCTCTCAAGATCGGTCTCCCCCTCTCAGGATCGGTCTCCCCCTCTCAGGATCGATCTCCCCCTCTCAGGATCGGTCTCCCCTTCTCAGGATCGACCTCCCCCTCTCAGGATCGGTCTCCCCTTCTCAGGATCGGTCTCCCCCTCTCAGGATCGGTCTCCCCCTTTCAGGATCGATCTCCCCCTCTCAGGATCGGTCCCCCCCTCTCAGGATTGGGTCCCTCGGTCTCAGGATCGGTCCCTCCCTCTCAGGATCGGTCTCCCCCTCTCAGGATCGGTCTCCCCTTCTCAGGATCGATCTCCCCCTCTCAGGATCGGTCTCCCCCTCTCAGGATCGGTCTCCCTCTCTCACGATCGATCTCCCTCTCTCAGGATCGGTCTCCCCCTCTCAAGATCGGTCTCCCCCTCTCAGGATCGGTCTCCCCCTCTCAGGATCGATCTCCCCCTCTCAGGATCGGTCTCCCCTTCTCAGGATCGACCTCCCCCTCTCAGGATCGGTCTCCCCCTCTCAGGATCGGTCTCCCCTTCTCAGGATCGATCTCCCCCTCTCAGGATCGGTCTCCCCCTCTCAGGCTCGGTCTCCCCCTCTCAGGATTGGGTCCCTCGGTCTCAGGATCGGTCCCTCCCTCTCGGGATCGGTCTCCCCCTCTCGCGATCGGTCCCCCCCTCTCAGGATCGGTCCCCCCCTCTCAGGATCGGGTCCTCGGTTCTCAGGATCGATCTCCCCCTCTCAGGATCGGTCCCCCCCTCTCAGGATTGGGTCCCTCGGTCTCAGGATCGGTCCCTCCCTCTCAGGATCGGTCCCTCCCTCTCAGGATCGGTTCCTCCCTCTCAGGATCGATCTCCCCCTCTCAGGATCGATCTCCCCCTCTCTGGATCGATCTCCCTCTCATGATCGATCTCCCCCTCTCAGGATCGATCTCCCCCTCTCTTGATCAATCTCCCTCTCAGGTATCGATCTCCCCCTCTCAGGATCGGTCTCCCCTTCTCAGGATCGATATCCCCCTCTCAGGATCGGTCTCCCCCTCTCAGGCTCGGTCTCCCCCTCTCAGGATTGGGTCCCTCGGTCTCAGGATCGGTCCCTCCCTCTCGGGATCGGTCTCCCCCTCTCGCGATCGGTCCCCCCCTCTCAGGATCGGTCCCCCCCTCTCAGGATCGGGTCCTCGGTTCTCAGGATCGATCTCCCCCTCTCAGGATCGGTCCCCCCCTCTCAGGATTGGGTCCCTCGGTCTCAGGATCGGTCCCTCCCTCTCAAGATCGGTCTCCCCCTCTCAGGATCGATCTCCCCCTCTCAGGATCGGTCCCTCCCTCTCAGGATCGGTCTCCCCCTCTCAGGATCGGTCTCCCCCTCTCAAGATCGGTCTCCCCCTCTCAAGGTCGGTCTCCCCCTCTCAGGATCGGTCTCCCCCTCTCTGGATCGGTCTCCCCCTCTCAGGATCGATCGCCCCCTCTCAGGATCGGGTCCCTCGGTCTCAGGATCGGTCCCTCCCTCTCAGGATCGGTCTCCCCCTCTCAGGATCGATCGCCCCCTCTCAGGACCGGTCTCCCCCTCTCAGGATCGATGCCTCCCTCTCAGGATCGATCTCCCCCTCTCAGGATCGATCTCCCCCTCTCAGGATCGGTCCCCCCTCTCACGATCGATCTCCCCCTCTCAGGATCGGTCCCCCCCTCTCAGGATCGGTCCCCCCCTCTCAGGATCGGTCTCCCTCTCTCAGGATCGATCTCCCTCTCTCAGGATCGGTCTCCCCTTCTCAGGATCGGTCTCCCCTTCTCAGGATCGATCTCCCCCTCTCAGGATCGGTCTCCCCCTCTCAGGCTCGGTCTCCCCCTCTCAGGATTGGGTCCCTCGGTCTCAGGATCGGTCCCTCCCTCTCGGGATCGGTCTCCCCCTCTCGCGATCGGTCCCCCCCTCTCAGGATCGGTCCCCCCCTCTCAGGATCGGGTCCTCGATTCTCAGGATCGATCTCCCCCTCTCAGGATCGGTCCCCCCCTCTCAGGATTGGGTCCCTCGGTCTCAGGATCGGTCCCTCCCTCTCAGGATCGGTCTCCCCCTCTCAGGATCGGTCTCCCCCTCTCAGGATCGATCGCCCCCTCTCAGGATCGGGTCCCTCGGTCTCAGGATCGGTCTCCCCCTCTCAGGATCGGTCCCTCCCTCTCAGGATCGGTTCCTCCCTCTCAGGATCGATCTCCCCCTCTCAGGATCGATCTCCCCCTCTCTGGATCGATCTCCCTCTCATGATCGATCTCCCCCTCTCAGGATCGATCTCCCCCTCTCTTGATCAATCTCCCTCTCAGGTATCGATCTCCCCCTCTCAGGATCGGTCTCCCCTTCTCAGGATCGATATCCCCCTCTCAGGATCGATCTCCCCCTCTCAGGATCGATCTCCCCCTCTCAGGATCGGTCTCCCCCTCTCAGGATCGGTCTCCCCCTCTCAGGATCGATCTCCCCCTCTCAGGATCGGGTCCCTCGGTCTCAGGATCGGTCTCCCCCTCTCAGGATCGGTCTCCCCCTCTCAGGATCGATCTCCCCCTCTCAGGATCGATCTCCCCCTCTCAGGATCGGTCTCCCCCTCTAAGGATCGGTCTCCCCCTCTCAGCATCGATCTCCCTCTCTCAGGATCGAGTCCCTCGGTCTCAGGATCGGTCTCCCTCTCTCAGGATCGGTCTCCCCCTCTCAGGATCGGTCTCCCTCTCTCACGATCGATCTCCCTCTCTCAGGATCGGTCTCCCCCTCTCAAGATCGGTCTCCCCCTCTCAGGATCGGTCTCCCCCTCTCAGGATCGATCTCCCCCTCTCAGGATCGGTCTCCCCTTCTCAGGATCGACCTCCCCCTCTCAGGATCGGTCTCCCCTTCTCAGGATCGGTCTCCCCCTCTCAGGATCGGTCTCCCCCTTTCAGGATCGATCTCCCCCTCTCAGGATCGGTCCCCCCCTCTCAGGATTGGGTCCCTCGGTCTCAGGATCGGTCCCTCCCTCTCAGGATCGGTCTCCCCCTCTCAGGATCGGTCTCCCCTTCTCAGGATCGATCTCCCCCTCTCAGGATCGGTCTCCCCCTCTCAGGATCGATCTCCCCCTCTCAGGATCGGTCCCCCCCTCTCAGGATCGGGTCCCTCGGTCTCAGGATCGGTCTCCCTCTCTCAGGATCGGTCTCCCTCTCTCAGGATCGATCTCCCTCTCTCAGGATCGGTCTCCCCCTCTCAAGATCGGTCTCCCCTTCTCAGGATCGGTCTCCCCCTCTCAAGATCGGTCTCCCCCTCTCAGGATCGGTCTCCCCTTCTCAGGATCGGTCTCCCCTTCTCAGGATCGATCTCCCCCTCTCAGGATCGGTCTCCCCCTCTCAAGATCGGTCTCCCCTTCTCAGGATCGGTCTCCCCCTCTCAAGATCGGTCTCCCCCTCTCAGGATCGATCTCCCCCTCTCAGGATCGGTCCCCCCTCTCACGATCGATCTCCCCCTCTCAGGATCGGTCCCCCCCTCTCAGGATCGGTCCCCCCCTCTCAGGATCGGTCTCCCTCTCTCAGGATCGATCTCCCTCTCTCAGGATCGGTCTCCCCTTCTCAGGATCGGTCTCCCCTTCTCAGGATCGATCTCCCCCTCTCAGGATCGGTCTCCCCCTCTCAGGCTCGGTCTCCCCCTCTCAGGATTGGGTCCCTCGGTCTCAGGATCGGTCCCTCCCTCTCGGGATCGGTCTCCCCCTCTCGCGATCGGTCCCCCCCTCTCAGGATCGGTCCCCCCCTCTCAGGATCGGGTCCTCGGTTCTCAGGATCGATCTCCCCCTCTCAGGATCGGTCCCCCCCTCTCAGGATTGGGTCCCTCGGTCTCAGGATCGGTCCCTCCCTCTCAGGATCGGTCTCCCCCTCTCAGGATCGGTCCCCCCCTCTCAGGATCGGGTCCTCGGTTCTCAGGATCGATCTCCCCCTCTCAGGATCGGTCCCCCCCTCTCAGGATCGGTCGCCCCTTCTCAAGATCGGTCTCCCCCTCTCAAGATCGGTCTCCCCCTCTCAGGATCGGTCTCCCCTTCTCAGGATCGGTCTCCCCTTCTCAAGATCGGTCTCCCCCTCTCAAGATCGGTCTCCCCCTCTCAGGATCGGTCTCCCCCTCTCAGGATCGGCCTCCCCTTCTCAAGATCGGTCTCCCCCTCTCAAGATCGGTCTCCCCCTCTCAGGATCGGTCTCCCCCTCTCAGGATCGATCTCCCCCTCTCAGGATCGGTCTCCCCCTCTCAAGATCGATCTCCCCTTCTCAGGATCGATCTCCCCCTCTCAGGATCGGTCGCCCCTTCTCAGGATCGGTCGCCCCTTCTCAAGATCGGTCTCCCCCTCTCAAGATCGGTCTCCCCCTCTCAGGATCGGTCTCCCCTTCTCAGGATCGGTCTCCCCTTCTCAAGATCGGTCTCCCCCTCTCAAGATCGGTCTCCCCCTCTCAGGATCGGTCTCCCCCTCTCAGGATCGGCCTCCCCCTCTCAGGATTGGTCTCCCCCTCTCAAGATCGGTCTCCCCCTCTCAGGATCGATCTCCCCCTCTCAGGATCGGTCCCTCCCTCTCAGGATCGGTCTCCCCCTCTCAGGATCGGTCTCCCCCTCTCAAGATCGGTCTCCCCCTCTCAAGGTCGGTCTCCCCCTCTCAGGATCGGTCTCCCCCTCTCAGGATCGGTCTCCCCCTCTCAGGATCGATCGCCCCCTCTCAGGATCGGGTCCCTCGGTCTCAGGATCGGTCCCTCCCTCTCAGGATCGGTCTCCCCCTCTCAGGATCGATCGCCCCCTCTCAGGATCGGTCTCCCCCTCTCAGGATCGATGCCTCCCTCTCAGGATCGATCTCCCCCTCTCAGGATCGATCTCCCCCTCTCAGGATCGGTCCCCCCTCTCACGATCGATCTCCCCCTCTCAGGATCGGTCCCCCCCTCTCAGGATCGGTCCCCCCCTCTCAGGATCGGTCTCCCTCTCTCAGGATCGATCTCCCTCTCTCAGGATCGGTCTCCCCTTCTCAGGATCGGTCTCCCCTTCTCAGGATCGATCTCCCCCTCTCAGGATCGGTCTCCCCCTCTCAGGCTCGGTCTCCCCCTCTCAGGATTGGGTCCCTCGGTCTCAGGATCGGTCCCTCCCTCTCGGGATCGGTCTCCCCCTCTCGCGATCGGTCCCCCCCTCTCAGGATCGGTCCCCCCCTCTCAGGATCGGGTCCTCGGTTCTCAGGATCGATCTCCCCCTCTCAGGATCGGTCCCCCCCTCTCAGGATTGGGTCCCTCGGTCTCAGGATCGGTCCCTCCCTCTCAGGATCGGTCTCCCCCTCTCAGGATCGGTCTCCCCCTCTCAGGATCGATCGCCCCCTCTCAGGATCGGGTCCCTCGGTCTCAGGATCGGTCTCCCCCTCTCAGGATCGGTCCCTCCCTCTCAGGATCGGTTCCTCCCTCTCAGGATCGATCTCCCCCTCTCAGGATCGATCTCCCCCTCTCAGGATCGATCTCCCTCTCATGATCGATCTCCCCCTCTCAGGATCGATCTCCCCCTCTCTTGATCAATCTCCCTCTCAGGTATCGATCTCCCCCTCTCAGGATCGGTCTCCCCTTCTCAGGATCGATATCCCCCTCTCAGGATCGGTCTCCCCCTCTCAGGCTCGGTCTCCCCCTCTCAGGATTGGGTCCCTCGGTCTCAGGATCGGTCCCTCCCTCTCGGGATCGGTCTCCCCCTCTCGCGATCGGTCCCCCCCTCTCAGGATCGGTCCCCCCCTCTCAGGATCGGGTCCTCGGTTCTCAGGATCGATCTCCCCCTCTCAGGATCGGTCCCCCCCTCTCAGGATTGGGTCCCTCGGTCTCAGGATCGGTCCCTCCCTCTCAAGATCGGTCTCCCCCTCTCAGGATCGATCTCCCCCTCTCAGGATCGGTCCCTCCCTCTCAGGATCGGTCTCCCCCTCTCAGGATCGGTCTCCCCCTCTCAAGATCGGTCTCCCCCTCTCAAGGTCGGTCTCCCCCTCTCAGGATCGGTCTCCCCCTCTCAGGATCGGTCTCCCCCTCTCAGGATCGATCGCCCCCTCTCAGGATCGGGTCCCTCGGTCTCAGGATCGGTCCCTCCCTCTCAGGATCGGTCTCCCCCTCTCAGGATCGATCGCCCCCTCTCAGGACCGGTCTCCCCCTCTCAGGATCGATGCCTCCCTCTCAGGATCGATCTCCCCCTCTCAGGATCGATCTCCCCCTCTCAGGATCGGTCCCCCCTCTCACGATCGATCTCCCCCTCTCAGGATCGGTCCCCCCCTCTCAGGATCGGTCCCCCCCTCTCAGGATCGGTCTCCCTCTCTCAGGATCGATCTCCCTCTCTCAGGATCGGTCTCCCCTTCTCAGGATCGGTCTCCCCTTCTCAGGATCGATCTCCCCCTCTCAGGATCGGTCTCCCCCTCTCAGGCTCGGTCTCCCCCTCTCAGGATTGGGTCCCTCGGTCTCAGGATCGGTCCCTCCCTCTCGGTATCGGTCTCCCCCTCTCGCGATCGGTCCCCCCCTCTCAGGATCGGTCCCCCCCTCTCAGGATCGGGTCCTCGATTCTCAGGATCGATCTCCCCCTCTCAGGATCGGTCCCCCCCTCTCAGGATTGGGTCCCTCGGTCTCAGGATCGGTCCCTCCCTCTCAGGATCGGTCTCCCCCTCTCAGGATCGGTCTCCCCCTCTCAGGATCGATCGCCCCCTCTCAGGATCGGGTCCCTCGGTCTCAGGATCGGTCTCCCCCTCTCAGGATCGGTCCCTCCCTCTCAGGATCGGTTCCTCCCTCTCAGGATCGATCTCCCCCTCTCAGGATCGATCTCCCCCTCTCTGGATCGATCTCCCTCTCATGATCGATCTCCCCCTCTCAGGATCGATCTCCCCCTCTCTTGATCAATCTCCCTCTCAGGTATCGATCTCCCCCTCTCAGGATCGGTCTCCCCTTCTCAGGATCGATATCCCCCTCTCAGGATCGATCTCCCCCTCTCAGGATCGATCTCCCCCTCTCAGGATCGGTCTCCCCCTCTCAGGATCGGTCTCCCCCTCTCAGGATCGATCTCCCCCTCTCAGGATCGGGTCCCTCGGTCTCAGGATCGGTCTCCCCCTCTCAGGATCGGTCTCCCCCTCTCAGGATCGATCTCCCCCTCTCAGGATCGATCTCCCCCTCTCAGGATCGGTCTCCCCCTCTAAGGATCGGTC
Organism: Pristiophorus japonicus; assembly: GCF_044704955.1. Lineage (NCBI taxonomy): Eukaryota > Metazoa > Chordata > Chondrichthyes > Pristiophoridae > Pristiophorus > Pristiophorus japonicus. The sequence goes on along the minus strand of NC_091983.1, from coordinate 252,308,273 downwards.
TCCCCCTCTCAGCATCGATCTCCCTCTCTCAGGATCGAGTCCCTCGGTCTCAGGATCGGTCTCCCTCTCTCAGGATCGGTCTCCCCCTCTCAGGATCGGTCTCCCTCTCTCACGATCGATCTCCCTCTCTCAGGATCGGTCTCCCCCTCTCAAGATCGGTCTCCCCCTCTCAGGATCGGTCTCCCCCTCTCAGGATCGATCTCCCCCTCTCAGGATCGGTCTCCCCTTCTCAGGATCGACCTCCCCCTCTCAGGATCGGTCTCCCCTTCTCAGGATCGGTCTCCCCCTCTCAGGATCGGTCTCCCCCTTTCAGGATCGATCTCCCCCTCTCAGGATCGGTCCCCCCCTCTCAGGATTGGGTCCCTCGGTCTCAGGATCGGTCCCTCCCTCTCAGGATCGGTCTCCCCCTCTCAGGATCGGTCTCCCCTTCTCAGGATCGATCTCCCCCTCTCAGGATCGGTCTCCCCCTCTCAGGATCGATCTCCCCCTCTCAGGATCGGTCCCCCCCTCTCAGGATCGGGTCCCTCGGTCTCAGGATCGGTCTCCCTCTCTCAGGATCGGTCTCCCTCTCTCAGGATCGATCTCCCTCTCTCAGGATCGGTCTCCCCCTCTCAAGATCGGTCTCCCCTTCTCAGGATCGGTCTCCCCCTCTCAAGATCGGTCTCCCCCTCTCAGGATCGGTCTCCCCTTCTCAGGATCGGTCTCCCCTTCTCAGGATCGATCTCCCCCTCTCAGGATCGGTCTCCCCCTCTCAAGATCGGTCTCCCCTTCTCAGGATCGGTCTCCCCCTCTCAAGATCGGTCTCCCCCTCTCAGGATCGATCTCCCCCTCTCAGGATCGGTCCCCCCTCTCACGATCGATCTCCCCCTCTCAGGATCGGTCCCCCCCTCTCAGGATCGGTCCCCCCCTCTCAGGATCGGTCTCCCTCTCTCAGGATCGATCTCCCTCTCTCAGGATCGGTCTCCCCTTCTCAGGATCGGTCTCCCCTTCTCAGGATCGATCTCCCCCTCTCAGGATCGGTCTCCCCCTCTCAGGCTCGGTCTCCCCCTCTCAGGATTGGGTCCCTCGGTCTCAGGATCGGTCCCTCCCTCTCGGGATCGGTCTCCCCCTCTCGCGATCGGTCCCCCCCTCTCAGGATCGGTCCCCCCCTCTCAGGATCGGGTCCTCGGTTCTCAGGATCGATCTCCCCCTCTCAGGATCGGTCCCCCCCTCTCAGGATTGGGTCCCTCGGTCTCAGGATCGGTCCCTCCCTCTCAGGATCGGTCTCCCCCTCTCAGGATCGGTCCCCCCCTCTCAGGATCGGGTCCTCGGTTCTCAGGATCGATCTCCCCCTCTCAGGATCGGTCCCCCCCTCTCAGGATTGGGTCCCTCGGTCTCAGGATCGGTCCCTCCCTCTCAGGATCGGTCTCCCCCTCTCAGGATCGGTCTCCCCCTCTCAGGATCGATCGCCCCCTCTCAGGATCGGGTCCCTCGGTCTCAGGATCGGTCTCCCCCTCTCAGGATCGGTCCCTCCCTCTCAGGATCGGTTCCTCCCTCTCAGGATCGATCTCCCCCTCTCAGGATCGATCTCCCCCTCTCTGGATCGATCTCCCTCTCATGATCGATCTCCCCCTCTCAGGATCGATCTCCCCCTCTCTTGATCAATCTCCCTCTCAGGATCGATCTCCCCCTCTCAGGATCGATCTCCCCCTCTCAGGATCGATCTCCCCCTCTCAGGATCGGTCTCCCCCTCTCAGGATCGATCTCCCCCTCTCAGGATCGGTCTCCCCCTCTCAAGATCGATCTCCCCTTCTCAGGATCGATCTCCCCCTCTCAGGATCGGTCGCCCCTTCTCAGGATCGGTCGCCCCTTCTCAAGATCGGTCTCCCCCTCTCAAGATCGGTCTCCCCCTCTCAGGATCGGTCTCCCCTTCTCAGGATCGGTCTCCCCTTCTCAAGATCGGTCTCCCCCTCTCAAGATCGGTCTCCCCCTCTCAGGATCGGTCTCCCCCTCTCAGGATCGGCCTCCCCCTCTCAGGATCGGTCTCCCCCTCTCAAGATCGGTCTCCCCCTCTCAGGATCGATCTCCCCCTCTCAGGATCGGTCCCTCCCTCTCAGGATCGGTCTCCCCCTCTCAGGATCGGTCTCCCCCTCTCAAGATCGGTCTCCCCCTCTCAAGGTCGGTCTCCCCCTCTCAGGATCGGTCTCCCCCTCTCAGGATCGGTCTCCCCCTCTCAGGATCGATCGCCCCCTCTCAGGATCGGGTCCCTCGGTCTCAGGATCGGTCCCTCCCTCTCAGGATCGGTCTCCCCCTCTCAGGATCGATCGCCCCCTCTCAGGATCGGTCTCCCCCTCTCAGGATCGATGCCTCCCTCTCAGGATCGATCTCCCCCTCTCAGGATCGATCTCCCCCTCTCAGGATCGGTCCCCCCTCTCACGATCGATCTCCCCCTCTCAGGATCGGTCCCCCCCTCTCAGGATCGGTCCCCCCCTCTCAGGATCGGTCTCCCTCTCTCAGGATCGATCTCCCTCTCTCAGGATCGGTCTCCCCTTCTCAGGATCGGTCTCCCCTTCTCAGGATCGATCTCCCCCTCTCAGGATCGGTCTCCCCCTCTCAGGCTCGGTCTCCCCCTCTCAGGATTGGGTCCCTCGGTCTCAGGATCGGTCCCTCCCACTCGGGATCGGTCTCCCCCTCTCGCGATCGGTCCCCCCCTCTCAGGATCGGTCCCCCCCTCTCAGGATCGGGTCCTCGGTTCTCAGGATCGATCTCCCCCTCTCAGGATCGGTCCCCCCCTCTCAGGATTGGGTCCCTCGGTCTCAGGATCGGTCCCTCCCTCTCAGGATCGGTCTCCCCCTCTCAGGATCGGTCTCCCCCTCTCAGGATCGATCGCCCCCTCTCAGGATCGGGTCCCTCGGTCTCAGGATCGGTCTCCCCCTCTCAGGATCGGTCCCTCCCTCTCAGGATCGGTTCCTCCCTCTCAGGATCGATCTCCCCCTCTCAGGATCGATCTCCCCCTCTCTGGATCGATCTCCCTCTCATGATCGATCTCCCCCTCTCAGGATCGATCTCCCCCTCTCTTGATCAATCTCCCTCTCAGGTATCGATCTCCCCCTCTCAGGATCGGTCTCCCCTTCTCAGGATCGATATCCCCCTCTCAGGATCGATCTCCCCCTCTCAGGATCGGTCTCCCCCTCTCAGGATCGGTCTCCCCCTCTCAGGATCGATCTCCCCCTCTCAGGATCGGGTCCCTCGGTCTCAGGATCGGTCTCCCCCTCTCAGGATCGGTCTCCCCCTCTCAGGATCGATCTCCCCCTCTCAGGATCGATCTCCCCCTCTCAGGATCGGTCTCCCCCTCTAAGGATCGGTCTCCCCCTCTCAGCATCGATCTCCCTCTCTCAGGATCGAGTCCCTCGGTCTCAGGATCGGTCTCCCTCTCTCAGGATCGGTCTCCCCCTCTCAGGATCGGTCTCCCTCTCTCACGATCGATCTCCCTCTCTCAGGATCGGTCTCCCCCTCTCAAGATCGGTCTCCCCCTCTCAGGATCGGTCTCCCCCTCTCAGGATCGATCTCCCCCTCTCAGGATCGGTCTCCCCTTCTCAGGATCGACCTCCCCCTCTCAGGATCGGTCTCCCCTTCTCAGGATCGGTCTCCCCCTCTCAGGATCGGTCTCCCCCTTTCAGGATCGATCTCCCCCTCTCAGGATCGGTCCCCCCCTCTCAGGATTGGGTCCCTCGGTCTCAGGATCGGTCCCTCCCTCTCAGGATCGGTCTCCCCCTCTCAGGATCGGTCTCCCCTTCTCAGGATCGATCTCCCCCTCTCAGGATCGGTCTCCCCCTCTCAGGATCGATCTCCCCCTCTCAGGATCGGTCCCCCCCTCTCAGGATCGGGTCCCTCGGTCTCAGGATCGGTCTCCCTCTCTCAGGATCGGTCTCCCTCTCTCAGGATCGATCTCCCTCTCTCAGGATCGGTCTCCCCCTCTCAAGATCGGTCTCCCCTTCTCAGGATCGGTCTCCCCCTCTCAAGATCGGTCTCCCCCTCTCAGGATCGGTCTCCCCTTCTCAGGATCGGTCTCCCCTTCTCAGGATCGATCTCCCCCTCTCAGGATCGGTCTCCCCCTCTCAAGATCGGTCTCCCCTTCTCAGGATCGGTCTCCCCCTCTCAGGATCGGGTCCCTCGGTCTCAGGATCGGTCTCCCCCTCTCAGGATCGGTCCCTCCCTCTCAGGATCGGTTCCTCCCTCTCAGGATCGATCTCCCCCTCTCAGGATCGATCTCCCCCTCTCTGGATCGATCTCCCTCTCATGATCGATCTCCCCCTCTCAGGATCGATCTCCCCCTCTCTTGATCAATCTCCCTCTCAGGATCGATCTCCCCCTCTCAGGATCGATCTCCCCCTCTCAGGATCGGTCTCCCCCTCTCAGGATCGATCTCCCCCTCTCAGGATCGGTCTCCCCCTCTCAAGATCGGTCTCCCCTTCTCAGGATCGATCTCCCCCTCTCAGGATCGGTCTCCCCCTCTCAAGATCGGTCGCCCCTTCTCAGGATCGGTCTCCCCCTCTCAAGATCGGTCTCCCCCTCTCAGGATCGGTCTCCCCCTCTCAGGATCGGTCTCCCCCTCTCAGGATCGGTCTCCCCCTCTCAAGATCGGTCTCCCCCTCTCAAGGTCGGTCTCCCCCTCTCAGGATCGGTCTCCCCCTCTCAGGATCGGTCTCCCCCTCTCAGGATCGATCGCCCCCTCTCAGGATCGGGTCCCTCTGTCTCAGGATCGGTCCCTCCCTCTCAGGATCGGTCTCCCCCTCTCAGGATCGATCGCCCCCTCTCAGGATCGGTCTCCCCCTCTCAGGATCGATGCCTCCCTCTCAGGATCGATCTCCCCCTCTCAGGATCGATCTCCCCCTCTCAGGATCGGTCCCCCCTCTCACGATCGATCTCCCCCTCTCAGGATCGGTCCCCCCCTCTCAGGATCGGTCCCCCCCTCTCAGGATCGGTCTCCCTCTCTCAGGATCGATCTCCCTCTCTCAGGATCGGTCTCCCCTTCTCAGGATCGGTCTCCCCTTCTCAGGATCGATCTCCCCCTCTCAGGATCGGTCTCCCCCTCTCAGGCTCGGTCTCCCCCTCTCAGGATTGGGTCCCTCGGTCTCAGGATCGGTCCCTCCCTCTCGGGATCGGTCTCCCCCTCTCGCGATCGGTCCCCCCCTCTCAGGATCGGTCCCCCCCTCTCAGGATCGGGTCCTCGGTTCTCAGGATCGATCTCCCCCTCTCAGGATCGGTCCCCCCCTCTCAGGATTGGGTCCCTCGGTCTCAGGATCGGTCCCTCCCTCTCAGGATCGGTCTCCCCCTCTCAGGATCGGTCTCCCCCTCTCAGGATCGATCGCCCCCTCTCAGGATCGGGTCCCTCGGTCTCAGGATCGGTCTCCCCCTCTCAGGATCGGTCCCTCCCTCTCAGGATCGGTTCCTCCCTCTCAGGATCGATCTCCCCCTCTCAGGATCGATCTCCCCCTCTCTGGATCGATCTCCCTCTCATGATCGATCTCCCCCTCTCAGGATCGATCTCCCCCTCTCTTGATCAATCTCCCTCTCAGGTATCGATCTCCCCCTCTCAGGATCGGTCTCCCCTTCTCAGGATCGATATCCCCCTCTCAGGATCGATCTCCCCTTCTCAGGATCGGTCTCCCCCTCTCAGGATCGGTCTCCCCCTCTCAGGATCGATCTCCCCCTCTCAGGATCGGGTCCCTCGGTCTCAGGATCGGTCTCCCCCTCTCAGGATCGGTCTCCCCCTCTCAGGATCGATCTCCCCCTCTCAGGATCGATCTCCCCCTCTCAGGATCGGTCTCCCCCTCTAAGGATCGGTCTCCCCCTCTCAGCATCGATCTCCCTCTCTCAGGATCGAGTCCCTCGGTCTCAGGATCGGTCTCCCTCTCTCAGGATCGGTCTCCCCCTCTCAGGATCGGTCTCCCTCTCTCACGATCGATCTCCCTCTCTCAGGATCGGTCTCCCCCTCTCAAGATCGGTCTCCCCCTCTCAGGATCGGTCTCCCCCTCTCAGGATCGATCTCCCCCTCTCAGGATCGGTCTCCCCTTCTCAGGATCGACCTCCCCCTCTCAGGATCGGTCTCCCCTTCTCAGGATCGGTCTCCCCCTCTCAGGATCGGTCTCCCCCTTTCAGGATCGATCTCCCCCTCTCAGGATCGGTCCCCCCCTCTCAGGATTGGGTCCCTCGGTCTCAGGATCGGTCCCTCCCTCTCAGGATCGGTCTCCCCCTCTCAGGATCGGTCTCCCCTTCTCAGGATCGATCTCCCCCTCTCAGGATCGGTCTCCCCCTCTCAGGATCGATCTCCCCCTCTCAGGATCGGTCCCCCCCTCTCAGGATCGGGTCCCTCGGTCTCAGGATCGGTCTCCCTCTCTCAGGATCGGTCTCCCTCTCTCAGGATCGATCTCCCTCTCTCAGGATCGGTCTCCCCCTCTCAAGATCGGTCTCCCCTTCTCAGGATCGGTCTCCCCCTCTCAAGATCGGTCTCCCCCTCTCAGGATCGGTCTCCCCTTCTCAGGATCGGTCTCCCCTTCTCAGGATCGATCTCCCCCTCTCAGGATCGGTCTCCCCCTCTCAAGATCGGTCTCCCCTTCTCAGGATCGGTCTCCCCCTCTCAAGATCGGTCTCCCCCTCTCAGGATCGATCTCCCCCTCTCAGGATCGGTCCCCCCTCTCACGATCGATCTCCCCCTCTCAGGATCGGTCCCCCCCTCTCAGGATCGGTCCCCCCCTCTCAGGATCGGTCTCCCTCTCTCAGGATCGATCTCCCTCTCTCAGGATCGGTCTCCCCTTCTCAGGATCGGTCTCCCCTTCTCAGGATCGATCTCCCCCTCTCAGGATCGGTCTCCCCCTCTCAGGCTCGGTCTCCCCCTCTCAGGATTGGGTCCCTCGGTCTCAGGATCGGTCCCTCCCTCTCGGGATCGGTCTCCCCCTCTCGCGATCGGTCCCCCCCTCTCAGGATCGGTCCCCCCCTCTCAGGATTGGGTCCCTCGGTCTCAGGATCGGTCCCTCCCTCTCAGGATCGGTCTCCCCCTCTCAGGATCGGTCTCCCCCTCTCAGGATCGATCGCTCCCTCTCAGGATCGATCTCCCCCTCTCAGGATCGATCTCCCCCTCTCAGGATCGATCTCACTCTCATGATCGATCTCCCACTCTCAGGATCGATCTCCCCCTCTCTTGATCAATCTCCCTCTCAGGTATCGATCTCCCCATCTCAGGATCGGTCTCCCCCTCTCAGGATCGATCTCCCCCTCTCAGGATCGATCTCCCCCCCTCTCAGGATCGATCTCCCCCTCTCAGGATCGGTCTCCCCCTCTAAGGATCGGTCTCCCCCTCTCAGGATCGGTCTCCCCCTCTCAGGATCGATCTCCCCCTCTCAGGATCGGGTCCCTCGGTCTCAGGATCGGTCTCCCCCTCTCAGGATCGGTCTCCCCCTCTCAGGATCGATCTTCCCCTCTCAGGATCGATCTCACCCTCTCAGGATCGGTCTCCCCCTCTAAGGATCGGTCTCCCCCTCTCAGGATCGGTCTCCCCCTCTCAGGATCGATCTCCCTCTCTCAGGATCGGGTCCCTCGGTCTCAGGATCGGTCTCCCTCTCTCAGGATCGGTCTCCCTCTCTCAGGATCGATCTCCCTCTCTCAGGATCGGTCTACCCCTCTCAAGATCGGTCTCCCTCTCAGGATCGATCTCCCCCTCTCAGGATCGGTCTCCCCCTCTAAGGATCGGTCCCCCCCTCTCAGGATCGGTCTCCCCCTCTCAGGATCGATCTCCCTCTCTCAGGATCGGGTCCCTCGGTCTCAGGATCGGTCTCCCTCTCTCAGGATCGGTCTCCCTCTCTCAGGATCGGTCTCCCCCTCTCAAGATCGGTCTCCCCCTCTCAGGACCGGTCTCCCCTTCTCAGGATCGATCTCCCCCTCTCAGGATCGGTCTCCCCTTCTCAGGATCGGTCTCCCCTTCTCAGGATCGTTCTCCCCCTCTCAGGATCGGTCTCCCCCTTTCAGGATCGATCTCCCCCTCTCAGGATCGGTCCCCCCCTCTCAGGATTGGGTCCCTCGGTCTCAGGATCGTTCCCTCCCTCTCATGATCGGTCTCCCCCTCTCAGGATCGATCTCCCCCTCTCAGGATCGGTCTCCCCTTCTCAGGATCGATCTCCCCCTCTCAGGATCGGTCTCCCCCTCTCAGGATCGGTCTCCCCCTCTCAAGATCGGTCGCCCCTTCTCAGGATCGGTCTCCCCCTCTCAAGATCGGTCTCCCCCTCTCAGGATCGGTCTCCCCCTCTCAAGATCGGTCTCCCCTTCTCAGGATCGGTCTCCCCCTCTCAAGATCGGTCTCCCCCTCTCAGGATCGGTCTCCCCTTCTCAGGATCGATCTCCCCCTCTCAGGATCGGTCTCCCCCTCTCAAGATCGGTCTCCCCCTCTCAGGATCGATCTCCCCCTCTCAGGATCGGTCCCTCCCTCTCAGGATCGGTCTCCCCCTCTCAGGATCGGTCTCCCCCTCTCAAGATCGGTCTCCCCCTCTCAGGATCGGTCTACCCCTCTCAGGATCGGTCTCCCCCTCTCAGGATCGATCGCCCCCTCTCAGGATCGGGTCCCTCGGTCTCAGGATCGGTCCCTCCCTCTCAGGATCGGTCTCCCCCTCTCAGGATCGGTCTCCCCCTCTCAGGATCGGTCTCCCCCTTTCAGGATCGGTCCCTCCCTCTCAGGATCGATCTCCCCCTCTCAGGATCGGTCTCCCCCTCTCAGGATCGGTCTCCCACTCTCAGGATCGATCCCTCCCTCTCAGGATCGATCTCCCCCTCTCAGGATCGATCTCCCCCTCTCAGGATCGGTCCCCCCCTCTCACGATCGGTCTCCCCCTCTCAGGATCGGTCCCCCCCTCTCAGGATCGGTCTCCCCCTCTCAGGATCGGTCCCCCCCTCTCAGGATCGGGTCCTCGGTTCTCAGGATCGATCTCCCCCTCTCAGGATCGGTCTCCCCCTCTCGCGATCGGTCCACCCCTCTCAGGATCGGTCCCCCCCTCTCAGGATCGGGTCCTCGGTTCTCAGGATCGATCTCCCCCTCTCAGGATCGTTCCCCCCCCTCTCAGGATTGGGTCCCTCGGTCTCAGGATCGGTCCCTCCCTCTCAGGATCGGTCTCCCCCTCTCAGGATCGATCGCCCCCTCTCAGGATCGGGTCCCTCGGTCTCAGGATCGGTCCCTCCCTCTCAGGATCGGTCTCACCCTCTCAGGATCGGTCTCCCCCTCTCAGGATCGATCGGCCCCTCTCAGGATCGGGTCCCTCGGTCTCAGGATCGGTCCCTCCCTCTCAGGATCGGTCTCCCCCTCTCAGGATCGGTCTCCCCCTCTCAGGATCGGTCCCTCCCTCTCAGGACCGATCTCCCCCTCTCAGGATCGGTCTCCCCCTCTCAGGATCGATCCCTCCCTCTCAGGATCGATCTCCCCCTCTCAGGATCGATCTCCCCCTCTCAGGATCGGTCCCCCCCTCTCACGATCGGTCTCCCCCTCTCAGGATCGGTCCCCCCTCTCAGGATCGGTCTCCCCCTCTCAGGATCGGTCCCTCCCTCTCAGGATCGGTCCCTCCCTCTCAGGATCGATCTCCCCCTCTCAGGATCGATCTCCCCCTCTCAGGATCGATCTCCCCCTCTCTGGATCGATCTCACTCTCATGATCGATCTCCCCCTCTCAGGATCGATCTCCCCCTCTCTTGATCAATCTCCCTCTCAGGTATCGATCTCCCCCTCTCAGGATCGGTCTCCCCCTCTCAGGATCGATATCCCCCTCTCAGGATCGATCTCCCCCTCTCAGGATCGATCTCCCCCCCTCTCAGGATCGATCTCCCCCTCTCAGGATCGGTCTCCCCCTCTCAGGATCGATCTCCCCCTCTCAGGATCGATCTCCCCCCCTCTCAGGATCGATCTCCCCCTCTCAGGATCGGTCTCCCCCTCTAAAGATCGGTCTCCCCCTCTCAGGATCGGTCTCCCCCTCTCAGGATCGATCTCCCCCTCTCAGGATCGGGTCCCTCGGTCTCAGGATCGGTCTCCCCCTCTCAGGATCGGTCTCCCCCTCTCAGGATCGATCTTCCCCTCTCAGGATCGATCTCCCCCTCTCAGGATCGGTCTCCCCCTCTAAGGATCGGTCTCCCCCTCTCAGGATCGATCTCCCTCTCTCAGGATCGGGTCCCTCGGTCTCAGGATCGGTCTCCCTCTCTCAGGATCGGTCTCCCTCTCTCAGGATCGATCTCCCTCTCTCAGGGTCGGTCTCCCCCTCTCAAGATCGGTCTCCCCCTCTCAGGATCGGTCTCCCTCTCAGGATCGATCTCCACCTCTCAGGATCGATCTCCCCCTCTCAGGATCGGTCTCCCCCTCTAAGGATCGGTCTCCCCCTCTCAGGATCGGTCTCCCCCTCTCAGGATCGATCTCCCTCTCTCAGGATCGGGTCCCTCGGTCTCAGGATCGGTCTCCCTCTCAGGATCGGTCTCCCCCTCTAAGGATCGGTCTCCCCCTCTCAGGATCGGTCTCCCCCTCTCAGGATCGATCTCCCTCTCTCAGGATCGGGTCCCTCGGTCTCAGGATCGGTCTCCCTCTCTCAGGATCGGTCTCCCTCTCTCAGGATCGGTCTCCCTCTCTCAGGATCGAACTCCCTCTCTCAGGATCGGTCTCCCCCTCTCAAGATCGGTCTCCCCCTCTCAGGATCGGTCTCCCCCTCTCAGGATCGGTCTCCCCTTCTCAGGATCGATCTCCCCCTCTCAGGATCGGTCTCCCCTTCTCAGGATCGGTCTCCCCTTCTCAGGATCGTTCTCCCCCTCTCAGGATCGGTCTCCCCCTCTCAGGATCGGTCTCCCCTTCTCAGGATCGGTCTCCCCCTTTCAGGATCGGTCCCTCCCTCTCAGGATCGATCTCCCCCTCTCAGGATCGGTCTCCCCCTCTCAGGATCGGTCTCCCACTCTCAGGATCGATCCCTCCCTCTCAGGATCGATCTCCCCCTCTCAGGATCGATCTCCCCCTCTCAGGATCGGTCCCCCCCTCTCACGATCGGTCTCCCCCTCTCAGGATCGGTCCCCCCCTCTCAGGATCGGTCTCCCCCTCTCAGGATCGGTCCCCCCCTCTCAGGATCGGGTCCTCGGTTCTCAGGATCGATCTCCCCCTCTCAGGATCGGTCTCCCCCTCTCGCGATCGGTCCCCCCCTCTCAGGATCGGTCCCCCCCTCTCAGGATCGGGTCCTCGGTTCTCAGGATCGATCTCCCCCTCTCAGGATCGTTCCCCCCCCTCTCAGGATTGGGTCCCTCGGTCTCAGGATCGGTCCCTCCCTCTCAGGATCGGTCTCCCCCTCTCAGGATCGATCGCCCCCTCTCAGGATCGGGTCCCTCGGTCTCAGGATCGGTCCCTCCCTCTCAGGATCGGTCTCACCCTCTCAGGATCGGTCTCCCCCTCTCAGGATCGATCGGCCCCTCTCAGGATCGGGTCCCTCGGTCTCAGGATCGGTCCCTCCCTCTCAGGATCGGTCTCCCCCTCTCAGGATCGGTCTCCCCCTCTCAGGATCGGTCCCTCCCTCTCAGGATCGATCTACCCCTCTCAGGATCGGTCTCCCCCTCTCAGGATCGATCTCCCCCTCTCAGGATCGATCTCCCCCTCTCAGGATCGGTCCCCCCCTCTCACGATCGGTCTCCCCCTCTCAGGATCGGTCCCCCCCTCTCTTGATCAATCTCCCTCTCAGGTATCGATCTCCCCCTCTCAGGATCGGTCTCCCCCTCTCAGGATCGATATCCCCCTCTCAGGATCGATCGGCCCCTCTCAGGATCGGTCCCTCCCTCTCAGGATCGGTCCCTCCCTCTCAGGATCGGTCCCTCCCTCTCAGGATCGATCTCCCCCTCTCAGGATCGATCTCCCCCTCTCAGGATCGATCTCCCCCTCTCTGGATCGATCTCACTCTCATGATCGATCTCCCCCTCTCAGGATCGATCTCCCCCTCTCTTGATCAATCTCCCTCTCAGGTATCGATCTCCCCCTCTCAGGATCGGTCTCCCCCTCTCAGGATCGATATCCCCCTCTCAGGATCGATCTCCCCCTCTCAGGATCGATCTCCCCCCCTCTCAGGATCGATCTCCCCCTCTCAGGATCGGTCTCCCCCTCTCAGGATCGATCTCCCCCTCTCAGGATCGATCTCCCCCCCTCTCAGGATCGATCTCCCCCTCTCAGGATCGGTCTCCCCCTCTAAGGATCGGTCTCCCCCTCTCAGGATCGGTCTCCCCCTCTCAGGATCGATCTCCCCCTCTCAGGATCGGGTCCCTCGGTCTCAGGATCGGTCTCCCCCTCTCAGGATCGGTCTCCCCCTCTCAGGATCGATCTTCCCCTCTCAGGATCGATCTCCCCCTCTCAGGATCGGTCTCCCCCTCTAAGGATCGGTCTCCCCCTCTCAGGATCGATCTCCCTCTCTCAGGATCGGGTCCCTCGGTCTCAGGATCGGTCTCCCTCTCTCAGGATCGGTCTCCCTCTCTCAGGATCGATCTCCCTCTCTCAGGGTCGGTCTCCCCCTCTCAAGATCGGTCTCCCCCTCTCAGGATCGGTCTCCCTCTCAGGATCGATCTCCACCTCTCAGGATCGATCTCCCCCTCTCAGGATCGGTCTCCCCCTCTAAGGATCGGTCTCCCCCTCTCAGGATCGGTCTCCCCCTCTCAGGATCGATCTCCCTCTCTCAGGATCGGGTCCCTCGGTCTCAGGATCGGTCTCCCTCTCAGGATCGGTCTCCCCCTCTAAGGATCGGTCTCCCCCTCTCAGGATCGGTCTCCCCCTCTCAGGATCGATCTCCCTCTCTCAGGATCGGGTCCCTCGGTCTCAGGATCGGTCTCCCTCTCTCAGGATCGGTCTCCCTCTCTCAGGATCGGTCTCCCTCTCTCAGGATCGAACTCCCTCTCTCAGGATCGGTCTCCCCCTCTCAAGATCGGTCTCCCCCTCTCAGGATCGGTCTCCCCCTCTCAGGATCGGTCTCCCCTTCTCAGGATCGATCTCCCCCTCTCAGGATCGGTCTCCCCTTCTCAGGATCGGTCTCCCCTTCTCAGGATCGTTCTCCCCCTCTCAGGATCGGTCTCCCCCTCTCAGGATCGGTCTCCCCTTCTCAGGATCGGTCTCCCCCTTTCAGGATCGGTCCCTCCCTCTCAGGATCGATCTCCCCCTCTCAGGATCGGTCTCCCCCTCTCAGGATCGGTCTCCCACTCTCAGGATCGATCCCTCCCTCTCAGGATCGATCTCCCCCTCTCAGGATCGATCTCCCCCTCTCAGGATCGTTCCCCCCCTCTCACGATCGGTCTCCCCCTCTCAGGATCGGTCCCCCCCTCTCAGGATCGGTCTCCCCCTCTCAGGATCGGTCCCCCCCTCTCAGGATCGGGTCCTCGGTTCTCAGGATCGATCTCCCCCTCTCAGGATCGGTCTCCCCCTCTCGCGATCGGTCCCCCCCTCTCAGGATCGGTCCCCCCCTCTCAGGATCGGGTCCTCGGTCCTCAGGATCGATCTCCCCCTCTCAGGATCGTTCCCCCCCTCTCAGGATTGGGTCCCTCGGTCTCAGGATCGGTCCCTCCCTCTCAGGATCGGTCTCCCCCTCTCAGGATCGATCGCCCCCTCTCAGGATCGGGTCCCTCGGTCTCAGGATCGGTCCCTCCCTCTCAGGATCGGTCTCACCCTCTCAGGATCGGTCTCCCCCTCTCAGGATCGATCGGCCCCTCTCAGGATCGGGTCCCTCGGTCTCAGGATCGGTCCCTCCCTCTCAGGATCGGTCTCCCCCTCTCAGGATCGGTCTCCCCCTCTCAGGATCGGTCCCTCCCTCTCAGGATCGATCTACCCCTCTCAGGATCGGTCTCCCCCTCTCAGGATCGATCTCCCCCTCTCAGGATCGATCTCCCCCTCTCAGGATCGGTCCCCCCCTCTCACGATCGGTCTCCCCCTCTCAGGATCGGTCCCCCCCTCTCTTGATCAATCTCCCTCTCAGGTATCGATCTCCCCCTCTCAGGATCGGTCTCCCCCTCTCAGGATCGATATCCCCCTCTCAGGATCGATCGGCCCCTCTCAGGATCGGGTCCCTCGGTCTCAGGATCGGTCCCTCCCTCTCAGGATCGGTCTCCCCCTCTCAGGATCGGTCTCCCCCTCTCAGGATCGGTCCCTCCCTCTCAGGACCGATCTCCCCCTCTCAGGATCGGTCTCCCCCTCTCAGGATCGATCCCTCCCTCTCAGGATCGATCTCCCCCTCTCAGGATCGATCTCCCCCTCTCAGGATCGGTCCCCCCCTCTCACGATCGGTCTCCCCCTCTCAGGATCGGTCCCCCCCTCTCAGGATCGGTCTCCCCCTCTCAGGATCGGTCCCTCCCTCTCAGGATCGGTCCCTCCCTCTCAGGCTCGATCTCCCCCTCTCAGGATCGATCTCCCCCTCTCAGGATCGATCTCCCCCTCTCTGGATCGATCTCACTCTCATGATCGATCTCCCCCTCTCAGGATCGATCTCCCCCTCTCTTGATCAATCTCCCTCTCAGGTATCGATCTCCCCCTCTCAGGATCGGTCTCCCCCTCTCAGGATCGATATCCCCCTCTCAGGATCGATCTCCCCCTCTCAGGATCGATCTCCCCCCCTCTCAGGATCGATCTCCCCCTCTCAGGATCGGTCTCCCCCTCTCAGGATCGATCTCCCCCTCTCAGGATCGATCTCCCCCCCTCTCAGGATCGATCTCCCCCTCTCAGGATCGGTCTCCCCCTCTAAGGATCGGTCTCCCCCTCTCAGGATCGGTCTCCCCCTCTCAGGATCGATCTCCCCCTCTCAGGATCGGGTCCCTCGGTCTCAGGATCGGTCTCCCCCTCTCAGGATCGGTCTCCCCCTCTCAGGATCGATCTTCCCCTCTCAGGATCGATCTCCCCCTCTCAGGATCGGTCTCCCCCTCTAAGGATCGGTCTCCCCCTCTCAGGATCGATCTCCCTCTCTCAGGATCGGGTCCCTCGGTCTCAGGATCGGTCTCCCTCTCTCAGGATCGGTCTCCCTCTCTCAGGATCGATCTCCCTCTCTCAGGGTCGGTCTCCCCCTCTCAAGATCGGTCTCCCCCTCTCAGGATCGGTCTCCCTCTCAGGATCGATCTCCACCTCTCAGGATCGATCTCCCCCTCTCAGGATCGGTCTCCCCCTCTAAGGATCGGTCTCCCCCTCTCAGGATCGGTCTCCCCCTCTCAGGATCGATCTCCCTCTCTCAGGATCGGGTCCCTCGGTCTCAGGATCGGTCTCCCTCTCAGGATCGGTCTCCCCCTCTAAGGATCGGTCTCCCCCTCTCAGGATCGGTCTCCCCCTCTCAGGATCGATCTCCCTCTCTCAGGATCGGGTCCCTCGGTCTCAGGATCGGTCCCTCCCTCTCAGGATCGGTCTCACCCTCTCAGGATCGGTCTCCCCCTCTCAGGATCGATCGGCCCCTCTCAGGATCGGGTCCCTCGGTCTCAGGATCGGTCCCTCCCTCTCAGGCTCGATCTCCCCCTCTCAGGATCGATCTCCCCCTCTCAGGATCGATCTCCCCCTCTCTGGATCGATCTCACTCTCATGATCGATCTCCCCCTCTCAGGATCGATCTCCCCCTCTCTTGATCAATCTCCCTCTCAGGTATCGATCTCCCCCTCTCAGGATCGGTCTCCCCCTCTCAGGATCGATATCCCCCTCTCAGGATCGATCTCCCCCTCTCAGGATCGATCTCCCCCCCTCTCAGGATCGATCTCCCCCTCTCAGGATCGGTCTCCCCCTCTCAGGATCGATCTTCCCCTCTCAGGATCGATCTCCCCCTCTCAGGATCGGTCTCCCCCTCTAAGGATCGGTCTCCCCCTCTCAGGATCGATCTCCCTCTCTCAGGATCGGGTCCCTCGGTCTCAGGATCGGTCTCCCTCTCTCAGGATCGGTCTCCCTCTCTCAGGATCGATCTCCCTCTCTCAGGGTCGGTCTCCCCCTCTCAAGATCGGTCTCCCCCTCTCAGGATCGGTCTCCCTCTCAGGATCGATCTCCACCTCTCAGGATCGATCTCCCCCTCTCAGGATCGGTCTCCCCCTCTAAGGATCGGTCTCCCCCTCTCAGGATCGGTCTCCCCCTCTCAGGATCGATCTCCCTCTCTCAGGATCGGGTCCCTCGGTCTCAGGATCGGTCTCCCTCTCAGGATCGGTCTCCCCCTCTAAGGATCGGTCTCCCCCTCTCAGGATCGGTCTCCCCCTCTCAGGATCGATCTCCCTCTCTCAGGATCGGGTCCCTCGGTCTCAGGATCGGTCTCCCTCTCTCAGGATCGGACTCCCTCTCTCAGGATCGGTCTCCCTCTCTCAGGATCGAACTCCCTCTCTCAGGATCGGTCTCCCCCTCTCAAGATCGGTCTCCCCCTCTCAGGATCGGTCTCCCCCTCTCAGGATCGGTCTCCCCTTCTCAGGATCGATCTCCCCCTCTCAGGATCGGTCTCCCCTTCTCAGGATCGGTCTCCCCTTCTCAGGATCGTTCTCCCCCTCTCAGGATCGGTCTCCCCCTCTCAGGATCGGTCTCCCCTTCTCAGGATCGGTCTCCCCCTTTCAGGATCGGTCCCTCCCTCTCAGGATCGATCTCCCCCTCTCAGGATCGGTCTCCCCCTCTCAGGATCGGTCTCCCACTCTCAGGATCGATCCCTCCCTCTCAGGATCGATCTCCCCCTCTCAGGATCGATCTCCCCCTCTCAGGATCGGTCCCCCCCTCTCACGATCGGTCTCCCCCTCTCAGGATCGGTCCCCCCCTCTCAGGATCGGTCTCCCCCTCTCAGGATCGGTCCCCCCCTCTCAGGATCGGGTCCTCGGTTCTCAGGATCGATGTCCCCCTCTCAGGATCGGTCTCCCCCTCTCGCGATCGGTCCCCCCCTCTCAGGATCGGTCCCCCCCTCTCAGGATCGGGTCCTCGGTTCTCAGGATCGATCTCCCCCTCTCAGGATCGTTCCCCCCCCTCTCAGGATTGGGTCCCTCGGTCTCAGGATCGGTCCCTCCCTCTCAGGATCGGTCTCCCCCTCTCAGGATCGATCGCCCCCTCTCAGGATCGGGTCCCTCGGTCTCAGGATCGGTCCCTCCCTCTCAGGATCGGTCTCACCCTCTCAGGATCGGTCTCCCCCTCTCAGGATCGATCGGCCCCTCTCAGGATCGGGTCCCTCGGTCTCAGGATCGGTCCCTCCCTCTCAGGATCGGTCTCCCCCTCTCAGGATCGGTCTCCCCCTCTCAGGATCGGTCCCTCCCTCTCAGGATCGATCTCCCCCTCTCAGGATCGGTCTCCCCCTCTCAGGATCGATCCCTCCCTCTCAGGATCGATCTCCCCCTCTCAGGATCGATCTCCCCCTCTCAGGATCGGTCCCCCCCTCTCACGATCGGTCTCCCCCTCTCAGGATCGGTCCCCCCCTCTCAGGATCGGTCTCCCCCTCTCAGGATCGGTCCCTCCCTCTCAGGATCGGTCCCTCCCTCTCAGGATCGATCTGCCCCTCTCAGGATCGATCTCCTCCTCTCAGGATCGATCTCCCCCTCTCTGGATCGATCTCACTCTCATGATCGATCTCCCCCTCTCAGGATCGATCTCCCCCTCTCTTGATCAATCTCCCTCTCAGGTGTCGATCTCCCCCTCTCAGGATCGGTCTCCCCCTCTCAGGATCGATATCCCCCTCTCAGGATCGATCTCCCCCTCTCAGGATCGATCTCCCCCCCTCTCAGGATCGATCTCCCCCTCTCAGGATCGGTCTCCCCCTCTCAGGATCGATCTCCCCCTCTCAGGATCGATCTCCCCCCCTCTCAGGATCGATCTCCCCCTCTCAGGATCGGTCTCCCCCTCTAAGGATCGGTCTCCCCCTCTCAGGATCGGTCTCCCCCTCTCAGGATCGATCTCCCCCTCTCAGGATCGGGTCCCTCGGTCTCAGGATCGGTCTCCCCCTCTCAGGATCGGTCTCCCCCTCTCAGGATCGATCTTCCCCTCTCAGGATCGATCTCCCCCTCTCAGGATCGGTCTCCCCCTCTAAGGATCGGTCTCCCCCTCTCAGGATCGATCTCCCTCTCTCAGCATCGGGTCCCTCGGTCTCAGGATCGGTCTCCCTCTCTCAGGATCTGTCTCCCTCTCTCAGGATCGATCTCCCTCTCTCAGGATCGGTCTCCCCCTCTCAAGATCGGTCTCCCCCTCTCAGGATCGGTCTCCCTCTCAGGATCGATCTCCACCTCTCAAGATCGATCTCCCCCTCTCAGGATCGGTCTCCCCCTCTAAGGATCGGTCTCCCCCTCTCAGGATCGGTCTCCCCCTCTCAGGATCGATCTCCCTCTCTCAGGATCGGGTCCCTCGGTCTCAGGATCGGTCTCCCTCTCTCAGGATCGATCCCTCCCTCTCAGGATCGATCTCCCCCTCTCAGGATCGGTCTCCCCTTCTCAGGATCGGTCTCCCCCTTTCAGGATCGGTCCCTCCCTCTCAGGATCGATCTCCCCCTCTCAGGATCGGTCTCCCCCTCTCAGGATCGGTCTCCCACTCTCAGGATCGATCCCTCCCTCTCAGGATCGATCTCCCCCTCTCAGGATCGATCTCCCCCTCTCAGGATCGGTCCCCCCCTCTCACGATCGGTCTCCCCCTCTCAGGATCGGTCCCCCCTCTCAGGATCGGTCTCCCCCTCTCAGGATCGGTCCCCCCCTCTCAGGATCGGGTCCTCGGTTCTCAGGATCGATGTCCCCCTCTCAGGATCGGTCTCCCCCTCTCGCGATCGGTCCCCCCCTCTCAGGATCGGTCCCCCCCTCTCAGGACCGGGTCCTCGGTTCTCAGGATCGATCTCCCCCTCTCAGGATCGTTCCCCCCCCTCTCAGGATTGGGTCCCTCGGTCTCAGGATCGGTCCCTCCCTCTCAGGATCGGTCTCCCCCTCTCAGGATCGATCGCCCCCTCTCAGGATCGGGTCCCTCGGTCTCAGGATCGGTCCCTCCCTCTCAGGATCGGTCTCACCCTCTCAGGATCGGTCTCCCCCTCTCAGGATCGATCGGCCCCTCTCAGGATCGGGTCCCTCGGTCTCAGGATCGGTCCCTCCCTCTCAGGATCGGTCTCCCCCTCTCAGGATCGGTCTCCCCCTCTCAGGATCGGTCCCTCCCTCTCAGGATCGATCTCCCCCTCTCAGGATCGGTCTCCCCCTCTCAGGATCGATCCCTCCCTCTCAGGATCGATCTCCCCCTCTCAGGATCGATCTCCCCCTCTCAGGATCGGTCCCCCCCTCTCACGATCGGTCTCCCCCTCTCAGGATCGGTCCCCCCCTCTCAGGATCGGTCTCCCCCTCTCAGGATCGGTCCCTCCCTCTCAGGATCGGTCCCTCCCTCTCAGGATCGATCTGCCCCTCTCAGGATCGATCTCCTCCTCTCAGGATCGATCTCCCCCTCTCTGGATCGATCTCACTCTCATGATCGATCTCCCCCTCTCAGGATCGATCTCCCCCTCTCTTGATCAATCTCCCTCTCAGGTATCGATCTCCCCCTCTCAGGATCGGTCTCCCCCTCTCAGGATCGATATGCCCCTCTCAGGATCGATCTCCCCCTCTCAGGATCGATCTCCCCCCCTCTCAGGATCGATCTCCCCCTCTCAGGATCGGTCTCCCCCTCTCAGGATCGATCTCCCCCTCTCAGGATCGATCTCCCCCCCTCTCAGGATCGATCTCCCCCTCTCAGGATCGGTCTCCCCCTCTAAGGATCGGTCTCCCCCTCTCAGGATCGGTCTCCCCCTCTCAGGATCGATCTCCCCCTCTCAGGATCGGGTCCCTCGGTCTCAGGATCGGTCTCCCCCTCTCAGGATCGGTCTCCCCCTCTCAGGATCGATCTTCCCCTCTCAGGATCGATCTCCCCCTCTCAGGATCGGTCTCCCCCTCTAAGGATCGGTCTCCCCCTCTCAGGATCGATCTCCCTCTCTCAGCATCGGGTCCCTCGGTCTCAGGATCGGTCTCCCTCTCTCAGGATCGGTCTCCCTCTCTCAGGATCGATCTCCCTCTCTCAGGATCGGTCTCCCCCTCTAAGGATCGGTCTCCCCCTCTCAGGATCGGTCTCCCCCTCTCAGGATCGATCTCCCTCTCTCAGGATCGGGTCCCTCGGTCTCAGGATCGGTCTCCCTCTCTCAGGATCGGACTCCCTCTCTCAGGATCGGTCTCCCTCTCTCAGGATCGAACTCCCTCTCTCAGGATCGGTCTCCCCCTCTCAAGATCGGTCTCCCCCTCTCAGGATCGGTCTCCCCCTCTCAGGATCGGTCTCCCCTTCTCAGGATCGATCTCCCCCTCTCAGGATCGGTCTCCCCTTCTCAGGATCGGTCTCCCCTTCTCAGGATCGTTCTCCCCCTCTCAGGATCGGTCTCCCCCTCTCAGGATCGGTCTCCCCTTCTCAGGATCGGTCTCCCCCTTTCAGGATCGGTCCCTCCCTCTCAGGATCGATCTCCCCCTCTCAGGATCGGTCTCCCCCTCTCAGGATCGGTCTCCCACTCTCAGGATCGATCCCTCCCTCTCAGGATCGATCTCCCCCTCTCAGGATCGATCTCCCCCTCTCAGGATCGGTCCCCCCCTCTCACGATCGGTCTCCCCCTCTCAGGATCGGTCCCCCCCTCTCAGGATCGGTCTCCCCCTCTCAGGATCGGTCCCCCCCTCTCAGGATCGGGTCCTCGGTTCTCAGGATCGATGTCCCCCTCTCAGGATCGGTCTCCCCCTCTCGCGATCGGTCCCCCCCTCTCAGGATCGGTCCCCCCCTCTCAGGATCGGGTCCTCGGTTCTCAGGATCGATCTCCCCCTCTCAGGATCGTTCCCCCCCCTCTCAGGATTGGGTCCCTCGGTCTCAGGATCGGTCCCTCCCTCTCAGGATCGGTCTCCCCCTCTCAGGATCGATCGCCCCCTCTCAGGATCGGGTCCCTCGGTCTCAGGATCGGTCCCTCCCTCTCAGGATCGGTCTCACCCTCTCAGGATCGGTCTCCCCCTCTCAGGATCGATCGGCCCCTCTCAGGATCGGGTCCCTCGGTCTCAGGATCGGTCCCTCCCTCTCAGGATCGGTCTCCCCCTCTCAGGATCGGTCTCCCCCTCTCAGGATCGGTCCCTCCCTCTCAGGATCGATCTCCCCCTCTCAGGATCGGTCTCCCCCTCTCAGGATCGATCCCTCCCTCTCAGGATCGATCTCCCCCTCTCAGGATCGATCTCCCCCTCTCAGGATCGGTCCCCCCCTCTCACGATCGGTCTCCCCCTCTCAGGATCGGTCCCCCCCTCTCAGGATCGGTCTCCCCCTCTCAGGATCGGTCCCTCCCTCTCAGGATCGGTCCCTCCCTCTCAGGATCGATCTGCCCCTCTCAGGATCGATCTCCTCCTCTCAGGATCGATCTCCCCCTCTCTGGATCGATCTCACTCTCATGATCGATCTCCCCCTCTCAGGATCGATCTCCCCCTCTCTTGATCAATCTCCCTCTCAGGTGTCGATCTCCCCCTCTCAGGATCGGTCTCCCCCTCTCAGGATCGATATCCCCCTCTCAGGATCGATCTCCCCCTCTCAGGATCGATCTCCCCCCCTCTCAGGATCGATCTCCCCCTCTCAGGATCGGTCTCCCCCTCTCAGGATCGATCTCCCCCTCTCAGGATCGATCTCCCCCCCTCTCAGGATCGATCTCCCCCTCTCAGGATCGGTCTCCCCCTCTAAGGATCGGTCTCCCCCTCTCAGGATCGGTCTCCCCCTCTCAGGATCGATCTCCCCCTCTCAGGATCGGGTCCCTCGGTCTCAGGATCGGTCTCCCCCTCTCAGGATCGGTCTCCCCCTCTCAGGATCGATCTTCCCCTCTCAGGATCGATCTCCCCCTCTCAGGATCGGTCTCCCCCTCTAAGGATCGGTCTCCCCCTCTCAGGATCGATCTCCCTCTCTCAGCATCGGGTCCCTCGGTCTCAGGATCGGTCTCCCTCTCTCAGGATCTGTCTCCCTCTCTCAGGATCGATCTCCCTCTCTCAGGATCGGTCTCCCCCTCTCAAGATCGGTCTCCCCCTCTCAGGATCGGTCTCCCTCTCAGGATCGATCTCCACCTCTCAAGATCGATCTCCCCCTCTCAGGATCGGTCTCCCCCTCTAAGGATCGGTCTCCCCCTCTCAGGATCGGTCTCCCCCTCTCAGGATCGATCTCCCTCTCTCAGGATCGGGTCCCTCGGTCTCAGGATCGGTCTCCCTCTCTCAGGATCGATCCCTCCCTCTCAGGATCGATCTCCCCCTCTCAGGATCGGTCTCCCCTTCTCAGGATCGGTCTCCCCCTTTCAGGATCGGTCCCTCCCTCTCAGGATCGATCTCCCCCTCTCAGGATCGGTCTCCCCCTCTCAGGATCGGTCTCCCACTCTCAGGATCGATCCCTCCCTCTCAGGATCGATCTCCCCCTCTCAGGATCGATCTCCCCCTCTCAGGATCGGTCCCCCCCTCTCACGATCGGTCTCCCCCTCTCAGGATCGGTCCCCCCTCTCAGGATCGGTCTCCCCCTCTCAGGATCGGTCCCCCCCTCTCAGGATCGGGTCCTCGGTTCTCAGGATCGATGTCCCCCTCTCAGGATCGGTCTCCCCCTCTCGCGATCGGTCCCCCCCTCTCAGGATCGGTCCCCCCCTCTCAGGACCGGGTCCTCGGTTCTCAGGATCGATCTCCCCCTCTCAGGATCGTTCCCCCCCCTCTCAGGATTGGGTCCCTCGGTCTCAGGATCGGTCCCTCCCTCTCAGGATCGGTCTCCCCCTCTCAGGATCGATCGCCCCCTCTCAGGATCGGGTCCCTCGGTCTCAGGATCGGTCCCTCCCTCTCAGGATCGGTCTCACCCTCTCAGGATCGGTCTCCCCCTCTCAGGATCGATCGGCCCCTCTCAGGATCGGGTCCCTCGGTCTCAGGATCGGTCCCTCCCTCTCAGGATCGGTCTCCCCCTCTCAGGATCGGTCTCCCCCTCTCAGGATCGGTCCCTCCCTCTCAGGATCGATCTCCCCCTCTCAGGATCGGTCTCCCCCTCTCAGGATCGATCCCTCCCTCTCAGGATCGATCTCCCCCTCTCAGGATCGATCTCCCCCTCTCAGGATCGGTCCCCCCCTCTCACGATCGGTCTCCCCCTCTCAGGATCGGTCCCCCCCTCTCAGGATCGGTCTCCCCCTCTCAGGATCGGTCCCTCCCTCTCAGGATCGGTCCCTCCCTCTCAGGATCGATCTGCCCCTCTCAGGATCGATCTCCTCCTCTCAGGATCGATCTCCCCCTCTCTGGATCGATCTCACTCTCATGATCGATCTCCCCCTCTCAGGATCGATCTCCCCCTCTCTTGATCAATCTCCCTCTCAGGTATCGATCTCCCCCTCTCAGGATCGGTCTCCCCCTCTCAGGATCGATATGCCCCTCTCAGGATCGATCTCCCCCTCTCAGGATCGATCTCCCCCCCTCTCAGGATCGATCTCCCCCTCTCAGGATCGGTCTCCCCCTCTCAGGATCGATCTCCCCCTCTCAGGATCGATCTCCCCCCCTCTCAGGATCGATCTCCCCCTCTCAGGATCGGTCTCCCCCTCTAAGGATCGGTCTCCCCCTCTCAGGATCGGTCTCCCCCTCTCAGGATCGATCTCCCCCTCTCAGGATCGGGTCCCTCGGTCTCAGGATCGGTCTCCCCCTCTCAGGATCGGTCTCCCCCTCTCAGGATCGATCTTCCCCTCTCAGGATCGATCTCCCCCTCTCAGGATCGGTCTCCCCCTCTAAGGATCGGTCTCCCCCTCTCAGGATCGATCTCCCTCTCTCAGCATCGGGTCCCTCGGTCTCAGGATCGGTCTCCCTCTCTCAGGATCGGTCTCCCTCTCTCAGGATCGATCTCCCTCTCTCAGGATCGGTCTCCCCCTCTCAAGATCGGTCTCCCCCTCTCAGGATCGGTCTCCCTCTCAGGATCGATCTCCACCTCTCAAGATCGATCTCCCCCTCTCAGGATCGGTCTCCCCCTCTAAGGATCGGTCTCCCCCTCTCAGGATCGGTCTCCCCCTCTCAGGATCGATCTCCCTCTCTCAGGATCGGGTCCCTCGGTCTCAGGATCGGTCTCCCTCTCAGGATCGGTCTCCCCCTCTAAGGATCGGTCTCCCCCTCTAAGGATCGGTCTCCCCCTCTCAGGATCGATCTCCCCCTCTCAGGATCGGTCTCCCTCTCTCAGGATCGGTCTCCCTCTCTCAGGATCGGTCTCCCTCTCTCAGGATCGGTCTCCCCCTCTCAAGATCGGTCTCCCCCTCTCAGGATCGGTCTCCCCCTCTCAGGATCGATCTCCCCCTCTCAGGATCGGTCTCCCCTTCTCAGGATCGGTCTCCCCTTCTCAGGATCGGTCTCCCCTTCTCAAGATCGGTCTCCCCCTCTCAGGATCGGTCTCCCCTTCTCAGGATCGGTCTCCCCTTCTCAGGATCGATCTCCCCCTCTCAGGATCGGTCTCCCCTTCTCAGGATCGGTCTCCCCTTCTCAGGATCGTTCTCCCCCTCTCAGGATCGGTCTCCCCTTCTCAGGATCGATCTCCCCCTCTCAGGATCGGTCTCCCCTTCTCAGGATCGGTCTCCCCTTCTCAGGATCGATCTCCCCCTCTCAGGATCGGTCTCCCCCTCTCAGGATCGGTCTCCCCTTCTCAGGATCGTTCTCCCCCTCTCAGGATCGATCTCCCCCTCTCAGGATTGGGTCCCTCGGTCTCAGGATCGGTCCCTCCCTCTCAGGATCGGTCTCCCCCTCTCAGGATCGATCTCCCCCTCTCAGGGTCGGTCTCCCCCTCTCAGGATCGGTCTCCCCCTCTCAGGATCGATCTCCCCCTCTCAGGATCGGTCTCCCCCTCTCAGGATCGATCTCCCCCTCTCAGGATCGGTCTCCCCCTCTCAAGATCGGTCTCCCCTTCTCAGGATCGATCTCCCCCTCTCAGGATCGGTCTCCCCCTCTCAAGATCGGTCGCCCCTTCTCAGGATCGGTCTCCCCCTCTCAAGATCGGTCTCCCCCTCTCAGGATCGGTCTCCCCCTCTCAAGATCGGTCTCCCCTTCTCAGGATCGGTCTCCCCCTCTCAAGATCGGTCTCCCCCTCTCAGGATCGGTCTCCCCCTCTCAGGATCGGTCTCCCCTTCTCAGGATCGATCTCCCCCTCTCAGGATCGGTCTCCCCCTCTCAGGATCGGTCTCCCCCTCTCAAGATCGGTCTCCCCCTCTCAGGATCGATCTCCCCCTCTCAGGATCGGTCCCTCCCTCTCAGGATCGGTCTCCCCCTCTCAGGATCGGTCTCCCCCTCTCAAGATCGGTCTCCCCCTCTAAGGATCGGTCTCCCCCTCTCAGGATCGGTCTCCCCCTCTCAGGATCGATCTCCCCCTCTCAGGATCGGGTCCCTCGGTCTCAGGATCGGTCTCCCCCTCTCAGGATCGGTCTCCCCCTCTCAGGATCGATCTCCCCCTCTCAGGATCGATCTCGCCCTCTCAGGATCGGTCTCCCCCTCTAAGGATCGGTCTCCCCCTCTCAGGATCGATCTCCCTCTCTCAGGATCGGGTCCCTCGGTCTCAGGATCGGTCTCCCTCTCTCAGGATCGGTCTCCCCCTCTCAGGATCGGTCTCCCTCTCTCACGATCGATCTCCCTCTCTCAGGATCGGTCTCCCCCTCTCAAGATCGGTCTCCCCCTCTCAGGATCGGTCTCCCCCTCTCAGGATCGATCTCCCCCTCTCAGGATCGGTCTCCCCTTCTCAGGATCGACCTCCCCCTCTCAGGATCGGTCTCCCCTTCTCAGGATCGGTCTCCCCCTCTCAGGATCGGTCTCCCCCTTTCAGGATCGATCTCCCCCTCTTAGGATCGGTCCCCCCCCTCTCAGGATTGGGTCCCTCGGTCTCAGGATCGGTCCCTCCCTCTCAGGATCGGTCTCCCCCTCTCAGGATCGATCTCCCCCTCTCAGGATCGGTCTCCCCTTCTCAGGATCGATCTCCCCCTCTCAGGATCGGTCTCCCCCTCTCAGGATCGATCTCCCCCTCTCAGGATCGGTCCCCCCCTCTCAGGATCGGGTCCCTCGGTCTCAGGATCGGTCTCCCTCTCTCAGGATCGGTCTCCCTCTCTCAGGATCGATCTCCCTCTCTCAGGATCGGTCTCCCCCTCTCAAGATCGGTCTCCCCTTCTCAGGATCGGTCTCCCCCTCTCAAGATCGGTCTCCCCCTCTCAGGATCGGTCTCCCCTTCTCAGGATCGGTCTCCCCTTCTCAGGATCGATCTCCCCCTCTCAGGATCGGTCTCCCCCTCTCAAGATCGGTCTCCCCTTCTCAGGATCGGTCTCCCCCTCTCAAGATCGGTCTCCCCCTCTCAGGATCGATCTCCCCCTCTCAGGATCGGTCTCCCCTTCTCAGGATCGGTCTCCCCCTCTCAAGATCGGTCTCCCCCTCTCAGGATCGGTCTCCCCCTCTCAGGATCGGTCTCCCCTTCTCAGGATCGATCTCCCCCTCTCAGGATCGGTCTCCCCCTCTCAGGATCGGTCTCCCCCTCTCAAGATCGGTCTCCCCCTCTCAGGATCGGTCTCCCCCTCTCAGGATCGGTCTCCCCCTCTCAGGATCGGTCTCCCCCTCTCAAGATCGGTCTCCCCCTCTCAGGATCGGTCCCTCCCTCTCAGGATCGGTCTCCCCCTCTCAGGATCGATCTCCCCCTCTCAGGATCGGTCCCTCCCTCTCAGGATCGATCTCCCCCTCTCAGGATCGGTCTCCCCCTCTCAAGATCGGTCTCCCCTTCTCAGGATCGGTCTCCCCCTCTCAAGATCGGTCTCCCCCTCTCAGAATCGGTCTCCCCCTCTCAGGATCGGTCTCCCCCTCTCAGGATCGATCGCCCCCTCTCAGGATCGGGTCCCTCGGTCTCAGGATCGGTCCCTCCCTCTCAGTATCGGTCTCCCACTCTCAGGATCGATCGCCCCCTCTCAGGATCGGTCCCTCCCTCTCAGGATCGATCCCTCCCTCTCAGGATCGACCTCCCCCTCTCAGGATCGGTCTCCCCCTCTCAGGATCGATGCCTCCCTCTCAGGATCGATCTCCCCCACTCAGATCGATCTCCCCCTCTCAGGATCGGTCTCCCGCTCTCACGATCGGTCTCCCCCTCTCAGGATCGGTCCCCCCCTCTCAGGATTGGGTCCCTCGGTCTCAGGATCGGTCTCCCCCTCTCAGGATCGGTCTCCCCCTCTCAGGATCGATCGCCCCCTCACAGGATCGTGTCCCTCGGTCTCAGGATCGGTCTCCCCCTCTCAGGATCGGTCTCCCCCTCTCAGGATCGGTCTCCCCCTCTCAGGATCGATCTCCCCCTCTGAGGATCGATCCCCCCCTCTCAGGATCGGGTCCCTCGGTCTCAGGATCGGTCCCCCCCTCTCAGGATCGGTCCCCCCCTCTCAGGATCGGGTCCTCGGTCTCAGGATCGATCTCCCCCTCTCAGGATCGATCTCCCCCTCTCAGGATCGATCTCCCCCTCTCAGGATCGGTCTCCCCCTCTCAGGATCGGGTCCCTCGGTCTCAGGATCGGTCCCACCGTCTCAGGATCGATGTCCCCCTCGAAGGATCGGTCCCCCGCTCTCAGGATCGATCCCTCCCTCTCAGGATCGGTCTCCCCCTCTCAGGATCGGTCTCCCCCTCTCAGGATCGGGTCCCTCGGTCTCAGGATCGGGTCCCTCGGTCTCAGGATCGGTCCCTCCGTCTCAGGATCGGTCTCCCCCTCTCAGATTAGATCTCCCCCTCTGAGGATCGATCCCCCCCTCTCAGGATCGGGTCCCTCGGTCTCAGGATCGGTCCCCCCCTCTCAGGATCGGTCCCCCCCTCTCAGGATCGGGTCCTCGGTCTCAGGATCGATCTCCCCCTCTCAGGATCGATCTACCCCTCTCAGGATCGGTCCCCCCCTCTCAGGATCGATCTCCCCCTCTCAGGATCGATCCCTCCCTCTCAGGATCGATCTCCCCCTCTCAGGATCGGTCTCCCCCTCTCAGGATCGGTCCCTCCCTCTCAGGATCGGTCCCTCCCTCTCAGGATCGGTCTC
Source organism: Pristiophorus japonicus (assembly GCF_044704955.1). Classification (NCBI taxonomy): domain Eukaryota; kingdom Metazoa; phylum Chordata; class Chondrichthyes; family Pristiophoridae; genus Pristiophorus; species Pristiophorus japonicus. The sequence continues at coordinate 252,280,277 of NC_091983.1, read as the reverse complement.
CCCCTCTCAGGATCGGGTCCCTCGGTCTCAGGATCGGTCCCTCCGTCTCAGGATCGGTCTCCCCCTCTCAGGATTGGTCTCCCCGTCTCAGGATCGGTCTCCCCCTCTCAGGATCGGGACCCTCGGTCTCAGGATCGGGTCCCTCGGTCTCAGGATCGGTGCCTCCGTCTCAGGATCGGTCTCCCCCTCTCAGGATCGATCTCCCCCTCTCAGGATCGATCCCCCCCTCTCAGGATCGGGTCCCGCGGTCTCAGGATCGGTCCCCCCCTCTCAGGATCGGTCTCCCCCTCTCAGGATCGGTCCCCCCCTCTCAGGATCGGGTCCTCGGTCTCAGGATCGATCTCCCCCTCTCAGGATCGATCTCCCCCTCTCAGGATCGGTCCACCCCTCTCAGGATCGATCTCCCCCTCTCAGGATCGGTCTCCCCCTCTCAGGATCGGTCCCTCGCTCTCAGGATCGGTCTTCCCCTCTCAGGATCGGGTCCCTCGGTCTCAGGATCGATCTCCCCCTCTCAGGATCGCGTCCCTCCCTCTCAGGATCGGTCCCTCCCTCTCAGGATCGGTCCCTCCCTCTCAGGATCGGTCTCCCCTTCTCAGGATCGGTCTCCCCTTCTCAGGATCGTTCTCCCCCTCTCAGGATCGATCTCCCCCTCTCAGGATCGGTCTCCCCTTCTCAGGATCGGTCTCCCCTTCTCAGGATCGATCTCCCCCTCTCAGGATCGGTCTCCCCCTCTCAAGATCGATCTCCCTCTCTCAGGATCGGTCTCCCCCTCTCAAGATCGATCTCCCCCTCTCAGGATCGGTCTCCCCCTCTCAGGATCGATCTCCCCCTCTCAGGATCGTTCTCCCCCTCTCAGGATCGATCTCCCCCTCTCAGGATCGGTCTCCCCTTCTCAGGATCGTTCTCCCCCTCTCAGGATCGATCTCCCCCTCTCAGGATCGGTCTCCCCCTCTCAGGATCGATCTCCCCCTCTCAGGATCGATCTCCCCTCTCAGGATCGATCTCCCTCTCTCAGGATCGGGTCCCTCGGTCTCAGGATCGGTCTCCCTTTCAGGATCGGTCTCCCCCTCTAAGGATCGGTCTCCCCCTCTCAGGATCGGTCTCCCCCTCTCAGGATCGATCTCCCTCTCTCAGGATCGGGTCCCTCGGTCTCAGGATCGGTCTCCCTCTCTCAGGATCGGACTCCCTCTCTCAGGATCGGTCTCCCTCTCTCAGGATCGAACTCCCTCTCTCAGGATCGGTCTCCCCCTCTCAAGATCGGTCTCCCCCTCTCAGGATCGGTCTCCCCCTCTCAGGATCGGTCTCCCCTTCTCAGGATCGATCTCCCCCTCTCAGGATCGGTCTCCCCTTCTCAGGATCGGTCTCCCCTTCTCAGGATCGTTCTCCCCCTCTCAGGATCGGTCTCCCCCTCTCAGGATCGGTCTCCCCTTCTCAGGATCGGTCTCCCCCTTTCAGGATCGGTCCCTCCCTCTCAGAATCGATCTCCCCCTCTCAGGATCGGTCTCCCCCTCTCAGGATCGGTCTCCCACTCTCAGGATCGATCCCTCCCTCTCAGGATCGATCTCCCCCTCTCAGGATCGATCTCCCCCTCTCAGGATCGGTCCCCCCCTCTCACGATCGGTCTCCCCCTCTCAGGATCGGTCCCCCCCTCTCAGGATCGGTCTCCCCCTCTCAGGATCGGTCCCCCCCTCTCAGGATCGGGTCCTCGGTTCTCAGGATCGATGTCCCCCTCTCAGGATCGGTCTCCCCCTCTCGCGATCGGTCCCCCCCTCTCAGGATCGGTCCCCCCCCTCTCAGGATCGGGTCCTCGGTTCTCAGGATCGATCTCCCCCTCTCAGGATCGTTCCCCCCCCTCTCAGGATTGGGTCCCTCGGTCTCAGGATCGGTCCCTCCCTCTCAGGATCGGTCTCCCCCTCTCAGGATCGATCGCCCCCTCTCAGGATCGGGTCCCTCGGTCTCAGGATCGGTCCCTCCCTCTCAGGATCGGTCTCACCCTCTCAGGATCGGTCTCCCCCTCTCAGGATCGATCGGCCCCTCTCAGGATCGGGTCCCTCGGTCTCAGGATCGGTCCCTCCCTCTCAGGATCGGTCTCCCCCTCTCAGGATCGGTCTCCCCCTCTCAGGATCGGTCCCTCCCTCTCAGGATCGATCTCCCCCTCTCAGGATCGGTCTCCCCCTCTCAGGATCGATCCCTCCCTCTCAGGATCGATCTCCCCCTCTCAGGATCGATCTCCCCCTCTCAGGATCGGTCCCCCCCTCTCACGATCGGTCTCCCCCTCTCAGGATCGGTCCCCGCCTCTCAGGATCGGTCTCCCCCTCTCAGGATCGGTCCCTCCCTCTCAGGATCGGTCCCTCCCTCTCAGGATCGATCTGCCCCTCTCAGGATCGATCTCCCCCTCTCAGGATCGATCTCCCCCTCTCTGGATCGATCTCACTCTCATGATCGATCTCCCCCTCTCAGGATCGATCTCCCCCTCTCTTGATCAATCTCCCTCTCAGGTATCGATCTCCCCCTCTCAGGATCGGTCTCCCCCTCTCAGGATCGATATCCCCCTCTCAGGATCGATCTCCCCCTCTCAGGATCGATCTCCCCCCCTCTCAGGATCGATCTCCCCCTCTCAGGATCGGTCTCCCCCTCTCAGGATCGATCTCCCCCTCTCAGGATCGATCTCCCCCCCTCTCAGGATCGATCTCCCCCTCTCAGGATCGGTCTCCCCCTCTAAGGATCGGTCTCCCCCTCTCAGGATCGGTCTCCCCCTCTCAGGATCGATCTCCCCCTCTCAGGATCGGGTCCCTCGGTCTCAGGATCGGTCTCCCCCTCTCAGGATCGGTCTCCCCCTCTCAGGATCGATCTTCCCCTCTCAGGATCGATCTCCCCCTCTCAGGATCGGTCTCCCCCTCTAAGGATCGGTCTCCCCCTCTCAGGATCGATCTCCCTCTCTCAGCATCGGGTCCCTCGGTCTCAGGATCGGTCTCCCTCTCTCAGGATCGGTCTCCCTCTCTCAGGATCGATCTCCGTCTCTCAGGATCGGTCTCCCCCTCTCAAGATCGGTCTCCCCCTCTCAGGATCGGTCTCCCTCTCAGGATCGATCTCCACCTCTCAAGATCGATCTCCCCCTCTCAGGATCGGTCTCCCCCTCTAAGGATCGGTCTCCCCCTCTCAGGATCGGTCTCCCCCTCTCAGGATCGATCTCCCTCTCTCAGGATCGGGTCCCTCGGTCTCAGGATCGGTCTCCCTCTCAGGATCGGTCTCCCCCTCTAAGGATCGGTCTCCCCCTCTAAGGATCGGTCTCCCCCTCTCAGGATCGATCTCCCCCTCTCAGGATCGGTCTCCCTCTCTCAGGATCGGTCTCCCTCTCTCAGGATCGGTCTCCCTCTCTCAGGATCGATCTCCCTCTCTCAGGATCGGTCTCCCCCTCTCAAGATCGGTCTCCCCCTCTCAGGATCGGTCTCCCCCTCTCAGGATCGATCTCCCCCTCTCAGGATCGGTCTCCCCTTCTCAGGATCGGTCTCCCCTTCTCAGGATCGGTCTCCCCTTCTCAAGATCGGTCTCCCCCTCTCAGGATCGGTCTCCCCTTCTCAGGATCGGTCTCCCCTTCTCAGGATCGATCTCCCCCTCTCAGGATCGGTCTCCCCTTCTCAGGATCGGTCTCCCCTTCTCAGGATCGTTCTCCCCCTCTCAGGATCGGTCTCCCCTTCTCAGGATCGATCTCCCCCTCTCAGGATCGGTCTCCCCTTCTCAGGATCGGTCTCCCCTTCTCAGGATCGATCTCCCCCTCTCAGGATCGGTCTCCCCTTCTCAGGATCGGTCTCCCCTTCTCAGGATCGATCTCCCCCTCTCAGGATCGGTCTCCCCCTCTCAGGATCGGTCTCCCCTTCTCAGGATCGTTCTCCCCCTCTCAGGATCGATCTCCCCCTCTCAGGATTGGGTCCCTCGGTCTCAGGATCGGTCCCTCCCTCTCAGGATCGGTCTCCCCCTCTCAGGATCGATCTCCCCCTCTCAGGATCGGTCTCCCCCTCTCAGGATCGGTCTCCCCCTCTCAGGATCGATCTCCCCCTCTCAGGATCGGTCTCCCCCTCTCAGGATCGATCTCCCCCTCTCAGGATCGGTCTCCCCCTCTCAAGATCGGTCTCCCCTTCTCAGGATCGATCTCCCCCTCTCAGGATCGGTCTCCCCCTCTCAAGATCGGTCGCCCCTTCTCAGGATCGGTCTCCCCCTCTCAAGATCGGTCTCCCCCTCTCAGGATCGGTCTCCCCCTCTCAAGATCGGTCTCCCCTTCTCAGGATCGGTCTCCCCCTCTCAAGATCGGTCTCCCCCTCTCAGGATCGGTCTCCCCCTCTCAGGATCGGTCTCCCCTTCTCAGGATCGATCTCCCCCTCTCAGGATCGGTCTCCCCCTCTCAGGATCGGTCTCCCCCTCTCAAGATCGGTCTCCCCCTCTCAGGATCGATCTCCCCCTCTCAGGATCGGTCCCTCCCTCTCAGGATCGGTCTCCCCCTCTCAGGATCGGTCTCCCCCTCTCAAGATCGGTCTCCCCCTCTAAGGATCGGTCTCCCCCTCTCAGGATCGGTCTCCCCCTCTCAGGATCGATCTCCCCCTCTCAGGATCGGGTCCCTCGGTCTCAGGATCGGTCTCCCCCTCTCAGGATCGGTCTCCCCCTCTCAGGATCGATCTCCCCCTCTCAGGATCGATCTCGCCCTCTCAGGATCGGTCTCCCCCTCTAAGGATCGGTCTCCCCCTCTCAGGATCGATCTCCCTCTCTCAGGATCGGGTCCCTCGGTCTCAGGATCGGTCTCCCTCTCTCAGGATCGGTCTCCACCTCTCAGGATCGGTCTCCCTCTCTCACGATCGATCTCCCTCTCTCAGGATCGGTCTCCCCCTCTCAAGATCGGTCTCCCCCTCTCAGGATCGGTCTCCCCCTCTCAGGATCGATCTCCCCCTCTCAGGATCGGTCTCCCCTTCTCAGGATCGACCTCCCCCTCTCAGGATCGGTCTCCCCTTCTCAGGATCGGTCTCCCCCTCTCAGGATCGGTCTCCCCCTTTCAGGATCGATCTCCCCCTCTCAGGATCGGTCCCCCCCCTCTCAGGATTGGGTCCCTCGGTCTCAGGATCGGTCCCTCCCTCTCAGGATCGGTCTCCCCCTCTCAGGATCGATCTCCCCCTCTCAGGATCGGTCTCCCCTTCTCAGGATCGATCTCCCCCTCTCAGGATCGGTCTCCCCCTCTCAGGATCGATCTCCCCCTCTCAGGATCGGTCCCCCCCTCTCAGGATCGGGTCCCTCGGTCTCAGGATCGGTCTCCCTCTCTCAGGATCGGTCTCCCTCTCTCAGGATCGATCTCCCTCTCTCAGGATCGGTCTCCCCCTCTCAAGATCGGTCTCCCCTTCTCAGGATCGGTCTCCCCCTCTCAAGATCGGTCTCCCCCTCTCAGGATCGGTCTCCCCTTCTCAGGATCGGTCTCCCCTTCTCAGGATCGATCTCCCCCTCTCAGGATCGGTCTCCCCCTCTCAAGATCGGTCTCCCCTTCTCAGGATCGGTCTCCCCCTCTCAAGATCGGTCTCCCCCTCTCAGGATCGATCTCCCCCTCTCAAGATCGGTCTCCCCTTCTCAGGATCGGTCTCCCCCTCTCAAGATCGGTCTCCCCCTCTCAGGATCGGTCTCCCCCTCTCAGGATCGGTCTCCCCTTCTCAGGATCGATCTCCCCCTCTCAGGATCGGTCTCCCCCTCTCAGGATCGGTCTCCCCCTCTCAAGATCGGTCTCCCCCTCTCAGGATCGGTCTCCCCCTCTCAGGATCGGTCTCCCCCTCTCAGGATCGGTCTCCCCCTCTCAAGATCGGTCTCCCCCTCTCAGGATCGGTCCCTCCCTCTCAGGATCGGTCTCCCCCTCTCAGGATCGATCTCCCCCTCTCAGGATCGGTCCCTCCCTCTCAGGATCGATCTCCCCCTCTCAGGATCGGTCTCCCCCTCTCAAGATCGGTCTCCCCTTCTCAGGATCGGTCTCCCCCTCTCAAGATCGGTCTCCCCCTCTCAGAATCGGTCTCCCCCTCTCAGGATCGGTCTCCCCCTCTCAGGATCGATCGCCCCCTCTCAGGATCGGGTCCCTCGGTCTCAGGATCGGTCCCTCCCTCTCAGTATCGGTCTCCCACTCTCAGGATCGATCGCCCCCTCTCAGGATCGGTCCCTCCCTCTCAGGATCGATCCCTCCCTCTCAGGATCGACCTCCCCCTCTCAGGATCGGTCTCCCCCTCTCAGGATCGATGCCTCCCTCTCAGGATCGATCTCCCCCACTCAGATCGATCTCCCCCTCTCAGGATCGGTCTCCCGCTCTCACGATCGGTCTCCCCCTCTCAGGATCGGTCCCCCCCTCTCAGGATTGGGTCCCTCGGTCTCAGGATCGGTCTCCCCCTCTCAGGATCGGTCTCCCCCTCTCAGGATCGATCGCCCCCTCACAGGATCGTGTCCCTCGGTCTCAGGATCGATCTCCCCCTCTCAGGATCGGTCTCCCCCTCTCAGGATCGGTCTCCCCCTCTCAGGATCGGTCCCTCCCTCTCAGGATCGGTCTCCCCCTCTCAGGATCGGGTCCCTCGGTCTCAGGATCGGTCCCTCCGTCTCAGGATCGATCTCCCCCTCTCAGGATCGATCTCCCCCTCTCAGGATCGGTCTCCCCCTCTCAGGATCGGTCTCCCCCTCTCAGGATCGGGTCCCTCGGTCTCAGGATCGGTCCCACCGTCTCAGGATCGATCTCCCCCTCGAAGGATCGGTCCCCCGCTCTCAGGATCGATCCCTCCCTCTCAGGATCGGTCTCCCCCTCTCAGGATCGGTCTCCCCCTCTCAGGATCGGGTCCCTCGGTCTCAGGATCGGGTCCCTCGGTCTCAGGATCGGTCCCTCCGTCTCAGGATCGGTCTCCCCCTCTCAGGATCGATCTCCCCCTCTGAGGATCGATCCCCCCCTCTCAGGATCGGGTCCCTCGGTCTCAGGATCGGTCCCCCCCTCTCAGGATCGGTCCCCCCCTCTCAGGATCGGGTCCTCGGTCTCAGGATCGATCTCCCCCTCTCAGGATCGATCTCCCCCTCTCAGGATCGATCTCCCCCTCTCAGGATCGGTCTCCCCCTCTCAGGATCGGGTCCCTCGGTCTCAGGATCGGTCCCACCGTCTCAGGATCGATGTCCCCCTCGAAGGATCGGTCCCCCGCTCTCAGGATCGATCCCTCCCTCTCAGGATCGGTCTCCCCCTCTCAGGATCGGTCTCCCCCTCTCAGGATCGGGTCCCTCGGTCTCAGGATCGGGTCCCTCGGTCTCAGGATCGGTCCCTCCGTCTCAGGATCGGTCTCCCCCTCTCAGATTAGATCTCCCCCTCTGAGGATCGATCCCCCCCTCTCAGGATCGGGTCCCTCGGTCTCAGGATCGGTCCCCCCCTCTCAGGATCGGTCCCCCCCTCTCAGGATCGGGTCCTCGGTCTCAGGATCGATCTCCCCCTCTCAGGATCGATCTACCCCTCTCAGGATCGGTCCCCCCCTCTCAGGATCGATCTCCCCCTCTCAGGATCGATCCCTCCCTCTCAGGATCGATCTCCCCCTCTCAGGATCGGTCTCCCCCTCTCAGGATCGGTCCCTCCCTCTCAGGATCGGTCCCTCCCTCTCAGGATCGGTCTCCCCCTCTCAGGATCGGGTCCCTCGGTCTCAGGATCGGTCCCTCCGTCTCAGGATCGGTCTCCCCCTCTCAGGATCGGTCTCCCCGTCTCAGGATCGGTCTCCCCCTCTCAGGATCGGGACCCTCGGTCTCAGGATCGGGTCCCTCGGTCTCAGGATCGGTGCCTCCGTCTCAGGATCGGTCTCCCCCTCTCAGGATCGATCTCCCCCTCTCAGGATCGATCCCCCCCTCTCAGGATCGGGTCCCTCGGTCTCAGGATCGGTCCCCCCCTCTCAGGATCGGTCTCCCCTCTCAGGATCGGTCCCCCCCTCTCAGGATCGGGTCCTCGGTCTCAGGATCGATCTCCCCCTCTCAGGATCGATCTCCCCCTCTCAGGATCGGTCCACCCCTCTCAGGATCGATCTCCCCCTCTCAGGATCGGTCTCCCCCTCTCAGGATCGGTCCCTCGCTCTCAGGATCGGTCTTCCCCTCTCAGGATCGGGTCCCTCGGTCTCAGGATCGATCTCCCCCTCTCAGGATCGCGTCCCTCGCTCTCAGGATCGCGTCCCTCCCTCTCAGGATCGGTCCCTCCCTCTCAGGATCGGTCCCTTCCCCTCAGGATCGGTCCCTCCCTCTCAGGATCGGTCTCCCCTTCTCAGGATCGGTCTCCCCTTCTCAGGATCGTTCTCCCCCTCTCAGGATCGATCTCCCCCTCTCAGGATCGGTCTCCCCTTCTCAGGATCGGTCTCCCCTTCTCAGGATCGATCTCCCCCTCTCAGGATCGGTCTCCCCCTCTCAAGATCGATCTCCCTCTCTCAGGATCGGTCTCCCCCTCTCAAGATCGATCTCCCCCTCTCAGGATCGGTCTCCCCCTCTCAGGATCGATCTCCCCCTCTCAGGATCGTTCTCCCCCTCTCAGGATCGATCTCCCCCTCTCAGGATCGGTCTCCCCTTCTCAGGATCGTTCTCCCCCTCTCAGGATCGATCTCCCCCTCTCAGGATCGGTCTCCCCCTCTCAGGATCGATCTCCCCCTCTCAGGATCGATCTCCCCTCTCAGGATCGGTCCCCCCCTCTCAGGATTGGGTCCTTCGGTCTCAGGATCGGTCCCTCCCTCTCGGGATCGGACTCCCCCTCTCGCGATCGGTCCCCCCCTCTCAGGATCGGTCCCCCCCTCTCAGGATCGGGTCCTCGGTTCTCAGGATCGATCTCCCCCTCTCAGGATCGGTCCCCCCCTCTCAGGATTGGGTCCCTCGGTCTCAGGATCGGTCCCTCCCTCTCAGGATCGGTCTCCCCCTCTCAGGATCGATCGCCCCCTCTCAGGATCGGTCCCTCGGTCTCAGGATCGGTCCCTCCCTCTCAGGATCGGTCTCACCCTCTCAGGATCGGTCTCCCCCTCTCAAGATCGATCTCCCTCTCTCAGGATCGAACTCCCACTCTCAGGATCGGTCTCCCCCTCTCAGGATCAGTCCCTCCCTCTCAGGATCGGTCTCCCCCTCTCAGGATCGATCCCTCCCTCTCAGGATCGATCCCCCCCTCTCAGGATCGGTCTCCCCCTCTCCGGATCGATCTCCCCCTCTCAGGATCGGTCTCCCCCTCTCACGATCGGTCTCCCCCTCTCAGGATCGGTCCCCCCTCTCAGGATCGGTCTCCCCCTCTCAGGATCGATCTCCCCCTCTCAGGATCGTGTCCCTCGGTCTCAGGATCGGTCTCCCCCTCTCAGGATCGGTCTCCCCCTCTCAGGATCGATCTCCCCCTCTCAGGATCGGGTCCCTCGGTCTCAGGATCGGTCCCTCCCTCTCAGGATCGATCTCCCCCTCTCAGGATCGGTCCCTCCCTCTCAGGATCGATCTCCCCCTCTCAGGATCGATCTCCCCCTCTCAGGATCGGTCCCTCCCTCTCAGGATCGATCTCCCCCTCTCTGGATCGATCTTCCTCTCAGGATCGATCTACCCCTCTCAGGATCGATCTCCCCCTCTCAGGATCGATCTCCCCCTCTCTGGATCGATCTTCCTCTCAGGATCGATCTCCCCCTCTCAGATATCGATCTCCCCCTCTCAGGAAATGTCTCCCTCTCTCAGGATCGGTCTCCCCCTCTCAGGATCGGTCTCCCCCTCTCAGGATCGGGTCCCTCGGTCTCAGGATCGGGCCCTCCGTCTCAGGATCGATCTCCCCCTCCCAGGATCGGTCTCCCCCTCTCAGGATCGGGTCCCTCGGTCTCAGGATCGTTCCCTCCGTCTCAGGATCGATCCCTCCCTCTCAGGATCGGACTCCCCCTCTCAGGATCGATCCCTCCCTCTCAGATATCGATCTCCCCCTCTCAGGAAATGTCTCCCCCTCTCAGGATCGGTCTCCCCCTCTCAGGATCGGTCTCCCCCTCTCAGGATCGGGTCCCTCGGTCTCAGGATCGTTCCCTCCGTCTCAGGATCGATCTCCCCCTCTCAGGATCGGTCTCCCCCTCTCAGGATCGGTCTCCCCCTCTCAGGATCGATCCCTCCCTCTCAGGATCGGTCTCCCCCTCTCAGGATCGGTCTCCCCCTCTCAGGATCGGGTCCCTCGGTCTCAGGATCGGTCTCCCCCTCTCAGGATCGGGTACCTCGGTCTCAGGATCGGTCTCCCCCTCTCAGGATCGATCCCTCCCTCTCAGGATCGATCCCTCCCTCTCAGGATCGGTCTCCCCCTCTCAGGATCGGTCTCCCCCTCTCAGGATCGGTCTCCCCCTCTCAGGATCGGGTCCCTCGGTCTCAGGATCGGGTCCCTCGGTCTCAGGATCGGTCGCTCCGTCTCAGGATCGGTCTCCCCCTCTCAGGATCGATCGCCCCCTTTCAGGATCGATCCCCCCCTCTCAGGACCGGGTCCCTCGGTCTCAGGATCGGTCCCTCCCTCTCAGGATCGGTCTCCCCCTCTCAGGATCGGTCTCCCCCTCTCAGGATCGATCGCCCCCTCTCAGGATCGGGTCCCTCGGTCTCAGGATCGGTCTTCCCCTCTCAGGATCGATCTCCCCCTCTCAGGATCGGTCTCCCCCTCTCAGGATCGGTCTCACGCTCTCAGGATCGGTCTCCCCCTCTCAGGATCGATCGCCTCCTCTCAGGATCGGGTCCCTCGGTCTCAGGATCGGTCCCCCCCTCTCAGGATCGGTCTCCCCCTCTCAGGATCGCCCCCCCCCCTCTCAGGATCGATCGCCCCCTCTCAGGATCGGGTCCCACGATCTCAGGATCGGTCTCACCCTCTCAGGATCGGTCTCCCCCTCTCAGGATCGATCTCCCCCTCTCAGGATCGGGTCCCTCGGTCTCAGGATCGATCTCCCCCTCTCAGGATCGAACTCCCCCTCTCAGGATCGATCTCCCCCTCTCAGGATCGGTCCCTCCCTCTCAGGATCGATCTCCCCCTCTCAGGATCGGTCCCTCCCTCTCAGGATCGATCTCCCCCTCTCAGGATCGATCTCCCCCTCTCAGGATCGATCTCCCCCTCTCAGGATCGGTCCCTCCCTCTCAGGATCGGTCTCCCCTTCTCAGGATCAGTCCCCCCCTCTCAGGATCGGGTCCCTCGGTCTCAGGATCGATCTCCCCCTCTCAGGATCGAACTCCCCCTCTCAGGATCGATCTCCCCCTCTCAGGATCGGGTCCTCGGTTCTCAGGATCGATCTCCCCCTCTCAGGATCGGCCCCCCCCTCTCAGGATTGGGTCCCTCGGTCTCAGGATCGGTCCCTCCCTCTCAGGATCGGTCTCCCCCTCTCAGGATCGGTCTCCCCCTCTCAGGATCGATCGCCCCCTCTCAGGATCGGGTCCCTCGGTCTCAGGATCGGTCCCTCCCTCTCAGGATCGGTCTCCCCCTCTCAGGATCGGTCCCTCCCTCTCAGGATCGGTCTCCCCCTCTCAGGATCGGTCCCTCCCTCTCAGGATCGATCCCTCCCTCTCAGGATCGATCTCCCCCTCTCAGGATCGGTCTCCCCCTCTCCGGATCGATCCCTCCCTCTCAGGATCGATCTCCGCCTCTCAGGATCGGTCTCCCCCTCTCACGATCGGTCTCCCCCTCTCAGGATCGGTCCCCCCCTCTCAGGATCGGGTCCTCGGTCTCAGGATTGATCTCCCCCTCTCAGGATCGATCTCCCCCTCTCAGGATCGGCCCACCCCTCTCAGGATCGATCTCCCCCTCTCAGGATCGGTCTCCCCCTCTCAGGATCGGGTCCCTCGGTCTCAGGATCGATCTCCCCCTCTCAGGATCGCGTCCCTCCCTCTCAGGATCGGCCCCTCCCTCTCAGGATCGATCTCCCCCTCTCAGGATCGCGTCCCTCCCTCTCAGGATCGGTCTCCCCCTCTCAGGATCGGTCTCCCCCTCTCAGGATCGATCTCCCTCTCTCAGGATCGGTCTCCCCCTCTCAAGATCGATCTCCCCTTCTCAGGATCGTTCTCCCCCTCTCAGGATCGATCTCCCCCTCTCAGGATCGGTCTCCCCTTCTCAGGATCGATCTCCCTCTCTCAGGATCGGTCTCCCCCTCTCAAGATCGATCTCCCTCTCTCAGGATCGGTCTCCCCCTCTCAAGATCGGTCTCCCCTTCTCAGGATCGTTCTCCCCCTTCTCAGGATCGATCTCCCCCTCTCAGGATCGGTCCCCCCCTCTCAGGATCGGGTCCTCGGTCTCAGGATCGATCTCCCCCTCTCAGGATCGATCTACCCCTCTCAGGATCGGTCCCCCCCTCTCAGGATCGATCTCCCCCTCTCAGGATCGATCCCTCCCTCTCAGGATCGATCTCCCCCTCTCAGGATCGGTCTCCCCCTCTCAGGATCGGTCCCTCACTCTCAGGATCGGTCCCTCCCTCTCAGGATCGGTCTCCCCCTCTCAGGATCGGGTCCCTCGGTCTCAGGATCGGTCCCTCCGTCTCAGGATCGGTCTCCCCCTCTCAGGATCGGTCTCCCCGTCTCAGGATCGGTCTCCCCCTCTCAGGATCGGGTCCCTCGGTCTCAGGATCGGGTCCCTCGGTCTCAGGATCGGTGCCTCCGTCTCAGGATCGGTCTCCCCCTCTCAGGATCGATCTCCCCCTCTCAGGATCGATCCCCCCTCTCAGGATCGGGTCCCTCGGTCTCAGGATCGGTCCTCCCCTCTCAGGATCGGTCTCCCCCTCTCAGGATCGGTCCCCCCCTCTCAGGATCGGGTCCTCGGTCTCAGGATCGATCTCCCCCTCTCAGGATCGATCTCCCCCTCTCAGGATCGGTCCACCCCTCTCAGGATCGATCTCCCCCTCTCAGGATCGGTCTCCCCCTCTCAGGATCGGTCCCTCGCTCTCAGGATCGGTCTTCCCCTCTCAGGATCGGGTCCCTCGGTCTCAGGATCGATCTCCCCCTCTCAGGATCGCGTCCCTCCCTCTCAGGATCGGTCCCTCCCTCTCAGGATCGGTCCCTCCCTCTCAGGATCGGTCCCTCCCTCTCAGGATCGGTCTCCCCTTCTCAGGATCGGTCTCCCCCTCTCAGGATCGGTCTCCCCTTCTCAGGATCGTTCTCCCCCTCTCAGGATCGATCTCCCCCTCTCAGGATCGGTCTCCCCTTCTCAGGATCGGTCTCCCCTTCTCAGGATCGATCTCCCCCTCTCAGGATCGGTCTCCCCCTCTCAAGATCGATCTCCCTCTCTCAGGATCGGTCTCCCCCTCTCAAGATCGATCTCCCCCTCTCAGGATCGGTCTCCCCCTCTCAGGATCGATCTCCCCCTCTCAGGATCGTTCTCCCCCTCTCAGGATCGATCTCCCCCTCTCAGGATCGGTCTCCCCTTCTCAGGATCGTTCTCCCCCTCTCAGGATCGATCTCCCCCTCTCAGGATCGGTCTCCCCCTCTCAGGATCGATCTCCCCCTCTCAGGATCGATCTCCCCTCTCAGGATCGGTCCCCCCCTCTCAGGATTGGGTCCTTCGGTCTCAGGATCGGTCCCTCCCTCTCGGGAACGGTCTCCCCCTCTCGCGATCGGTCCCCCCCTCTCAGGATCGGTCCCCCCCTCTCAGGATCGGGTCCTCGGTTCTCAGGATCGATCTCCCCCTCTCAGGATCGGTCCCCCCTCTCAGGATTGGGTCCCTCGGTCTCAGGATCGGTCCCTCCCTCTCAGGATCGGTCTCCCCCTCTCAGGATCGATCGCCCCCTCTCAGGATCGGTCCCTCGGTCTCAGGATCGGTCCCTCCCTCTCAGGATCGGTGTCACCCTCTCAGGATCGGTCTCCCCCTCTCAGGATCGATCGCCCCCTCTCAGGATCGGGTCACTCGGTCTCAGGATCGGTCTCCCCCTCTCAGGATCGGTCTCCCCCTCTCAGGATCGAACTCCCACTCTCAGGATCGGTCTCCCCCTCTCAGGATCAGTCCCTCCCTCTCAGGATCGGTCTCCCCCTCTCAGGATCGATCCCTCCCTCTCAGGATCGATCCTCCCCTCTCAGGATCGGTCTCCCCCTCTCCGGATCGATCTCCCCCTCTCAGGATCGATCTCCCCCTCTCAGGATCGGTCTCCCCCTCTCACGATCGGTCTCCCCCTCTCAGGATCGGTCCCCCCTCTCAGGATCGGTCTCCCCCTCTCAGGATCGATCTCCCCCTCTCAGGATCGGGTCCCTCGGTCTCAGGATCGGTCTCCCCTCTCAGGATCGGTCTCCCCCTCTCAGGATCGATCTCCCCCTCTCAGGATCGGGTCCCTCGGTCTCAGGATCGGTCCCTCCCTCTCAGGATCGATCTCCCCCTCTCAGGATCGGTCCCTCCCTCTCAGGATCGATCTCCCCCTCTCAGGATCGATCTCCCCCTCTCAGGATCGATCTCCCCCTCTCAGGATCGGTCCCTCCCTCTCAGGATCGATCTCCCCCTCTCTGGATCGATCTTCCTCTCAGGATCGATCTCCCCCTCTCAGGATCGATCTCCCCCTCTCAGGATCGATCTCCCCCTCTCTGGATCGATCTTCCTCTCAGGATCGATCTCCCCCTCTCAGATATCGATCTCCCCCTCTCAGGAAATGTCTCCCCCTCTCAGGATCGGTCTCCCCCTCTCAGGATCGGTCTCCCCCTCTCAGGATCGGGTCCCTCGGTCTCAGGATCGGTCCCTCCGTCTCAGGATCGATCTCCCCCTCCCAGGATCGGTCTCCCCCTCTCAGGATCGGGTCCCTCGGTCTCAGGATCGTTCCCTCCGTCTCAGGATCGATCCCTCCCTCTCAGGATCGGTCTCCCCCTCTCAGGATCGGTCTCCCCCTCTCAGGATCGGTTTCCCTTTCTCAGGATCGATCCCTCCCTCTCAGGATCGGTCTCCCCCTCTCAGGATCGGTCTCCCCCTCTCAGGATCGGGTCCCTCGGTCTCAGGATCGGTCCCTCCGTCTCAGGATCGATCTCCCCCTCTCAGGATCGGTCTCCCCCTCTCAGGATCGGGTCCCTCGGTCTCAGGATCGTTCCCTCCGTCTCAGGATCGATCCCTCCCTCTCAGGATCGATCCCTCCCTCTCAGGATCGGTCTCCCACTCTAAGGATCGGTCCCCCGCTCTCAGGATCGGTCTCCCCCTCTCAGGATCGGTCTCCCCCTCTCAGGATCGGTCTCCCCCTCTCAGGATCGGGTCCCTCGGTCTCAGGATCGGTCCCTCCGTCTCAGGATCGATCTCCCCCTCTCAGGATCGGTCTCCCCCTCTCAGGATCGTTCCCTCCGTCTCAGGATCGATCCCTCCCTCTCAGGATCGATCCCTCCCTCTCAGGATCGGTCTCCCCCTCTCAGGATCTGTCTCCCCCTCTCAGGATCGGTCTCCCCCTCTCAGGATCGGGTCCCTCGGTCTCAGGATCGGGTCCCTCGGTCTCAGGATCGGTCCCTCCGTCTCAGGATCGGTCTCCCCCTCTCAGGATCGATCGCCCCCTTTCAGGATCGATCGCCTCCTCTCAGGATCGGGTCCCTCGGTCTCAGGATCGGTCCCCCCCTCTCAGGATCGGTCTCCCCCTCTCAGGATCGCCCCCCCCCCTCTCAGGATCGATCGCCCCCTCTCAGGATCGGGTCCCTCGGTCTCAGGATCGGTCTCCCCCTCTCAGGATCGATCTCCCCCTCTCAGGATCGGGTCCCTCGGTCTCAGGATCGATCTCCCCCTCTCAGGATCGAACTCCCCCTCTCAGGATCGATCTCCCCCTCTCAGGATCGGTCCCTCCCTCTCAGGATCGATCTCCCCCTCTCAGGATCGGTCCCTCCCTCTCAGGATCGATCTCCCCCTCTCAGGATCGATCTCCCCCTCTCAGGATCGGTCCCTCCCTCTCAGGATCGATCTCCCCCTCTCAGGATCGGTCTCCCCTTCTCAGGATCAGTCCCCCCCTCTCAGGATCGGGTCCTCGGTTCTCAGGATCGATCTCCCCCTCTCAGGATCGGCCCCCCCCTCTCAGGATTGGGTCCCTCGGTCTCAGGATCGGTCCCTCCCTCTCAGGATCGGTCTCCCCCTCTCAGGATCGGTCTCCCCCTCTCAGGATCGATCGCCCCCTCTCAGGATCGGGTCCCTCGGTCTCAGGATCGGTCCCTCCCTCTCAGGATCGGTCTCCCCCTCTCAGGATCGGTCCCTCCCTCTCAGGATCGGTCTCCCCCTCTCAGGATCGGTCCCTCCCTCTCAGGATCGATCCCTCCCTCTCAGGATCGATCTCCCCCTCTCAGGATCGGTCTCCCCCTCTCCGGATCGATCCCTCCCTCTCAGGATCGATCTCCGCCTCTCAGGATCGGTCTCCCCCTCTCACGATCGGTCTCCCCCTCTCAGGATCGGTCCCCCCCTCTCAGGATCGGGTCCTCGGTCTCAGGATTGATCTCCCCCTCTCAGGATCGATCTCCCCCTCTCAGGATCGGCCCACCCCTCTCAGGATCGATCTCCCCCTCTCAGGATCGGTCACCCCCTCTCAGGATCGAGTCCCTCGGTCTCAGGATCGATCTCCCCCTCTCAGGATCGCGTCCCTCCCTCTCAGGATCGGTCCCTCCCTCTCAGGATCGATCTCCCCCTCTCAGGATCGCGTCCCTCCCTCTCAGGATCGGTCTCCCCCTCTCAGGATCGGTCTCCCCCTCTCAGGATCGGTCTCCCCCTCTCAGGATCGATCTCCCTCTCTCAGGATCGGTCTCCCCCTCTCAAGATCGGTCTCCCCTTCTCAGGATCGTTCTCCCCCTCTCAGGATCGATCTCCCCCTCTCAGGATCGGGTCCCTCGGTCTCAGGATCGGTCTCCCCCTCTCAGGATCGATCTCCCCCTCTCAGGATCGATCTCCCCTCTCAGGATCGGTCCCCCCCTCTCAGGATTGGGTCCTTCGGTCTCAGGATCGGTCCCTCCCTCTCGGGAACGGTCTCCCCCTCTCGCGATCGGTCCCCCCCTCTCAGGATCGGTCCCCCCCTCTCAGGATCGGGTCCTCGGTTCTCAGGATCGATCTCCCCCTCTCAGGATCGGTCCCCCCCTCTCAGGATTGGGTCCCTCGGTCTCAGGATCGGTCCCTCCCTCTCAGGATCGGTCTCCCCCTCTCAGGATCGATCGCCCCCTCTCAGGATCGGTCCCTCGGTCTCAGGATCGGTCCCTCCCTCTCAGGATCGGTGTCACCCTCTCAGGATCGGTCTCCCCCTCTCAGGATCGATCGCCCCCTCTCAGGATCGGGTCACTCGGTCTCAGGATCGGTCTCCCCCTCTCAGGATCGGTCTCCCCCTCTCAGGATCGAACTCCCACTCTCAGGATCGGTCTCCCCCTCTCAGGATCAGTCCCTCCCTCTCAGGATCGGTCTCCCCCTCTCAGGATCGATCCCTCCCTCTCAGGATCGATCCTCCCCTCTCAGAATCGGTCTCCCCCTCTCCGGATCGATCTCCCCCTCTCAGGATCGATCTCCCCCTCTCAGGATCGGTCTCCCCCTCTCAC
The DNA here is from genome assembly GCF_044704955.1 of Pristiophorus japonicus. NCBI lineage: Eukaryota > Metazoa > Chordata > Chondrichthyes > Pristiophoridae > Pristiophorus > Pristiophorus japonicus. The sequence continues at coordinate 252,262,805 of NC_091983.1, read as the reverse complement.
GATCGGTCTCCCCCTCTCAGGATCGGTCCCCCCTCTCAGGATCGGTCTCCCCCTCTCAGGATCGATCTCCCCCTCTCAGGATCGGGTCCCTCGGTCTCAGGATCGGTCTCCCCCTCTCAGGATCGGTCTCCCCCTCTCAGGATCGATCTCCCCCTCTCAGGATCGGGTCCCTCGGTCTCAGGATCGGTCCCTCCCTCTCAGGATCGATCTCCCCCTCTCAGGATCGGTCCCTCCCTCTCAGGATCGATCTCCCCCTCTCAGGATCGATCTCCCCCTCTCAGGATCGATCTCCCCCTCTCAGGATCGATCTCCCCCTCTCAGGATCGATCTTCCTCTCAGGATCGATCTCCCCCTCTCAGGATCGATCTCCCCCTCTCTGGATCGATCTTCCTCTCAGGATCGATCTCCCCCTCTCAGATATCGATCTCCCCCTCTCAGGAAATGTCTCCCCCTCTCAGGATCGGTCTCCCCCTCTCAGGATCGGTCTCCCCCTCTCAGGATCGGGTCCCTCGGTCTCAGGATCGGTCCCTCCGTCTCAGGATCGATCTCCCCCTCCCAGGATCGGTCTCCCCCTCTCAGGATCGGGTCCCTCGGTCTCAGGATCGTTCCCTCCGTCTCAGGATCGATCCCTCCCTCTCAGGATCGGTCTCCCCCTCTCAGGATCGGTCTCCCCCTCTCAGGATCGGTTTCCCTTTCTCAGGATCGATCCCTCCCTCTCAGGATCCGTCTCCCCCTCTCAGGATCGGTCTCCCCCTCTCAGGATCGGGTCCCTCGGTCTCAGGATCGGTCCCTCCGTCTCAGGATCGATCTCCCCCTCTCAGGATCGGTCTCCCCCTCTCAGGATCGGGTCCCTCGGTCTCAGGATCGGTCCCTCCCTCTCAGGATCGGTCTCCCCCTCTCAGGATCGGTCCCTCCCTCTCAGGATCGGTCTCCCCCTCTCAGGATCGGTCCCTCCCTCTCAGGATCGATCCCTCCCTCTCAGGATCGATCTCCCCCTCTCAGGATCGGTCTCCCCCTCTCCGGATCGATCCCTCCCTCTCAGGATCGATCTCCGCCTCTCAGGATCGGTCTCCCCCTCTCACGATCGGTCTCCCCCTCTCAGGATCGGTCCCCCCCTCTCAGGATCGGGTCCTCGGTCTCAGGATTGATCTCCCCCTCTCAGGATCGATCTCCCCCTCTCAGGATCGGCCCACCCCTCTCAGGATCGATCTCCCCCTCTCAGGATCGGTCACCCCCTCTCAGGATCGAGTCCCTCGGTCTCAGGATCGATCTCCCCCTCTCAGGATCGCGTCCCTCCCTCTCAGGATCGGTCCCTCCCTCTCAGGATCGATCTCCCCCTCTCAGGATCGCGTCCCTCCCTCTCAGGATCGGTCTCCCCCTCTCAGGATCGGTCTCCCCCTCTCAGGATCGGTCTCCCCCTCTCAGGATCGATCTCCCTCTCTCAGGATCGGTCTCCCCCTCTCAAGATCGGTCTCCCCTTCTCAGGATCGTTCTCCCCCTCTCAGGATCGATCTCCCCCTCTCAGGATCGGGTCCCTCGGTCTCAGGATCGGTCTCCCCCTCTCAGGATCGATCTCCCCCTCTCAGGATCGATCTCCCCTCTCAGGATCGGTCCCCCCCTCTCAGGATTGGGTCCTTCGGTCTCAGGATCGGTCCCTCCCTCTCGGGAACGGTCTCCCCCTCTCGCGATCGGTCCCCCCCTCTCAGGATCGGTCCCCCCCTCTCAGGATCGGGTCCTCGGTTCTCAGGATCGATCTCCCCCTCTCAGGATCGGTCCCCCCCTCTCAGGATTGGGTCCCTCGGTCTCAGGATCGGTCCCTCCCTCTCAGGATCGGTCTCCCCCTCTCAGGATCGATCGCCCCCTCTCAGGATCGGTCCCTCGGTCTCAGGATCGGTCCCTCCCTCTCAGGATCGGTGTCACCCTCTCAGGATCGGTCTCCCCCTCTCAGGATCGATCGCCCCCTCTCAGGATCGGGTCACTCGGTCTCAGGATCGGTCTCCCCCTCTCAGGATCGGTCTCCCCCTCTCAGGATCGAACTCCCACTCTCAGGATCGGTCTCCCCCTCTCAGGATCAGTCCCTCCCTCTCAGGATCGGTCTCCCCCTCTCAGGATCGATCCCTCCCTCTCAGGATCGATCCTCCCCTCTCAGAATCGGTCTCCCCCTCTCCGGATCGATCTCCCCCTCTCAGGATCGATCTCCCCCTCTCAGGATCGGTCTCCCCCTCTCACGATCGGTCTCCCCCTCTCAGGATCGGTCCCCCCTCTCAGGATCGGTCTCCCCCTCTCAGGATCGATCTCCCCCTCTCAGGATCGGGTCCCTCGGTCTCAGGATCGGTCTCCCCCTCTCAGGATCGGTCTCCCCCTCTCAGGATCGATCTCCCCCTCTCAGGATCGGGTCCCTCGGTCTCAGGATCGGTCCCTCCCTCTCAGGATCGATCTCCCCCTCTCAGGATCGGTCCCTCCCTCTCAGGATCGATCTCCCCCTCTCAGGATCGATCTCCCCCTCTCAGGATCGATCTCCCCCTCTCAGGATCGATCTCCCCCTCTCAGGATCGATCTTCCTCTCAGGATCGATCTCCCCCTCTCAGGATCGATCTCCCCCTCTCAGGATCGATCTCCCCCTCTCTGGATCGATCTTCCTCTCAGGATCGATCTCCCCCTCTCAGATATCGATCTCCCCCTCTCAGGAAATGTCTCCCCCTCTCAGGATCGGTCTCCCCCTCTCAGGATCGGTCTCCCCCTCTCAGGATCGGGTCCCTCGGTCTCAGGATCGGTCCCTCCGTCTCAGGATCGATCTCCCCCTCCCAGGATCGGTCTCCCCCTCTCAGGATCGGGTCCCTCGGTCTCAGGATCGTTCCCTCCGTCTCAGGATCGATCCCTCCCTCTCAGGATCGGTCTCCCCCTCTCAGGATCGGTCTCCCCCTCTCAGGATCGGTTTCCCTTTCTCAGGATCGATCCCTCCCTCTCAGGATCCGTCTCCCCCTCTCAGGATCGGTCTCCCCCTCTCAGGATCGGGTCCCTCGGTCTCAGGATCGGTCCCTCCGTCTCAGGATCGATCTCCCCCTCTCAGGATCGGTCTCCCCCTCTCAGGATCGGGTCCCTCGGTCTCAGGATCGTTCCCTCCGTCTCAGGATCGATCCCTCCCTCTCAGGATCGATCCCTCCCTCTCAGGATCGGTCTCCCCCTCTAAGGATCGGTCCCCCGCTCTCAGGATCGGTCTCCCCCTCTCAGGATCGGTCTCCCCCTCTCAGGATCGGGTCCCTCGGTCTCAGGATCGGTCCCTCCCTCTCAGGATCGGTCTCCCCCTCTCAGGATCGGTCTCCCCCTCTCAGGATCGATCGCCCCCTCTCAGGATCGGGTCCCTCGGTCTCAGGATCGGTCTTCCCCTCTCAGGATCGATCTCCCCCTCTCAGGATCGGTCTCCCCCTCTCAGGATCGGTCTCACGCTCTCAGGATCGGTCTCCCCCTCTCAGGATCGATCGCCTCCTCTCAGGATCGGGTCCCTCGGTCTCAGGATCGGTCCCCCCCTCTCAGGATCGGTCTCCCCCTCTCAGGATCGCCCCCCCTCTCAGGATCGATCGCCCCCTCTCAGGATCGGGTCCCTCGGTCTCAGGATCGGTCTCACCCTCTCAGGATCGGTCTCCCCCTCTCAGGATCGATCTCCCCCTCTCAGGATCGGGTCCCTCGGTCTCAGGATCGATCTCCCCCTCTCAGGATCGAACTCCCCCTCTCAGGATCGATCTCCCCCTCTCAGGATCGGTCCCTCCCTCTCAGGATCGATCTCCCCCTCTCAGGATCGGTCCCTCCCTCTCAGGATCGATCTCCCCCTCTCAGGACCGATCTCCCCCTCTCAGGATCGGTCCCTCCCTCTCAGGATCGATCTCCCCCTCTCAGGATCGGTCTCCCCTTCTCAGGATCAGTCCCCCCCTCTCAGGATCGGGTCCTCGGTTCTCAGGATCGATCTCCCCCTCTCAGGATCGGCCCCCCCCCCTCTCAGGATTGGGTCCCTCGGTCTCAGGATCGGTCCCTCCCTCTCAGGATCGGTCTCCCCCTCTCAGGATCGGTCTCCCCCTCTCAGGATCGATCGCCCCCTCTCAGGATCGGGTCCCTCGGTCTCAGGATCGGTCCCTCCCTCTCAGGATCGGTCTCCCCCTCTCAGGATCGGGCCCTCCCTCTCAGGATCGGTCTCCCCCTCTCAGGATCGGTCCCTCCCTCTCAGGATCGATCCCTCCCTCTCAGGATCGATCTCCCCCTCTCAGGATCGGTCTCCCCCTCTCCGGATCGATCCCTCCCTCTCAGGATCGATCTCCGCCTCTCAGGATCGGTCTCCCCCTCTCACGATCGGTCTCCCCCTCTCAGGATCGGTCCCCCCCTCTCAGGATCGGGTCCTCGGTCTCAGGATTGATCTCCCCCTCTCAGGATCGATCTCCCCCTCTCAGGATCGGCCCACCCCTCTCAGGATCGATCTCCCCCTCTCAGGATCGGTCTCCCCCTCTCAGGATCGAGTCCCTCGGTCTCAGGATCGATCTCCCCCTCTCAGGACCGCGTCCCTCCCTCTCAGGATCGGTCCCTCCCTCTCAGGATCGATCTCCCCCTCTCAGGATCGCGTCCCTCCCTCTCAGGATCGGTCTCCCCCTCTCAGGATCGGTCTCCCCCTCTCAGGATCGGTCTCCCCCTCTCAGGATCGATCTCCCTCTCTCAGGATCGTTCTCCCCCTCTCAGGATCGATCTCCCCCTCTCAGGATCGGTCTCCCCTTCTCAGGATCGATCTCCCTCTCTCAGGATCGGTCTCCCCCTCTCAAGATCGATCTCCCTCTCTCAGGATCGGTCTCCCCCTCTCAAGATCGGTCTCCCCTTCTCAGGATCGTTCTCCCCCTCTCAGGATCGATCTCCCCCTCTCAGGATCGGTCTCCCCTTCTCAGGATCGATCTCCCTCTCTCAGGATCGGTCTCCCCCTCTCAAGATCGATCTCCCTCTCTCAGGATCGGTCTCCCCCTCTCAAGATCGGTCTCCCCTTCTCAGGATCGTTCTCCCCCTCTCAAGATCGGTCTCCCCTTCTCAGGATCGTTCTCCCCCTCTCAGGATCGATCTCCCCCTCTCAGGATCGGTCTCCCCCTCTCAGGATCGATCTCCCCTCTCAGGATCGGTCCCCCCCCTCTCAGGATTGGGTCCTTCGGTCTCAGGATCGGTCCCTCCCTCTCGGGATCGGTCTCCCCCTCTCGCGATCGGTCCCCCCCCTCTCAGGATCGGTCCCACCCTCTCAGGATCGGGTCCTCGGTTCTCAGGATCGATCTCCCCCTCTCAGGATCGGTCCCCCCCTCTCAGGATTGGGTCCCTCGGTCTCAGGATCGGTCCCTCCCTCTCAGGATCGGTCTCCCCGTCTCAGGATCGATCGCCCCCTCTCAGGATCGGGTCCCTCGGTCTCAGGATCGGTCCCTCCCTCTCAGGATCGGTCTCACCCTCTCAGGATCGGTCTCCCCCTCTCAGGATCGGTCCCTCCCTCTCAGGATCGATCTCCCCCTCTCAGGATCGATCTCCCCCTCTCAGGATCGATCCCTCCCTCTCAGGATCGATCTCCCCCTCTCAGGATCGGTCTCCCCTTCTCAGGATCAGTCCCCCCCTCTCAGGATCGGGTCCTCGGTTCTCAGGATCGATCTCCCCCTCTCAGGATCGACCCCCCCTCTCAGGATTGGGTCCCTCGGTCTCAGGATCGGTCCCTCCCTCTCAGGATCGGTCTCCCCCTCTCAGGATCGGTCTCCCCCTCTCAGGATCGATCGCCCCCTCTCAGGATCGGGTCCCTCGGTCTCAGGATCGGTCCCTCCCTCTCAGGATCGGTCCCTCCCTCTCAGGATCGGTCCCTCCCTCTCAGGATCGATCCCTCCCTCTCAGGATCGATCTCCCCCTCTCAGGATCGGTCTCCCCCTCTCAGGATCGATCCCTCCCTCTCAGGATCGATCTCCCCCTCTCACGATCGGTCTCCCCCTCTCAGGATCGGTCCCCCCCTCTCAGGATCGGATCCTCGGTCTCAGGATTGATCTCCCCCTCTCAGGATCGATCTCCCCCTCTCAGGATCGGTCCACCCCTCTCAGGATCGATCTTCCCCTCTCAGGATCGGTCTCCCCCTCTCAGGATCGGGTCCCTCGGTCTCAGGATCGATCTCCCCCTCTCAGGATCGCGTCCCTCCCTCTCAGGATCGGTCCCTCCCTCTCAGGATCGATCTCCCCCTCTCAGGATCGCGTCCCTCCCTCTCAGGATCGGTCCCTCCCTCTCAGGATCGATCTCCCCCTCTCAGGATCGGTCCCTCCCTCTCAGGATCGGTCTCCCCCTCTCAGGATCGGTCTCCCCCTCTCAGGATCGATCTCCCTCTCTCAGGATCGGTCTCCCCCTCTCAAGATCGGTCTCCCCTTCTCAGGATCGTTCTCCCCCTCTCAGGATCGATCTCCCTCTCTCAGGATCGGTCTCCCCCTCTCAGGATCGGTCTCCCCCTCTCACGATCGGTCTCCCCCTCTCAGGATCGGGTCCCTCGGTCTCAGGATCGGTCCCTCCGTCTCAGGATCGATCTCCCCCTCCCAGGATCGGTCTCCCCCTCTCAGGATCGGGTCCCTCGGTCTCAGGATCGTTCCCTCCGTCTCAGGATCGATCCCTCCCTCTCAGGATCGGTCTCCCCCTCTCAGGATCGGTCTCCCCCTCTCAGGATCGGTCTCCCCCTCTCAGGATCGATCGCCCCCTCTCAGGATCGGGTCCCTCGGTCTCAGGATCGGTCCCTCCCTCTCAGGATCGGTCCCTCCCTCTCAGGATCGATCCCTCCCTCTCAGGATCGATCTCCCCCTCTCAGGATCGGTCTCCCCCTCTCAGGATCGATCCCTCCCTCTCAGGATCGATCTCCCCCTCTCACGATCGGTCTCCCCCTCTCAGGATCGGTCCCCCCCTCTCAGGATCGGATCCTCGGTCTCAGGATTGATCTCCCCCTCTCAGGATCGATCTCCCCCTCTCAGGATCGGTCCACCCCTCTCAGGATCGATCTTCCCCTCTCAGGATCGGTCTCCCCCTCTCAGGATCGGGTCCCTCGGTCTCAGGATCGATCTCCCCCTCTCAGGATCGCGTCCCTCCCTCTCAGGATCGGTCCCTCCCTCTCAGGATCGATCTCCCCCTCTCAGGATCGCGTCCCTCCCTCTCAGGATCGGTCCCTCCCTCTCAGGATCGATCTCCCCCTCTCAGGATCGGTCCCTCCCTCTCAGGATCGGTCTCCCCCTCTCAGGATCGGTCTCCCCCTCTCAGGATCGGTCTCCCCCTCTCAGGATCGATCTCCCTCTCTCAGGATCGGTCTCCCCCTCTCAAGATCGGTCTCCCCTTCTCAGGATCGTTCTCCCCCTCTCAGGATCGATCTCCCCTTCTCAGGATCGATCTCCCTCTCTCAGGATCGGTCTCCCCCTCTCAGGATCGGTCCCTCCCTCTCAGGATCGGGTCCCTCGGTCTCAGGATCGGTCTCCCCCTCTCAGGATCGGTCTTCCTCTCAGGATCGATCTCCCCCTCTCAGGATCGATCTCCCCCTCTCAGGATCGATCTCCCCCTCTCTGGATCGATCGTCCTCTCAGGATCGATCTCCCCCTCTCAGATATCGATCTCCCCCTCTCAGGAAATGTCTCCCCCTCTCAGGATCGGTCTCCCCCTCTCACGATCGGTCTCCCCCTCTCAGGATCGGGTCCCTCGGTCTCAGGATCGGTCCCTCCGTCTCAGGATCGATCTCCCCCTCCCAGGATCGGTCTCCCCCTCTCAGGATCGGGTCCCTCGGTCTCAGGATCGTTCCCTCCGTCTCAGGATCGATCCCTCCCTCTCAGGATCGGTCTCCCCCTCTCAGGATCGGTCTCCCCCTCTCAGGATCGGTTTCCCTTTCTCAGGATCGATCCCTCCCTCTCAGGATCGGTCTCCCCCTCTCAGGATCGGTCTCCCCCTCTCAGGATCGGGTCCCTCGGTCTCAGGATCGGTCCCTCCGTCTCAGGATCGATCTCCCCCTCTCAGGATCGGTCTCCCCCTCTCAGGATCGGGTCCCTCGGTCTCAGGATCGTTCCATCCGTCTCAGGATCGATCCCTCCCTCTCAGGATCGATCCCTCCCTCTCAGGATCGGTCTCCCCCTCTAAGGATCGGTCCCCCGCTCTCAGGATCGGTCTCCCCCTCTCAGGATCGGTCTCCCCCTCTCAGGATCGGTCTCCCCCTCTCAGGATCGGGTCCCTCGGTCTCAGGATCGGTCCCTCCGTCTCAGGATCGATCTCCCCCTCTCAGGATCGGTCTCCCCCTCTCAGGATCGGGTACCTCGGTCTCAGGATCGTTCCCTCCGTCTCAGGATCGATCCCTCCCTCTCAGGATCGATCCCTCCCTCTCAGGATCGGTCTCCCCATCTCAGGATCTGTCTCCCCCTCTCAGGATCGGTCTCCCCCTCTCAGGATCGGGTCCCTCGGTCTCAGGATCGGGTCCCTCGGTCTCAGGATCGGTCTCCCCCTCTCAGGATCGATCGCCCCCTTTCAGGATCGATCCCCACCTCTCAGGATCGGGTCCCTCGGTCTCAGGATCGGTCCCTCCCTCTCAGGATCGGTCTCCCCCTCTCAGGATCGGTCTCCCCCTCTCAGGATCGATCGCCCCCTCTCAGGATCGGGTCCCTCGGTCTCAGGATCGGTCTTCCCCTCTCAGGATCGATCTCCCCCTCTCAGGATCGGTCTCCCCCTCTCAGGATCGGTCTCACGCTCTCAGGATCGGTCTCCCCCTCTCAGGATCGATCGCCTCCTCTCAGGATCGGGTCCCTCGGTCTCAGGATCGGTCCCCCCCTCTCAGGATCGGTCTCCCCCTCTCAGGATCGCCCCCCCCCTCTCAGGATCGATCGCCCCCTCTCAGGATCGGGTCCCTCGGTCTCAGGATCGGTCTCACCCTCTCAGGATCGGTCTCCCCCTCTCAGGATCGATCTCCCCCTCTCAGGATCGGGTCCCTCGGTCTCAGGATCGATCTCCCCCTCTCAGGATCGAACTCCCCCTCTCAGGATCGATCTCCCCCTCTCAGGATCGGTCCCTCCCTCTCAGGATCGATCTCCCCCTCTCAGGATCGGTCCCTCCCTCTCAGGATCGATCTCCCCCTCTCAGGATCGATCTCCCCCTCTCAGGATCGGTCCCTCCCTCTCAGGATCGATCTCCCCCTCTCAGGATCGGTCTCCCCTTCTCAGGATCAGTCCCCCCCTCTCAGGATCGGGTCCTCGGTTCTCAGGATCGATCTCCCCCTCTCAGGATCGGCCCCCCCCCTCTCAGGATTGGGTCCCTCGGTCTCAGGATCGGTCCCTCCCTCTCAGGATCGGTCTCCCCCTCTCAGGATCGGTCTCCCCCTCTCAGGATCGATCGCCCCCTCTCAGGATCGGGTCCCTCGGTCTCAGGATCGGTCCCTCCCTCTCAGGATCGGTCTCCCCCTCTCAGGATCGGTCCCTCCCTCTCAGGATCGGTCTCCCCCTCTCAGGATCGGTCCCTCCCTCTCAGGATCGATCCCTCCCTCTCAGGATCGATCTCCCCCTCTCAGGATCGGTCTCCCCCTCTCCGGATCGATCCCTCCCTCTCAGGATCGATCTCCGCCTCTCAGGATCGGTCTCCCCCTCTCACGATCGGTCTCCCCCTCTCAGGATCGGTCCCCCCCTCTCAGGATCGGGTCCTCGGTCTCAGGATTGATCTCCCCCTCTCAGGATCGATCTCCCCCTCTCAGGATCGGCCCACCCCTCTCAGGATCGATCTCCCCCTCTCAGGATCGGTCACCCCCTCTCAGGATCGAGTCCCTCGGTCTCAGGATCGATCTCCCCCTCTCAGGATCGCGTCCCTCCCTCTCAGGATCGGTCCCTCCCTCTCAGGATCGATCTCCCCCTCTCAGGATCGCGTCCCTCCCTCTCAGGATCGGTCTCCCCCTCTCAGGATCGGTCTCCCCCTCTCAGGATCGATCTCCCTCTCTCAGGATCGGTCTCCCCCTCTCAAGATCGGTCTCCCCTTCTCAGGAAATGTCTCCCCCTCTCAGGATCGGTCTCCCCCTCTCAGGATCGGTCTCCCCCTCTCAGGATCGGGTCCCTCGGTCTCAGGATCGGTCCCTCCGTCTCAGGATCGATCTCCCCCTCCCAGGATCGGTCTCCCCCTCTCAGGATCGGGTCCCTCGGTCTCAGGATCGTTCCCTCCGTCTCAGGATCGATCCCTCCCTCTCAGGATCGGTCTCCCCCTCTCAGGATCGGTCTCCCCCTCTCAGGATCGGTTTCCCTTTCTCAGGATCGATCCCTCCCTCTCAGGATCGGTCTCCCCCTCTCAGGATCGGTCTCCCCCTCTCAGGATCGGGTCCCTCGGTCTCAGGATCGGTCCCTCCGTCTCAGGATCGATCTCCCCCTCTCAGGATCGGTCTCCCCCTCTCAGGATCGGGTCCCTCGGTCTCAGGATCGTTCCCTCCGTCTCAGGATCGATCCCTCCCTCTCAGGATCGATCCCTCCCTCTCAGGATCGGTCTCCCCCTCTAAGGATCGGTCCCCCGCTCTCAGGATCGGTCTCCCCCTCTCAGGATCGGTCTCCCCCTCTCAGGATCGGTCTCCCCCTCTCAGGATCGGGTCCCTCGGTCTCAGGATCGGTCCCTCCGTCTCAGGATCGATCTCCCCCTCTCAGGATCGGTCTCCCCCTCTCAGGATCGGGTACCTCGGTCTCAGGATCGTTCCCTCCGTCTCAGGATCGATCCCTCCCTCTCAGGATCGATCCCTCCCTCTCAGGATCGGTCTCCCCCTCTCAGGATCTGTCTCCCCCTCTCAGGATCGGTCTCCCCCTCTCAGGATCGGGTCCCTCGGTCTCAGGATCGGGTCCCTCGGTCTCAGGATCGGTCCCTCCGTCTCAGGATCGGTCTCCCCCTCTCAGGATCGATCGCCCCCTTTCAGGATCGATCCCCCCCTCTCAGGATCGGGTCCCTCGGTCTCAGGATCGGTCCCTCCCTCTCAGGATCGGTCTCCCCCTCTCAGGATCGGTCTCCCCCTCTCAGGATCGATCGCCCCCTCTCAGGATCGGGTCCCTCGGTCTCAGGATCGGTCTTCCCCTCTCAGGATCGATCTCCCCCTCTCAGGATCGGTCTCCCCCTCTCAGGATCGGTCTCACGCTCTCAGGATCGGTCTCCCCCTCTCAGGATCGATCGCCTCCTCTCAGGATCGGGTCCCTCGGTCTCAGGATCGGTCCCCCCCTCTCAGGATCGGTCTCCCCCTCTCAGGATCGCCCCCCCCCTCTCAGGATCGATCGCCCCCTCTCAGGATCGGGTCCCTCGGTCTCAGGATCGGTCTCACCCTCTCAGGATCGGTCTCCCCCTCTCAGGATCGATCTCCCCCTCTCAGGATCGGGTCCCTCGGTCTCAGGATCGATCTCCCCCTCTCAGGATCGAACTCCCCCTCTCAGGATCGATCTCCCCCTCTCAGGATCGGTCCCTCCCTCTCAGGATCGATCTCCCCCTCTCAGGATCGGTCCCTCCCTCTCAGGATCGATCTCCCCCTCTCAGGACCGATCTCCCCCTCTCAGGATCGGTCCCTCCCTCTCAGGATCGATCTCCCCCTCTCAGGATCGGTCTCCCCTTCTCAGGATCAGTCCCCCCCTCTCAGGATCGGGTCCTCGGTTCTCAGGATCGATCTCCCCCTCTCAGGATCGGCCCCCCCCTCTCAGGATTGGGTCCCTCGGTCTCAGGATCGGTCCCTCCCTCTCAGGATCGGTCTCCCCCTCTCAGGATCGGTCTCCCCCTCTCAGGATCGATCGCCCCCTCTCAGGATCGGGTCCCTCGGTCTCAGGATCGGTCCCTCCCTCTCAGGATCGGTCTCCCCCTCTCAGGATCGGTCCCTCCCTCTCAGGATCGGTCTCCCCCTCTCAGGATCGGTCCCTCCCTCTCAGGATCGATCCCTCCCTCTCAGGATCGATCTCCCCCTCTCAGGATCGGTCTCCCCCTCTCCGGATCGATCCCTCCCTCTCAGGATCGATCTCCGCCTCTCAGGATCGGTCTCCCCCTCTCACGATCGGTCTCCCCCTCTCAGGATCGGTCCCCCCCTCTCAGGATCGGGTCCTCGGTCTCAGGATTGATCTCCCCCTCTCAGGATCGATCTCCCCCTCTCAGGATCGGCCCACCCCTCTCAGGATCGATCTCCCCCTCTCAGGATCGGTCTCCCCCTCTCAGGATCGAGTCCCTCGGTCTCAGGATCGATCTCCCCCTCTCAGGATCGCGTCCCTCCCTCTCAGGATCGGTCCCTCCCTCTCAGGATCGATCTCCCCCTCTCAGGATCGCGTCCCTCCCTCTCAGGATCGGTCTCCCCCTCTCAGGATCGGTCTCCCCCTCTCAGGATCGGTCTCCCCCTCTCAGGATCGATCGCCCCCTCTCAGGATCGGGTCCCTCGGTCTCAGGATCGGTCTTCCCCTCTCAGGATCGATCTCCCCCTCTCAGGATCGGTCTCCCCCTCTCAGGATCGGTCTCACGCTCTCAGGATCGGTCTCCCCCTCTCAGGATCGATCGCCTCCTCTCAGGATCGGGTCCCTCGGTCTCAGGATCGGTCCCCCCCTCTCAGGATCGGTCTCCCCCTCTCAGGATCGCCCCCCCCCTCTCAGGATCGATCGCCCCCTCTCAGGATCGGGTCCCTCGGTCTCAGGATCGGTCTCACCCTCTCAGGATCGGTCTCCCCCTCTCAGGATCGATCTCCCCCTCTCAGGATCGGGTCCCTCGGTCTCAGGATCGATCTCCCCCTCTCAGGATCGAACTCCCCCTCTCAGGATCGATCTCCCCCTCTCAGGATCGGTCCCTCCCTCTCAGGATCGATCTCCCCCTCTCAGGATCGGTCCCTCCCTCTCAGGATCGATCTCCCCCTCTCAGGACCGATCTCCCCCTCTCAGGATCGGTCCCTCCCTCTCAGGATCGATCTCCCCCTCTCAGGATCGGTCTCCCCTTCTCAGGATCAGTCCCCCCCTCTCAGGATCGGGTCCTCGGTTCTCAGGATCGATCTCCCCCTCTCAGGATCGGCCCCCCCCTCTCAGGATTGGGTCCCTCGGTCTCAGGATCGGTCCCTCCCTCTCAGGATCGGTCTCCCCCTCTCAGGATCGGTCTCCCCCTCTCAGGATCGATCGCCCCCTCTCAGGATCGGGTCCCTCGGTCTCAGGATCGGTCCCTCCCTCTCAGGATCGGTCTCCCCCTCTCAGGATCGGTCCCTCCCTCTCAGGATCGGTCTCCCCCTCTCAGGATCGGTCCCTCCCTCTCAGGATCGATCCCTGCCTCTCAGGATCGATCTCCCCCTCTCAGGATCGGTCTCCCCCTCTCCGGATCGATCCCTCCCTCTCAGGATCGATCTCCGCCTCTCAGGATCGGTCTCCCCCTCTCACGATCGGTCTCCCCCTCTCAGGATCGGTCCCCCCCTCTCAGGATCGGGTCCTCGGTCTCAGGATTGATCTCCCCCTCTCAGGATCGATCTCCCCCTCTCAGGATCGGCCCACCCCTCTCAGGATCGATCTCCCCCTCTCAGGATCGGTCTCCCCCTCTCAGGATCGAGTCCCTCGGTCTCAGGATCGATCTCCCCCTCTCAGGATCGCGTCCCTCCCTCTCAGGATCGGTCCCTCCCTCTCAGGATCGATCTCCCCCTCTCAGGATCGCGTCCCTCCCTCTCAGGATCGGTCTCCCCCTCTCAGGATCGGTCTCCCCCTCTCAGGATCGGTCTCCCCCTCTCAGGATCGATCTCCCTCTCTCAGGATCGGTCTCCCCCTCTCAAGATCGGTCTCCCCTTCTCAGGATCGTTCTCCCCCTCTCAGGATCGATCTCCCCCTCTCAGGATCGGTCTCCCCTTCTCAGGATCGATCTCCCTCTCTCAGGATCGGTCTCCCCCTCTCAAGATCGATCTCCCTCTCTCAGGATCGGTCTCCCCCTCTCAAGATCGGTCTCCCCTTCTCAGGATCGTTCTCCCCCTCTCAGGATCGATCTCCCCCTCTCAGGATCGGTCTCCCCTTCTCAGGATCGATCTCCCTCTCTCAGGATCGGTCTCCCCCTCTCAAGATCGATCTCCCTCTCTCAGGATCGGTCTCCCCCTCTCAAGATCGGTCTCCCCTTCTCAGGATCGTTCTCCCCCTCTCAAGATCGGTCTCCCCTTCTCAGGATCGTTCTCCCCCTCTCAGAATCGATCTCCCCCTCTCAGGATCGGTCTCCCCCTCTCAGGATCGTTCTCCCCCTCTCAGGATCGATCTCCCCCTCTCAGGATCGTTCTCCCCCTCTCAGGATCGATCTCCCCCTCTCAGGATCGGTTTCCCCTTCTCAGGATCGTTCTCCCCCTCTCAGGATCGATCTCCCCCTCTCAGGATCGGTCTCCCCCTCTCAGGATCGATCTCCCCTCTCAGGATCGGTCCCCCCCGTCTCAGGATTGGGTCCTTCGGTCTCAGGATCGGTCCCTCCCTCTCGGGATCGGTCTCCCCCTCTCGCGATCGGTCCCCCCCTCTCAGGATCGGTCCCACCCTCTCAGGATCGGGTCCTCGGTTCTCAGGATCGATCTCCCCCTCTCAGGATCGGTACCCCCCTCTCAGGATTGGGTCCCTCGGTCTCAGGATCGGTCCCTCCCTCTCAGGATCGGTCTCCCCCTCTCAGGATCGATCGCCCCCTCTCAGGATCGGGTCCCTCGGTCTCAGGATCGGTCCCTCCCTCTCAGGATCGGTCTCACCCTCTCAGGATCGGTCTCCCCCTCTCAGGATCGATCGCCCCCTCTCAGGATCGGGTCCCTCGGTCTCAGGATCGGTCCCTCCCTCTCAGGATCGGTCTCCCCCTCTCAGGATCGGTCTCCCCCTCTCAGGATCGATCGCCCCCTCTCAGGATCGGGTCCCTCGGTCTCAGGATCGGTCTTCCCTTCTCAGGATCGATCTCCCCCTCTCAGGATCGGTCTCCCCCTCTCAGGATCGGTCTCACGCTCTCAGGATCGGTCTCCCCCTCTCAGGATCGATCGCCTCCTCTCAGGATCGGGTCCCTCGGTCTCAGGATCGGTCCCCCCCTCTCAGGATCGGTCTCCCCCTCTCAGGATCGCCCCCCCCCTCTCAGGATCGATCGCCCCCTCTCAGGATCGGGTCCCTCGGTCTCAGGATCGGTCTCACCCTCTCAGGATCGGTCTCCCCCTCTCAGGATCGATCGCCCCCTCTCAGGATCGGGTCCCTCGGTATCAGGATCGGTCTCCCCTTCTCAGGATCGATCTCCCCCTCTCAGGATCGGGTCCCTCGGTCTCAGGATCGATCTCCCCCTCTCAGGATCGATCTCCCCCTCTCAGGATCGATCTCCCCCTCTCAGGATCGGTCCCTCCCTCTCAGGATCGATCTCCCCCTCTCAGGATCGGTCCCTCCCTCTCAGGATCGATCTCCCCCTCTCAGGATCGATCTCCCCCTCTCAGGATCGGTCCCTCCCTCTCAGGATCGATCTCCCCCTCTCAGGATCGGTCTCCCCTTCTCAGGATCAGTCCCCCCCTCTCAGGATCGGGTCCTCGGTTCTCAGGATCGATCTCCCCCTCTCAGGATCGACCCCCCCTCTCAGGATTGGGTCCCTCGGTCTCAGGATCGGTCCCTCCCTCTCAGGATCGGTCTCCCCCTCTCAGGATCGGTCTCCCCCTCTCAGGATCGATCGCCCCCTCTCAGGATCGGGTCCCTCGGTCTCAGGATCGGTCCCTCGGTCTCAGGATCGGTCCCTCCCTCTCAGGATCGGTCCCTCCCTCTCAGGATCGATCCCTCCCTCTCAGGATCGATCTCCCCCTCTCAGGATCGGTCTCCCCCTCTCAGGATCGGTCTCCCCCTCTCAGGATCGATCCCTCCCTCTCAGGATCGGTCTCCCCCTCTCACGATCGGTCTCCCCCTCTCAGGATCGGTCCCCCCCTCTCAGGATCGGATCCTCGGTCTCAGGATTGATCTCCCCCTCTCAGGATCGATCTCCCCCTCTCAGGATCGGTCCACCCCTCTCAGGATCGATCTCCCCCTCTCAGGATCGGTCTCCCCCTCTCAGGATCGGGTCCCTCGGTCTCAGGATCGATCTCCCCCTCTCAGGATCGCGTCCCTCCCTCTCAGGATCGGTCCCTCCCTCTCAGGATCGATCTCCCCCTCTCAGGATCGCGTCCCTCCCTCTCAGGATCGGTCCCTCCCTCTCAGGATCGATCTCCCCCTCTCAGGATCGGTCCCTCCCTCTCAGGATCGGTCTCCCCCTCTCAGGATCGGTCTCCCCCTCTCAGGATCGATCTCCCTCTCTCAGGATCGGTCTCCCCCTCTCAAGATCGGTCTCCCCTTCTCAGGATCGTTCTCCCCCTCTCAGGATCGATCTCCCTCTCTCAGGATCGGTCTCCCCCTCTCAAGATCGATCTCCCTCTCTCAGGATCGGTCTCCCCCTCTCAAGATCGGTCTCCCCTTCTCAGGATCGTTCTCCCCCTCTCAGGATCGATCTCCCCCTCTCAGGATCGGTCTCCCCTTCTCAGGATCGATCTCCCCCTCTCAGGATCGGTCTCCCCTTCTCAGGATCGATCTCCCTCTCTCAGGATCGGTCTCCCCCTCTCAAGATCGGTCTCCCCTTCTCAGGATCGTTCTCCCCCTCTCAAGATCGGTCTCCCCTTCTCAGGATCGTTCTCCCCCTCTCAGGATCGATCTCCCCCTCTCAGGATCGGTCTCCCCCTCTCAGGATCGTTCTCCCCCTCTCAGGATCGATCTCCCCCTCTCAGGATCGTTCTCCCCCTCTCAGGATCGATCTCCCCCTCTCAGGATCGGTTTCCCCTTCTCAGGATCGTTCTCCCCCTCTCAGGATCGATCTCCCCCTCTCAGGATCGGTCTCCCCCTCTCAGGATCGATCTCCCCTCTCAGGATCGGTCCCCCCCGTCTCAGGATTGGGTCCTTCGGTCTCAGGATCGGTCCCTCCCTCTCGGGATCGGTCTCCCCCTCTCGCGATCGGTCCCCCCCTCTCAGGATCGGTCCCACCCTCTCAGGATCGGGTCCTCGGTTCTCAGGATCGATCTCCCCCTCTCAGGATCGGTCCCCCCCTCTCAGGATTGGGTCCCTCGGTCTCAGGATCGGTCCCTCCCTCTCAGGATCGGTCTCCCCCTCTCAGGATCGATCGCCCCCTCTCAGGATCGGGTCCCTCGGTCTCAGGATCGGTCCCTCCCTCTCAGGATCGGTCTCACCCTCTCAGGATCGGTCTCCCCCTCTCAGGATCGATCGCCCCCTCTCAGGATCGGGTCCCTCGGTCTCAGGATCGGTCCCTCCCTCTCAGGATCGGTCTCCCCCTCTCAGGATCGGTCTCCCCCTCTCAGGATCGATCGCCCCCTCTCAGGATCGGGTCCCTCGGTCTCAGGATCGGTCTTCCCTTCTCAGGATCGATCTCCCCCTCTCAGGATCGGTCTCCCCCTCTCAGGATCGGTCTCACGCTCTCAGGATCGGTCTCCCCCTCTCAGGATCGATCGCCTCCTCTCAGGATCGGGTCCCTCGGTCTCAGGATCGGTCCCCCCCTCTCAGGATCGGTCTCCCCCTCTCAGGATCGCCCCCCCCCCTCTCAGGATCGATCGCCCCCTCTCAGGATCGGGTCCCTCGGTCTCAGGATCGGTCTCACCCTCTCAGGATCGGTCTCCCCCTCTCAGGATCGATCGCCCCCTCTCAGGATCGGGTCCCTCGGTATCAGGATCGGTCTCCCCTTCTCAGGATCGATCTCCCCCTCTCAGGATCGGGTCCCTCGGTCTCAGGATCGATCTCCCCCTCTCAGGATCGATCTCCCCCTCTCAGGATCGATCTCCCCCTCTCAGGATCGGTCCCTCCCTCTCAGGATCGATCTCCCCCTCTCAGGATCGGTCCCTCCCTCTCAGGATCGATCTCCCCCTCTCAGGATCGATCTCCCCCTCTCAGGATCGGTCTCCCCCTCTCAGGATCGATCGCCCCCTCTCAGGATCGGGTCCCTCGGTATCAGGATCGGTCTCCCCTTCTCAGGATCGTTCTCCCCCTCTCAGGATCGATCTCCCCCTCTCAGGATCGGTCTCCCCTTCTCAGGATCGATCTCCCTCTCTCAGGATCGGTCTCCCCCTCTCAAGATCGATCTCCCTCTCTCAGGATCGGTCTCCCCCTCTCAAGATCCGTCTCCCCTTCTCAGGATCGTTCTCCCCCTCTCAGGATCGATCTCCCCCTCTCAGGATCGGTCTCCCCTTCTCAGGATCGATCTCCCTCTCTCAGGATCGGTCTCCCCCTCTCAAGATCGATCTCCCTCTCTCAGGATCGGTCTCCCCCTATCAAGATCGGTCTCCCCTTCTCAGGATCGTTCTCCCCCTCTCAAGATCGGTCTCCCCTTCTCAGGATCGTTCTCCCCCTCTCATGATCGATCTCCCCCTCTCAGGATCGGTCTCCCCCTCTCAGGATCGATCTCCCCCTCTCAGGATCGTTCTCCCCCTCTCAGGATCGATCTCCCCCTCTCAGGATCGGTCTCCCCTTCTCAGGATCGTTCTCCCCCTCTCAGGATCGATCTCCCCCTCTCAGGATCGGTCTCCCCCTCTCAGGATCGATCTCCCCCTCTCAGGATCGATCTCCCCTCTCAGGATCGGTCCCCCCCCTCTCAGGATTGGGTCCTTCGGTCTCAGGATCGGTCCCTCCCTCTCGGGATCGGTCTCCCCCTCTCGCGATCGGTCCCCCCCTCTCAGGATCGGTCCCACCCTCTCAGGATCGGGTCCTCGGTTCTCAGGATCGATCTCCCCCTCTCAGGATCGGTCCCTCCCTCTCAGGATCGGTCTCACCCTCTCAGCATCGGTCTCCCCCTCTCAGGATCGATCGCCCCCTCTCAGGATCGGGTCCCTCGGTCTCAGGATCGGTCCCTCCCTCTCAGGATCGGTCTCCCCCTCTCAGGATCGGTCTCCCCCTCTCAGGATCGATCGCCCCCTCTCAGGATCGGGTACCTCGGTCTCAGGATCGGTCTTCCCCTCTCAGGATCGATCTCCCCCTCTCAGGATCGGTCTCCCCCTCTCAGGATCGGTCTCCCGCTCTCAGGATCGGTCTCCCGCTCTCAGGATCGATCGCCTCCTCTCAGGATCGGGTCCCTCGGTCTCAGGATCGGTCCCTCCCTCTCAGGATCGGTCTCCCCCTCTCAGGATCGATCCCTCCCTCTCAGGATCGATCCCTCCCTCTCAGGATCGATCTCCCCCTCTCAGGGTCGATCTCCCCCTCTCACGATCGGTCTCCCCCTCTCAGGATCGGTCCCCCCCTCTCAGGATCAGTCTCCCCCTCTCAGGATCGATCCCCCTCTCTCAGGATCGGGTCCCTCGGTCTCAGGATCGGTCCCTCCCTCTCAGGATCGGTCTCCCCCTCTCAGGATCGGTCTCCCCCTTTCAGGATCGATCTCCCCCTCTCAGGATCGGGTCCCTCGGTCTCAGGATCGGTCCCTCCCTCTCAGGATCGGTCCCTCCCTCTCAGGATCGATCTCCCCCTCTCAGGATCGGTCCCTCCCTCTCAGGATCGATCTCCCCCTCTCAGGATCGATCTCCCCCTCTCAGGATCGGTCCCTCCCTCTCAGGATCGATCTCCCCCTCTCTGGATCGATCTCCCTCTCAGGATCGATCTCCCCCTCTCAGGATCGATCTCCCCTCTCTTGATCAATCTCCCTCTCAGGTATCGATCTCCCCCTCTCAGGATCGGTCTCCCCCTCTCAGGATCGCTCTCCCCCTCTCAGGATCGATCCCCCCCTCTCAGGATCGGTCCCTCCCTCTCAGGATCGGTCTCCCCCTCTCAGGATCGGGTCCCTCGGTCTCAGGATCGGTCGCTCCGTCTCAGGATCGGTCCCTCCCTCTCAGGATCGATCTCCCCCTCTCAGGATCGATCTCCCCCTCTCAGGATCGGTCCCCCGCTCTCAGGATCGATCCCTCCCTCTCAGGATCGGTCTCCCTCTCTCAGGATCGGTCTCCCCCTCTCAGGATCGGTCTCCCCCTCTCAGGATCGGGTCCCTCGGTCTCAGGATCGGTCCCTCCGTCTCAGGATCGATCTCCCCCTCTCAGGATCGGTCTCCCCCTCTAAGGATCGGGTCCCTCGGTCTCAGGATCGGTCTTCCCCTCTCAGGATCGATCTCCCCCTCTCAGGATCGGTCTCCCCCTCTCAGGATCGGTCTCACGCTCTCAGGATCGGTCTCCCCCTCTCAGGATCGATCGCCCCCTCTCAGGATCGGGTCCCTCGGTCTCAGGATCGGTCCCCACCTCTCAGGATCGGTCTCCCCCTCTCAGGATCGGTCCCCCCCCTCTCAGGATCGATCGGCCCCTCTCAGGATCGGGTCCCTCGGTCTCAGGATCGGTCTCACCCTCTCAGGATCGGTCTCCCCCTCTCAGGATCGATCGCCCCCTCTCAGGATCGGGTCCCTCGGTCTCAGGATCGGTCCCTCCCTCTCAGGATCGGTCTCCCCCTCTCAGGATCGATCGCCCCCTCTCAGGATCGGGTCCCTCGGTCTCAGGATCGGTCCCTCCCTCTCAGGATCGGTCTCCCCCTCTCAGGATCGGTCCCTCCCTCTCAGGATCGGTCTCCCCCTCTCAGGATCGGTCCCTCCCTCTCAGGATCGATCCCTCCCTCTCAGGATCGATCTCCCCCTCTCAGGATCGGTCTCCCCCTCTCAGGATCGATCCCTCCCTCTCAGGATCGATCTCCCCCTCTCAGGATCGGTCTCCCCCTCTCACGATCGGTCTCCCCCTCTCAGGATCGGTCCCCCCCTCTCAGGATCGGGTCCTCGGTCTCAGGATTGATCTCCCCCTCTCAGGATCGATCTCCCCCTCTCAGGATCGGTCCACCCCTCTCAGGATCGATCTCCCCCTCTCAGGATCGGTCTCCCCCTCTCAGGATCGGTCCCTCGCTCTCAGGATCGGTCTTCCCCTCTCAGGATCGCGTCCCTCCCTCTCAGGATCGGTCCCTTCCTCTCAGGATCGATCTTCCCCTCTCAGGATCGCGTCCCTCCCTCTCAGGATCGGTCCCTCCCTCTCAGGATCGATCTCCCCCTCTCAGGATCGGTCTCCCCCTCTCAGGATCGGTCTCCCCCTCTCAGGATCGATCTCCCTCTCTCAGGATCGGTCTCCCCCTCTCAAGATCGGTCTCCCCTTCTCAGGATCGTTCTCTCCCTCTCAGGGTCGATCTCCCCCTCTCAGGATCGGTCTCCCCTTCTCAGGATCGATCTCCCTCTCTCAGGATCGGTCTCCCCCTCTCAAGATCGATCTCCCTCTCTCAGGATCGGTCTCCCCCTCTCAAGATCGGTCTCCCCTTCTCAGGATCGTTCTCCCCCTCTCAAGATCGGTCTCCCCTTCTCAGGATCGTTCTCCCCCTCTCAGGATCGATCTCCCCCTCTCAGGATCGTTCTCCCCCCTCTCAGGATCGATCTCCCCCTCTCAGGATCGTTCTCCCCCTCTCAGGATCGATCTCCCCCTCTCAGGATCGGTCTCCCCTTCTCAGGATCGTTCTCCCCCTCTCAGGATCGGTCTCCCCCTCTCAGGATCGGTCTCCCCCTCTCAGGATCGATCTCCCCCTCTCAGGATCGATCTCACGTCTCAGGATCGGTCCCCCCCCTCTCAGGATTGGGTCCTTCGGTCTCAGGATCGGTCCCTCCCTCTCGGGATCGGTCTCCCCCTCTCGCGATCGGTCCCCCCCACTCAGGATCGGTCCCACCCTCTCAGGATCGGGTCCTCGGTTCTCAGGATCGATCTCCCCCTCTCAGGATCGGTCCCCGCCTCTCAGGATTGGGTCCCTCGGTCTCAGGATCGGTCCCTCCCTCTCAGGATCGATCTCCCCGTCTCAGGAGCGATCGCCCCCTCTCAGGATCGGGTCCCTCGGTCTCAGGATCGGTCCCTCCCTCTCAGGATCGGTCTCCCCCTCTCAGGATCGGTCTCCCCCTCTCAGGATCGATCCCTCCCTCTCAGGATCGATCCCCCCCTCTCAGGATCGATCCCTCCCTCTCAGGATCGATCTCCCCCTCTCAGAATCGATCTCCCCCTCTCACGATCGGTCTCCCCCTCTCAGGATCGGTCCCCCCCTCTCAGGATCGGTCTCCCCCTCTCAGGATCGATCTCCCCCTCTCAGGATCGGGTCCCTCGGTCTCAGGATCGGTCCCTCCCTCTCACGATCGGTCTCCCCCTCTCAGGATCGGTCTCCCCCTCTCAGGATCGATCTCCCCCTCTCAGGATCGGGTCCCTCGGTCTCAGGATCGGTCACTCCCTCTCAGGATCGATCTCCCCCTCTCAGGATCGGTCCCTCCCTCTCAGGATCGATCTCCCCCTCTCAGGATCGATCTCCCCCTCTCAGGATCGATCTCCCCCTCTCAGGATCGGTCCCTCCCTCTCAGGATCGATCTCCCCCTCTCTGGATCGATCTCCCTCTCAGGATCGATCTCCCCCTCTCAGGATCGATCTCCCCTCTCTTGATCAATCTCCCTCTCAGGTATCGATCTCCCCCTCTCAGGATCGGTCTCCCCCTCTCAGGATCGGTCTCCCCCTCTCAGGATCGATCCCCCCCTCTCAGGATCGGTCCCTCCCTCTCAGGATCGGTCTCCCCTTCTCAGGATCGGGTCCCTCGGTCTCAGGATCGTTCTCCCCCTCTCAGGATTGATCTCCCCCTCTCAGGATCGGTCTCCCCCTCTCAGGATCGATCTCCCCCTCTCAGGATCGATCTGCCCTCTCAGGATCGGTCCCCCCCTCTCAGGATTGGGTCCTTCTGTCTCAGGATCGGTCCCTCCCTCTCGGGATCGGTCTCCCCCTCTCGCGATCGGTCCCCCCCTCTCAGGATCGGTCCCCCCCCCTCTCAGGATCGGGTCCTCGGTTCTCAGGATCGATCTCCCCCTCTCAGGATCGGTCCCCCCCTCTCAGGATTGGGTCCCTCGGTCTCAGGATCGGTCCCTCCCTCTCAGGATCGGTCTGCCCCTCTCAGAATCGATCGCCCCCTCTCAGGATCGGTCCCTCGGTCTCAGGATCGGTCCCTCCCTCTCAGGATCGGTCTCCCCCTCTCAGGATCGATCCCTCCCTCTCAGGATCGATCTCCCCCTCTCAGGATCGATCTCCCCCACTCACGATCGGTCTCCCCCTCTCAGGATCGGTCCCTCCCTCTCAGGATCGGTCTCCCCCTCTCAGGATCGATCGCCCCCTCTCAGGATCGGGTCCCTCGGTCTCAGGATCGGTCCCTCCCTCTCAGGATCGGTCCCTCCCTCTCAGGATCGATCCCTCCCTCTCAGGATCGATCTCCCCCTCTCAGGATCGGTCTCCCCCTCTCAGGATCGATCCCTCCCTCTCAGGATCGATCTCCCCCTCTCAGGATCGGTCTCCCCCTCTCACGATCGGTCTCCCCCTCTCAGGATCGGTCCCCCCCTCTCAGGATCGGGTCCTCGGTCTCAGGATTGATCTCCCCCTCTCAGGATCGATCTCCCCCTCTCAGGATCGGTCTCCCCCTCTCACGATCGGTCTCCCCCTCTCAGGATCGGTCCCCCCCTCTCAGGATCGGGTCCTCGGTCTCAGGATTGATCTCCCCCTCTCAGGATCGATCTCCCCCTCTCAGGATCGGTCCACCCCTCTCAGGATCGATCTCCCCCTCTCAGGATCGGTCTCCCCCTCTCAGGATCGGTCCCTCGCTCTCAGGATCGGTCTTCCCCTCTCAGGATCGCGTCCCTCCCTCTCAGGATCGGTCCCTTCCTCTCAGGATCGATCTTCCCCTCTCAGGATCGCGTCCCTCCCTCTCAGGATCGGTCCCTCCCTCTCAGGATCGATCTCCCCCTCTCAGGATCGGTCTCCCCCTCTCAGGATCGGTCTCCCCCTCTCAGGATCGATCTCCCTCTCTCAGGATCGGTCTCCCCCTCTCAAGATCGGTCTCCCCTTCTCAGGATCGTTCTCTCCCTCTCAGGGTCGATCTCCCCCTCTCAGGATCGGTCTCCCCTTCTCAGGATCGATCTCCCTCTCTCAGGATCGGTCTCCCCCTCTCAAGATCGATCTCCCTCTCTCAGGATCGGTCTCCCCCTCTCAAGATCGGTCTCCCCTTCTCAGGATCGTTCTCCCCCTCTCAAGATCGGTCTCCCCTTCTCAGGATCGTTCTCCCCCTCTCAGGATCGATCTCCCCCTCTCAGGATCGTTCTCCCCCCTCTCAGGATCGATCTCCCCCTCTCAGGATCGTTCTCCCCCTCTCAGGATCGATCTCCCCCTCTCAGGATCGGTCTCCCCTTCTCAGGATCGGTCTCCCCCTCTCAGGATCGGTCTCCCCCTCTCAGGATCGATCTCCCCCTCTCAGGATCGATCTCACCTCTCAGGATCGGTCCCCCCCCTCTCAGGATTGGGTCCTTCGGTCTCAGGATCGGTCCCTCCCTCTCGGGATCGGTCTCCCCCTCTCGCGATCGGTCCCCCCCACTCAGGATCGGTCCCACCCTCTCAGGATCGGGTCCTCGGTTCTCAGGATCGATCTCCCCCTCTCAGGATCGGTCCCCGCCTCTCAGGATTGGGTCCCTCGGTCTCAGGATCGGTCCCTCCCTCTCAGGATCGGTCTCCCCGTCTCAGGAGCGATCGCCCCCTCTCAGGATCGGGTCCCTCGGTCTCAGGATCGGTCCCTCCCTCTCAGGATCGGTCTCCCCCTCTCAGGATCGGTCTCCCCCTCTCAGGATCGATCCCTCCCTCTCAGGATCGATCCCCCCCTCTCAGGATCGATCCCTCCCTCTCAGGATCGATCTCCCCCTCTCAGAATCGATCTCCCCCTCTCACGATCGGTCTCCCCCTCTCAGGATCGGTCCCCCCCTCTCAGGATCGGTCTCCCCCTCTCAGGATCGATCTCCCCCTCTCAGGATCGGGTCCCTCGGTCTCAGGATCGGTCCCTCCCTCTCACGATCGGTCTCCCCCTCTCAGGATCGGTCTCCCCCTCTCAGGATCGATCTCCCCCTCTCAGGATCGGGTCCCTCGGTCTCAGGATCGGTCACTCCCTCTCAGGATCGATCTCCCCCTCTCAGGATCGGTCCCTCCCTCTCAGGATCGATCTCCCCCTCTCAGGATCGATCTCCCCCTCTCAGGATCGATCTCCCCCTCTCAGGATCGGTCCCTCCCTCTCAGGATCGATCTCCCCCTCTCTGGATCGATCTCCCTCTCAGGATCGATCTCCCCCTCTCAGGATCGATCTCCCCTCTCTTGATCAATCTCCCTCTCAGGTATCGATCTCCCCCTCTCAGGATCGGTCTCCCCCTCTCAGGATCGGTCTCCCCCTCTCAGGATCGATCCCCCCCTCTCAGGATCGGTCCCTCCCTCTCAGGATCGGTCTCCCCTTCTCAGGATCGGGTCCCTCGGTCTCAGGATCGTTCTCCCCCTCTCAGGATCGATCTCCCCCTCTCAGGATCGGTCTCCCCCTCTCAGGATCGATCTCCCCCTCTCAGGATCGATCTGCCCTCTCAGGATCGGTCCCCCCCTCTCAGGATTGGGTCCTTCTGTCTCAGGATCGGTCCCTCCCTCTCGGGATCGGTCTCCCCCTCTCGCGATCGGTCCCCCCCTCTCAGGATCGGTCCCCCCCCCCTCTCAGGATCGGGTCCTCGGTTCTCAGGATCGATCTCCCCCTCTCAGGATCGGTCCCCCCCTCTCAGGATTGGGTCCCTCGGTCTCAGGATCGGTCCCTCCCTCTCAGGATCGGTCTCCCCCTCTCAGAATCGATCGCCCCCTCTCAGGATCGGTCCCTCGGTCTCAGGATCGGTCCCTCCCTCTCAGGATCGGTCTCCCCCTCTCAGGATCGATCCCTCCCTCTCAGGATCGATCTCCCCCTCTCAGGATCGATCTCCCCCACTCACGATCGGTCTCCCCCTCTCAGGATCGGTCCCTCCCTCTCAGGATCGGTCTCCCCCTCTCAGGATCGATCGCCCCCTCTCAGGATCGGGTCCCTCGGTCTCAGGATCGGTCCCTCCCTCTCAGGATCGGTCCCTCCCTCTCAGGATCGATCCCTCCCTCTCAGGATCGATCTCCCCCTCTCAGGATCGGTCTCCCCCTCTCAGGATCGATCCCTCCCTCTCAGGATCGATCTCCCCCTCTCAGGATCGGTCTCCCCCTCTCACGATCGGTCTCCCCCTCTCAGGATCGGTCCCCCCCTCTCAGGATCGGGTCCTCGGTCTCAGGATTGATCTCCCCCTCTCAGGATCGATCTCCCCCTCTCAGGATCGGTCCACCCCTCTCAGGATCGATCTCCCCCTCTCAGGATCGGTCTCCCCCTCTCAGGATCGGTCCCTCGCTCTCAGGATCGGTCTTCCCCTCTCAGGATCGCGTCCCTCCCTCTCAGGATCGGTCCCTTCCTCTCAGGATCGATCTTCCCCTCTCAGGATCGCGTCCCTCCCTCTCAGGATCGGTCCCTCCCTCTCAGGATCGATCTCCCCCTCTCAGGATCGGTCTCCCCCTCTCAGGATCGGTCTCCCCCTCTCAGGATCGATCTCCCTCTCTCAGGATCGGTCTCCCCCTCTCAAGATCGGTCTCCCCTTCTCAGGATCGTTCTCTCCCTCTCAGGGTCGATCTCCCCCTCTCAGGATCGGTCTCCCCTTCTCAGGATCGATCTCCCTCTCTCAGGATCGGTCTCCCCCTCTCAAGATCGATCTCCCTCTCTCAGGATCGGTCTCCCCCTCTCAAGATCGGTCTCCCCTTCTCAGGATCGTTCTCCCCCTCTCAAGATCGGTCTCCCCTTCTCAGGATCGTTCTCCCCCTCTCAGGATCGATCTCCCCCTCTCAGGATCGTTCTCCCCCCCTCTCAGGATCGATCTCCCCCTCTCAGGATCGTTCTCCCCCTCTCAGGATCGATCTCCCCCTCTCAGGATCGGTCTCCCCTTCTCAGGATCGTTCTCCCCCTCTCAGGATCGGTCTCCCCCTCTCAGGATCGGTCTCCCCCTCTCAGGATCGATCTCCCCCTCTCAGGATCGATCTCCCCTCTCAGGATCGGTCCCCCCCCTCTCAGGATTGGGTCCTTCGGTCTCAGGATCGGTCCCTCCCTCTCGGGATCGGTCTCCCCCTCTCGCGATCGGTCCCCCCCACTCAGGATCGGTCCCACCCTCTCAGGATCGGGTCCTCGGTTCTCAGGATCGATCTCCCCCTCTCAGGATCGGTCCCCGCCTCTCAGGATTGGGTCCCTCGGTCTCAGGATCGGTCCCTCCCTCTCAGGATCGGTCTCCCCGTCTCAGGAGCGATCGCCCCCTCTCAGGATCGGGTCCCTCGGTCTCAGGATCGGTCCCTCCCTCTCAGGATCGGTCTCCCCCTCTCAGGATCGGTCTCCCCCTCTCAGGATCGATCCCTCCCTCTCAGGATCGATCCCCCCCTCTCAGGATCGATCCCTCCCTCTCAGGATCGATCTCCCCCTCTCAGAATCGATCTCCCCCTCTCACGATCGGTCTCCCCCTCTCAGGATCGGTCACCCCTCTCAGGATCGATCTCCCCCTCTCAGGATCGGGTCCCTCGGTCTCAGGATCGGTCCCTCCCTCTCACGATCGGTCTCCCCCTCTCAGGATCGGTCTCCCCCTCTCAGGATCGATCTCCCCCTCTCAGGATCGGGT